>NC_140507.1:61258654-61643654 GCF_964339955.1 Pipistrellus hanaki | reverse complement strand
CCCATCCGAGGCAGAAGGCCCAAGAATGGGTGGAGTGATATGTTGGTGCAGCACGGAAGGCAAGTCTTGGGGACCAAGAGTTCTGTCCTGGGGCAGGAGAAGATGAGGGCCCAGCTCAGGAACAGAGAGTGAGAATTCACCCTTCCTCCACATATTTGTTCTATTCAGGCCCTGAGCCCATTGGATGTTTTTCACTCCATCTGCTGATTCAAACGCTAATCTCTTCTGGAAACAACCTCACAGACACATCCAGAAATAATGTGTTACCCACTCTCTGGGCCTCCCTTAGCCCAATCAAATTGATAAAAATAATTAAAATGCACAATGATCAACAACCTAGTTATGCTAAAATATTTTTGTGTTACCATTTCTCAATAGAATGAAATCTGTGCAAAACAGCTTTCTGTGAAATGTATTCAAGGGTTAATGGTCCATGAGGATAGGGCTGAATCTGCTTTCCATAATGTTACTACGCCTAGTTTTTAATATAGTACCTGGCACTTGTTAGATACTCAATATATGGTGGTTAAGTGGATGTCTGAGTGGTTTGGTGAGATTCTTCTCTGGTCCCTTGCTGGCTGGATGACAGAAACAGGTAAGGTGGGAACAGATACTACTTGGGAAGGTCTTGGGAATCACTTCAATTATTTTACCGTCATTTAATTCATGTTGATCACTCAGAGTAATTTCTTTCCTGATAGCTATACTCTTTGTCCTCTGGTTCAAGTAAAACTTTTAGAGAATGTTTCAAAAGAAATCTGTCTGTTTCAAATTATGTGTGAATCTGATGCTAGAAATTGCTGAGTGGTTTCAGATTACACTGTCAACATTGTGTGCAGATCTAGTATGTTCTACTGTCTGCCTCCTTTCCAGCTGCAGTTTTCCTAGATGAGAAGGACTTCATTCTTAACGGGTTGTGTAAGGGGATGGGTGTCATTGTGGAGAGCCCGTGAATGGCTTTATAGAGGGGAGGGGATTGTCTTCTAGGTCATGTGTTTCAGTTAGGATCCATTAACTACTTAGTTTCAAAGCAGGCTATCAATCTAGTTATGGGTCCTCAGAAAGAATATTCTGTAACCTGTTTCAGTTCCTGCCTGTCATGAAGTTGCTGTATGATAATCACAACCCTTCCTTTTCCACCTGAAACTGTGTTTTGAGGGTACCTTTTATAGATGCCCTAAATGTTGAAGTTTGTAAAAGTTGTACAAATGTGTAAAAATCATTTTAAAAAGGTATTGCCATTTAAATTTCATATGGACTTAATTTTTTAAAAAAATAAGTAGGCAATATTCAATGCTTATATATATATATATATATATATATATATATATATATATATATATATAGCTATACTTAAGAGACTCAGTGTTCTCTAAAAGTGGCTGCTATCTGCCAAAACCAGTTTGGCTCAGTGGATAGAGCGTCAGTCTGCGGACTGAAAGGTCCCAGCTTTGATTCAGGTCAAGGGCACGTACCTTGGTTGCGTAAGGCAGCTGGTTGATGTTTCTCTCTCATCGACGTTTCTAACTCTCTATTCCTCTCAATTCCTCTCTGTGTAAAATCAATATATTAAATAAATAAATAAATAAATAAATAAATAAATAAATAAATAAAAGTGGCTGCTATCACTACAATAATGTTGGCTTATTAGAAACATGCATATTTGAATATATTATCTTAAAATACTTCAACTATGTTTGAATTTTGATATATTTCTATTTTCTACTAATCAAAATCCATGTCAAGGTTAGGTCATACTTTACCCAGTTCAAAATAAAAACATTTTTGAATAATTTATCAGAAAGGTTGGATCAACATCCCATGCTGTATACTCTAAATGACCCACCCCTCTTTTCAGCAAAACTGTCCCAAACTTCTCCATTTTTTGTAGTCCTGTTATGGCATTGGCTGGCTAACTTGTTAAACTAATTTGAGCTTTTAGAGATTAAAGACTTCCTTCGAAAATAATCTCAAGGCAGATATTTTATGGTCAAATATAAAGTGTTGTGGAAAAAAAAAAAACTTGTTATAGCCAAAACTGGTTTGGCTCAGTGAATAGAGTGTCCGCCTGTGAACTGAAAGGTCCCGGGTTCAAGTCCAGTTAAGGGCTTGTACTTTGGTTGCAGGCACATCCCCAGTAGGGGGTTTGCAAGAGGCAGCTGATGGATGATTCTTTCTCATCGATATTTTTAACTCTCTATCCCTCTCTCTTCCTCTCTGTAAAAAATCAATAAAATATATTTAAAAAACAAACAAACAAACAAAAAAAACTTGTTATGGCTAAAAATTCAGGGTTTCTTTTGCACTTTCCTGCATTCTTCCAGAGAAAATATTTCTGCTCTTGTGGCCAAAGGCATTTGTGATTCAGGGTAAGTTAAAGAGGAAATTTATAGCATCATGTGGGAACTCTAAGGAGCTATTTCAGAATAAATCAAATCATATGGATGGTCCCACCATTCTAACCTAGTCCTGTAGGAACCTCAGCCTGTGATTTCAATTGCTATGTGGAAAATTACATTACAGTGTTAATCTTGTCATTCTGTAAACACAGAAAGTAGACACACCTAGGTCATGCTTTACAATGAATGGCAGATCATTATTGCTTCCTTTGGTATTTCCCTTGTTCTACTGATTATGATGAACTCCTGGCACTGGGACAATAAATACCATTCCAAAGAAATTCCATTTTCACTTATGTAATAGGATGTTAGAATGGGCTCTTCCGGCCTCCGCTGCCACTTCAGATCAAGTGTGGAAGACGTCAGGTCCCCATGTGTGTAAGAAACAAATCCACACATATGGGCTTTCAAATAAAATAATTAAGAACCAGTTTCCAGAGTCTTGAGTCCTTGAGGTCATGAAGGAGAGACAGTGGTCAGAGTTTGGAGAGAGAAGAAAACCTGGTCAGGACATTCATTTGGAGGCTGCTATTGCCCTGCTTTGTGAGGGGGTGGAGAAAGGGTGCTACCCCCAAACCAGGGCCCTTTCTAGTGATGAGGAAAGGGCCACCCTTGAACCTCTGAAATGTGCTCCTTGCCTTTGGGATACACAGAGGATAGATGCTTAACTGTGTCCAAGGAAGCTGAGGTGCACCTTGGACGGAGTCTATCCTGTCCTGAGAAATGTTATGGGGAGAGAAGCTGTGAGTCCCTGTGTATGGAGGAGCCAAGGTAGTATTGATATCTTTTCACTCCCAGTTTGTGGAGCCAGGGATATGGGACATGTCCATATGGCACGTGGAGAACGGCGCTGTGGTAGGTCCAGTAGGGCTTCTTGGAGTCATGAGAGGAAACCTCATATGAAAGGCGATGGAGATGAAACACTGCTTTGCAGGTGACAAAGAAGGAGTTGCAGATGGCCATTGGGAGTGAGAATGCATCTGCTAGGTCCCTGGAACCCACACTAGTACCCGAGGAGAAAAAGAGCTGATTTCAATCATCACAAATCCAGAGAGAGCACAGCTACCTAGCCAACTGGGGACTATCCTGGCCCCTCATCTCTCCTGGGATTAGGCCTTTTTTAATACTGATGGCAGCTGTGCTTGAGAGTTGAAGTGAATGTAGGCAGTCTTATCTAAGATCAGACAGTTCACATGCAGGGAAAAGAGGAGATAACTACAATACATCCAATGGAACACACTTACAGGAACAGTGGAAGAAAAGAATACGTTGAGATTTGTTTACATTCTATGTTGTGCTGGTTTAACATGCTGGTTGTGTCCAGACTGAATTTGTGGATAAGCTTAATGGCTACAGGTTTCAAAGTCAGCACTCATACGGAGAAACACAACAAAGAGAGAGTTCAACAATATTTCTGTTATGGAATGGACTCAGATCTATTGGGACATACTCAGTGTGTGGAACTCTACGGGGCAACACACAGTGAAAAAACAACAAGGGGGCATAGGAGATGAGAGCCTACTCAATATCGATGCTTCCTGGGCAGGACGACTTCTAATCTGCAAACTATCGCCTGAAGTGGCTCACTTCTTTTAGACTTTGCACTGTACTCACAGAAGAGTATGGAACAACCTATACCAGTGGTCAGCAAACGGCGGCTCCTGAGCTACCTGCACCTCGGTTTGCTGCTCTGTTGACTAATGAGTTTGTGGATCACTGGGATAGGGGCTTAATCACAAGGAACAACAGCCTGTAATTATTGGAATTGAGAGTCTAGGATGGGCAGAGAACATCAAGGAAGAGCCCCAAACTTTCAAACTTTTCCAATCACACCTTTCTCTCCAGCACACATTTCTGTTCTTTCCTGACTATTTTTTGTTAAGCTACTTTCCATTAGGATGTGAAGTCTGATATCAGCAATGATCTTCCTCTTATCTAAATGACTAAAGGAAGAACAGAGGGTAAGGGTTTCAAGCTTGTGCATGGGATGGATATTTTGGCTCTTTAAATTCATGCTACCAAGAGATTTATTTGCACATGTTGGAAGCATCCAACTGTGCTCTGCTTACTCTCATCCAGAAATTCTACATCCAGAAAGCCCGTTTTTAAGAAATGGAAAATGTATGTGAACAGAAAATGGAAAATACTTCACTTTCTTGGAAGTTCTGTACTTTAAGAAGTAGTAATAATATGAACCACCATTTATGAGCACATACTATGTATTAGGGACTTTGCTAAGGGGTTTTTAAGTATTTTCTCTTGAAGCTACAGTACTCTCTTTTTAAACAAATATGTATTTTTATTAATTTCAAAGGGGAAGAGAGAGATTTTAAAAATAAATCAATGATGAGAGAGAATTGACTGGCTGTCTCCTGCATGACCCCCACTAGGGACTGAGCCCGCAACCTGGGCCTGGGCCCTGACTGAGACTTGAACCTGACTTCCTGGTTCATAGGTTGATGTTCAACTGCTGAGTCATGCGGGTTGGGCTACAGTCCTGACCTTCAAGACTGTATCTACATTTTACAAAAAAGGAAATGGAAGTTTGAGAGGGTAAAATAATGTGTCTTAAGTCACACAACCAGTTTGCATCCCAGCCTGGAACGGATCCTGTCTTTTTTGACTGGGTTTCCTAACACGTAGCTCTTAACAACTATATTGTACAGAGCTACGCCTTTGAATCAATTATTAATAAGGTGTCAAGACAGGCCATGATGCTGAATACATCGATGGATAATGCAGGATTAAATCAACTGCCTTGGAATGAACTGCACTTGTTTCCGAATCTGTTATACTTGGCAGGTCTGTTCAGAAATGGAACAGCTGGCCTACTTGCTCTTGTGGTGATCTTCCTCGCCCCCTGATTTAATTGTGTAACAGAAAGCAGAGAAAGGGATGATTGATCTGCTGATATTGAATCCTTCCTTCTTATAGTCACATCCAGAGTTTAAAAAAAAAAAAAAAATTGAGCATGGCCTTAAGGTTGCTCTGGAAGAAATCCAGGGAGAAGCAGGTTTTCCCAGCAAGCAGTCACCGGGGGCTGGCGGCAATGCACAGGTCTGGCCCCCTCCTCACTAAGCAGATCCAGGTTATCTCCCTCCCTCTTGGTTATGGAAAGGCTTTTCTCAGGCTTCAACCCTATGGAGCAGCTGGTGGTCTTCATATTCCATGGTTCCTTTCTCCATGCTCTGCTCCTAACTAGCATCAATGTATATCCATGTAGCAATCATTGCAGGCATTTAGAATGTGACAGATTCAATTCATTGCATTAAAAGAAAATGGGGGAGCCCTGGCCAGTGTGGCTCAGTGGCCAGAGTGTCAGCCTGTGCACAGGAGGGTCTCAGGTTCAAGTCCAGTCAAGGGTATTTACCTGAGTTGCAGATTTGATGCCTGCCCTCAGTATGGAAATGTGCCTCTCTAATTCATGTGTATCTCTCACATCTATGTTTCTCTCCTCCCCTCCTCTCTATCTCTGCCTCTCTCCTCCCTCCTTACCACTCACTCTAAAAATCAATGGAAAAAAATATCCTCACTCCTAGGGTGAGGATTAGGAAAGTGTTTTTAAATAAAAAGAAGTGAGAGAAACCCTAAATAATGTCAGAGCTGTATGCTTTCTTTCTTTTTCTTTTTTTTTTTTTTTCTTTTTTTCTTTTTTTTTTTTTTTCCGTATCTTTCACAACTCACTAGAAGACTGGGTGGACTCCAGGAAAATAAATGAAGCATTTCCACTGTTTATGTTTCTCTCATCATAAATGTATCTTATTGCATGTAATTAAAAACTACAGAAACATATACAAAAAAATCACTCAAAATCATGCTACCTAGAGGCAAGCACTGCTTTCACTTACAGCTCTCATAAAGGAATTCCTTGTTTTAGAGTTAGTGCACTCTATTTGCCTTAACTTTACTTGCCTGTATTTTTTGCAGATTTTTTTAAGAGCCCTATGTGACTTTTCTTTCCATACTGACTTGTCTCTGCACAGTCCCTTAAAGTCCCTTTATGGAAATGGTTCTTCCTTTCATCACATATGGGGAAGTAAAGGGCAGACACTTACACTGATTTCAATTCCAAACTCTCACTTACTGCTGGGTAAGCTTGAGTGCCACCACCTAATATCTCTGAGACTCAGTGTTCACATCTTTAAAGTGCAATGATACTAGAGACTGACCTCATAAGGATGTTATGTGGCTTTAATAATTCCTAACATGTATTAAATACATGATTATTAGCTCTTAAAAATTTCCTCAAGATTTCCACAGCTTTTAGATGTGTTGTATTTTCTACTAGTAAGAATAATGTTTGTCATTGAGTTTCCAAACAGGAAAAATTAGGTAATGAACTGGATGAATTTTTAAAAAATACATCTTATTGATTTTTTTTACAGAGAGGAAGGGAGAGAGATAGAGAGTTAGAAACACAAATAAGAGAGAAACATCAATCAGCTGCCTCCTGCACATCCCCTATGGGGGATGTGCCTGCAACTAAGGTACATGCACTTGACCGGAATTGAACCTGGGACCCTTCAGTCCGCAGGCAGACGCTCTAGCCACTGAGCCAAACCAGTTTGGGCATGAAATTTTTTTTTTAATCCTCATCTGAGGATATTCTTATTGATTTGAGAGAGGGAGAGAGAGAGAGATGAGAGAGAAACATTGATCGATTGTCTGTGCATTATGCCTCTTACATGCACTCTGACTGGGGTTTGAGCCCAAAACCTAGGTATGTACCCTAACTGGGAATTGAACCTACAACTTTTTGGTGTACTGGACAATGCTCCAACCAACTGAGCCACCCTACCAGAGCTGGATGGATGTTTTGCTAGCAAGTTTGTATTCAGAGTTCGTGTCCCGAATGGTGCTGTGAGACATCGAGTAGGTCCCAGGGATTGCTTATTGTGCAGAATTTAACTTCCTTAAACATAATCTTGCACTTGCCCACATTTAAATCTACTTGCCTCTTTTCTGCCAACTCAAAAGACAAACAGACCAACTTAGCTCCTCCCCACTCAGAGAGAAAACTCACAGGAGCTCAGTGTTATCTGCACATTGGAAATGTCACTACATTGCTTCCTCTTCCCAATCATCACTACGGTGTTAAAAGCATACATTTTCAGCATTGGTTCTAAGAGGACATTATTGTTCAATTTCATTTAATGTAGACTTGTTCTTAGTTTCCTATCTCCAGTCAGTTCACTATCTATGGTTAGGCTGCTTTTAATCTATGATTTACTTGCCGTTTTTTTTGTTTTTTTGTTTTGTTTTTTGTTTTTGCAAGTTATGATGTGCTCACAGCTTCCTGACTCAATTTAAAGAAAAGAAAACAGCAATGCAAAACAATTCTTTTAAAAAAATTATATTTATCTATCTATCTATCTATCTATCTATCTATCTATCATTTATTTATTTATGTCAATCCTCACCCGAGGATATTTTCCCATTGATTTTTAGAAAGAGTAGAAGGGTCCTAGCTGGTTTTGCTCAGTGGATAGCGTCAGCCTGCAGATTGAAGGGCCCCAGGCTTGATTCTGGTAAAGGGCACATGCCCATGTTGTGGGCTTCATCCCCCATAGGGGGCTTGCAGGAGACAGTCAATCAGAGAGTCTCTTTCATCATTGATGTTTCTATCTCTCTCCTCCCTTTCTCTAAAATCAATAAAAATATTTTTTTTTTTTAAAAAGAGAAAAGAGTGGAAGGGAAGGGGAGAGACAGAGAGAGAGAGAAAACATTGATGTGAGAGAGACACATCAACTGGTTGCCTCCTGCACATGCCCCGAACAGGGCCAGGGATCTAGCCTGCAACTGAGATACACCACTGAGCCAAACTGGCTAAGGCAAAACTATTCTTATTCTGAACCCTTTGAAAGTTTTAACAAGCTTGTCTTAAGTTTTACTTTCATCCTCCAAAGAGTAGACAATAAATTACTCAGCCATAGTTACTATTTCTGAAATTTTACTGCATTTCTTTTAACTTATGTACAAAGTACTCAGAATTCTCCTGCTTGTGCACACGAACGTGTGACTCCCACATTTGCAATTATGAGGTACACTCATGGAATCCTTCTTAGTAATCACAAGCCAATTCTTAAGCAAGTTAAAAATATATAGCTAATAGTTTCCTGTAGTTTCTTTCCATTACTAATATAATAGGCAAAGAACCTGAGCAAACAGTTTACAAAATAAAAAATAAAAAAATAATAAACATCATAAAATGTAACTAATATTCAAAGAATGCAAATAAAAATAGATTTATGCTTATCATTAAATTACTAGAGATAAAAACTAAATTATCCAATTCAGGCAAGAATGCAATGATTGACTTTCTCCTATACAGACTGGTGTAAGACTATATATGAGTAAGCTTTTGGAAAACATGTTTGCAATGTAAGAGGTACAAAAATTTGTAATATGTAACAAAGACATAAGTCATAGTGCATGGATAACTCTAAACTTTAAAAAAAAAAATTCTTTATTGTTAAAAGTAGTATTATATATGTCCCCTTTCTCCAACTTTTATCATCAGATTTATGTAAAAACTTCCTCAAGTTTGTAGCAACTATATACCAGTGCTGGCAAATTCTCCATTAATTTAAAATGTAAAAATTAGCATTTATCATTGATAGCAAGATACATTGTTAGGAAACATGTATTCCACAAAACAATGATGGCTTGTAGGTTAAACATTACAGTTCCATGAAAGAACATGTATTTGGAATGAAATATCCAACTGAAAATCGAAGCCAAATGAATATATGAAGTATCCAGGACATGTGCCTCTAAGCAGACAAAAATGCTGATCTATAAATAAGAATAATTTGCTTGCATAGCAAAAAATATGATTTGGAGAGCCCAGTGTCATTTGTAAAGTTACAAAAGCGTGTGCTCACAGGGTGAGTGATAAATGGGAAGCCAGAAGCCCAGTTGAGCGTCTGGCACAAGCAGGCCGACTAGTGTCTCTTTAGAAGCTCATAAATATCTCCAGCTTGAAGTCGAGGTTGGTTCTAGAGACTTACTGTGTTTTGTCATTTTGCCAAAGACGCCAGTTTTGCTGCAGTTCCATATTTGCCTTTCCCTGTGATTGTATGTATTTTATCCCAGAAGAACACAGAACTACAACAACTGAAACACCTGTATGGCTGTAGGAGCTCAGACGGCTTGGAGAAGGTAAATCTCCCCGTTAAATGGTGGGATTGAAGTACGAATCCTACATGTTTCCTTGTTTCCATTTTCCATTTTGATGAAGCTTTTGTAGTTTCACTGGTGCAGAGGCCTGGTGCATGAAATTCGTGCACAGGTGTGGTCCCTAGGCCTGGCCAGTGATCAAAGTGCGAGCGCCTGGCATAGAAGGGCAGGTCCTAGCTGGCCTCTGGGCCCTGGGCGGCACCTGGGCCCCCAGTCTCCTGCGCATCCCCCTCTGCCTGAGTCACGGCTCCCAAGACCCCATGTGGAGAGGTGGTAAGCACAGCCAGATGCTGTGTGCCAGGGCACAGTATGGGCCTCTGGGACACCCGGTGGCACAGCACGGAAGCCAGGCGGGCAGCGTGCTCTCTTCCAGCGAGTCTTGGCAGACTGGCTCCTGTGCAAACCCACGGTGACCCCGACAGGCCCCTGTGATCCCGGCAGCTGCAGTCCTGCTCACCCGGGAGCCCACTGGGGACAGCAGCGCCTCTACTGCTGCCTGCTGCTAGTGCCTTGTCACCGACACCCACCATGTTCTGTGCCGCCCCCTGGTGGTCAATGCACATCATAGCGAGTGGTCAAACTCCCAGCGGAACTCCTGGTCTAGGGGACAATTTGCGTACTGGGCTTTTATTGTATAGGATATCTTCCATTGATTTCAGAGAGGAAGGGAGAGGGAGAGAGAGATAGAAACATCAGTGATGAGAGAGAACCATGGGGCTGCCTGCTGCATGCCCCACACTGGGGATCAAGACCACAACCTGGGCATGTGCCTGACAGGGAGTCAAACCTTGACCTCCTGAGTCATAGGTCAACATTCAACCACTGAACCACGCCCACCGGGCTTTTGTTCTAGTTTTAAAGAAGAGAGAGAATTAATACTCCAGAGGTTGACTCAACCAAAACGGCCAAGTTAGGCAGTGGCAGAGCTGCGGGGAGGGAGAGGTCTGGTTCTAAACACACACTCAGGAGGCCTCTGTGTTAATCGGTTCAGCCAGGGAGGGGCTGGGGGGTGGACAGACACTGTCTCTGACTCTTCAAGTGGTACTTCCTCAAGGCCCTCAGATTCCCCACATGACCCCCCACCCTCCCTACCTGCGGAGGACGGTTCACCTGGGAGGGTTTGTGGGAGGGGGAGGGAGGGGCAGAGGTGGGAGCCCCACAGACACCAGGAGGGAGTTAGAGGCAGCGATCTGGATGCTGACTGCCCTGTCCCAGCATCTCAGGAGTTTCTTTCTCTGGAAGCACTGCAAGCATTGCCTTAGGCCGCGGACATGGGGCTGGTCTTGGCCGTTCTGTTCTGTGATGTGGAATCCTCTCTGCCCTGGAAACTGGAGTCCGGGATTGGAGTCGGACCACCTGGGCAAGCCCTTTACATTGGACTCAGAGCCCTTTGGTGTCACATGTGACCCGGCTCCGGGCACAGCTGATCTGTGTGTCCACAAGGGGCTTCATTTTCCTAGTTTTCAACATTTGCTTTCCATGATTCTGCACATTTTGTTTTGTTGTTTTTTTGTACCAAAAATAAAGCCATTTGCTCGTTTCCAATAAGTACTTGTCATCATTGAAGAAATCTTGGGGGTGGGGTGGGGGGATGTGGAGGGATTAGGGCAGCCAAACGGGAATGACCCGTCTCCTGGACCTCAGGGTGGGAGGCTGGCTGTGAACACTCCACGTCCCTCGTGTGGAGCTCAAACTAAGGTCTGGGTTTTACAGTCAGGCCCTCAAAACAGACAGAATCTGACCCCAGACCCTCTGCCAGCAGCTGCCGGAGACCCTGCCTTTCCAGAGGCCTCGCCGAACACGGGGCCTCCTCACTCCCACCTCCCTCATCATTCCTCTTGCTCTGGCTTCCCTCCAACACACCCCAAAGCTGCCACCTCGGCTGCCCGTTTCCACGGTCTCCCCATCACCCTCTGGAAGGGTGCTGTCCTGCTGTCTCCCTGCTTCCTCCTCCCCCTCAGTCTGACACGGAAGCCAGAGGGTCCTCACCTACAGCCCCAGTGCCTCCGCCTGCACTCAGGGGAGCCAGGTTCTCCCAGGCCCTGGATCCCTGTAGGATGTGCCCCCTGACCCAGCCTCAAACCTCTTCCACTCAGCCTCTGGCTCGTCCTGATGCCCTTCCATGGGCTGTCCCCTCTTCCCGATGTCTTTCTCCCGGCGTCCACCTGGCTCTCCTCCACCCGTCCACGTTCCCTCAGGGAGCTTCCTTTTGCCCCTCCCTGGCGGAGCCCCTTACGGCTTCATTACCATGTTTTTATGATACCCGTGCCCCCTGATAGCTGCACCCCATGTCTGTCTGAGGCTGTTTTTCTCTCGCACACTCGTCCTCTCCTGGTGGAATGCATGCTCCGCAGGACAGGGCGGCTGGCCCCCTGATGCCCTGCGAGCGCCCGGGCACCGCCTGGGCCACGGCAGGGCTCAGTCAGTGATAGGGGCTGAGTAAGATGCTCAGGCACCGGAGCTCGGTGTAAAGGCCTAACACCTAACACAGACCACAGACTCACTCAGAGCAGAGGGCGGGTGAGCTCTCCGCACAGCGCTCAGGGCCGGGCTGTGGGAGCCGGCTATTCCTTTTCTCGGGAGAAAGCAGGATGAAACGATTGAAAAAGGAGCAGTGTGTGTTTTCCCTCAACTACTTAAAAGCTGATGATCTCATCCCATTCTGAAAGCTATGAATAGAAACCCTTGGATCAACCCTGTGAGGCAGGTTCTGGGATTATCTGAGATTCCATGGAGAGTACGTGGCCTTCCCGGCCACAAGGACGGTTGCTTGGTAATCGCCAGCTTTTAGTGCTGTGATTCATGCCCTGGTGGGGGGCGGCCTGCGGGGATCAGCCCACTGTGGGAGCACCGATCAATCCAGGTCAGCCGAGAGGCTGTGGACCTGCCCTCAGAGCGGCTGCTCCCGCCGTGGTTGAGCCACACACTGACCACCAGGGGGCAGCTCCTGCATTGAACGTCTGGTCCGTTGGTAATTCTGGTCGTTCTGCCAGTTCTCTCGCTGGGCTTTTATTATATAGAATACTGACCTGAACAGAAGAAAGCAATCCCTTTTAAGTTAGGGTTGTCCCTGTGGATGCCCTTTTCCCCAGTGCTCTTGAATCCCAGACCCACATTTTCCCTAGGCCTTTAATAAGATGTCTTGACAGCAGAGAACTGGCACTGAGCTTCCAGAGAAATGAAACCGGGTTTGGCTTGGCATGCTCTATGGTTAACAGATACGTTCTTTAATTACTCAGATTTATATTCTCTATTTATGTAGTGATTACGCACGGATATTGGGAGCAATATTTGTATGAAAGTGTTTTGTAAAAATATATATAATTTTATATAAAGGGCCAATTATCAGCAGCATCATCAACTTCATTTTGGGGATAGAATTTCATTGTCTTTTGCCAGATGCTACTTAAAAATACGTTACTTAAAAAAAATCTCTTGGTTTTCTGAGTGTTGGAAAGTTGTTTTTAAAATCCCAACTTGCATATTTTTCCTCGAATGAATGGCCACAAACTGTCTAATAGTTACCTTCTCTGAAACCAAATAAGCATTAGATGGATATCTTTGGTTTTGCATCTCTCACCAAAATACTGACATAAATTGTGAGATATAGTTTCCCTAGAAATGGAATACTACCCTCCTTTTTTGGAAGTAGTTGGGTGAAATCTTTACTAAGAGGGAGAATTTGTGTATAAAAATGTCTAGATCTGTGGTAATAGATGTTTACTAGTAAAAAAAAAATCCACAGGAATAGCCCTGGCCAGTGTGGCTCAGTTGCTTGGGCATCATCCTGTGCACAGAAAGGTTGCCAGTTCCCCTCCTGGTCAGGGCACAAGCCCGGGTTGCAGGTTCCATCTCAGATTTGGGGTGTGCAGGAGGCAGCCAATTGGTGTTTTACTATCACATCGATGTTTCTCTCCCTCCTTCTCCCTTTCTCCAAAAAATCAATTTAAAAATCTTTAAAAAATAAAAAAGAAAGTAATATCCACTGAGTGGTACTCACCACACATACACATCACACAGTTTAAAAGAAAGTCCATGGGACTAAAGGGCGGAAAAGATCAAATAATCAATTGGTTGATTTTAACAATACGTTGCTTACCAAATTAACATCATCCTATCAAACAGGTGAGCATTTAAATACATAAACTGCTGGCTCCCGTCTGTGTTTTGAGAGTGTACGAGCACTTATACAGAGACGTCGAGTTTAAAAAAAAAAAAAATGGTTTGGACACCCACCAGGATGAACATCTGTTTTCCATCGACTGCTTTTAGGCTTTCGGTTTAGAGGCTGCAACACTGACTTTTTATTTTAGAGGTGTGACATCACAACCTCTTGGCAATTTTAATTATTACAGTCGAACCTTCATAAAAGGAGAAAATTCCTCACGCAAAAGTGATATGATACGGCAGCTTAATTAACACAAAGAAGGTGACATTCACGGGACCTAAATCATCATGTGGGTATTTTTCCTGAGGTGGTTATTTTCTCCTCAACTTATACAGAAATGTTCATTTATTTGCCACCCTCCCAAAGTTGTATTTAAAAGGCTAACTGCATCCCTGGCTGGTGTGGCTCAGTGGTTGTAGTGTCAGGCCCCAAACCGAAGACTCACAGGTTTGATTCCCCCAGCAGTTGAGGTGTCTCTCTCATGCTGATGTGTTTCTCACTATCTCCCTTATTCTCCTTCCCTCCCTTCCACTCTCTCTAGAAAATGAATGGGGAAAAAAAAATCCTGGGGTGAGGATTAACAACAACAAAAAACCCTTGCCAGAATAAAATTATTGAAGGTAGCCATTTAAAGAGCCTTTAAAACAAACCAACATGTAAGATAGTTTTGTAAGAAATTTCTAATATTTTATTGTCATTTGTTATTTCATAGGACCCTCCTCCATAGAGCTTTCCACTTAAACTTTTGCTGGGCTTTCTGTCTCAGACAGTAATTTTAACGGGGACTACACTTTAGATTTCCCCGATGGTGCCCAGGCCTCACCCGGGACCAGTTCAGGGAGAACCTCTGGGGGATGGAATCACTTATCAGTGTGTTATCGGCCATTTCTGAGACTCGCTCTCAGGGAATCTCTTCAGGCCCAACTGACCCCTGGAAAGAGCGTGGTCTTGAGAGACCGCCCCCAGTGATTGCCTCTCTCTCTCTGTACACCAGAAGACAGAGACGCATCAAGATCACTTAGAGGCAATAAGATCTGCTGAGAGCATTAGAGCTTGTTCATTTTTCTTTTTTCTTTTTCCTGAGTCAGAAGGAAATGACCCCTTTCCCTTCTTTTAAAACAAATCTGATAAGAGCAGAGAAACAGCCCTTTCCCTCTTCAAAGTAGATCAATAATTATATGTGTTAGCTCTTAGGGGCGGAACTCTCCCCTCCCCTTTCATCTTTTACAATTTCTCACCAGTGGCTTGAGATAAGATACGGGTTGTATCTCTTTAATTTTTTGTATGTTAAGCACCTGGTGCATTTGGTCTGGTATACAGCAGGTGCTCAGGAAGCAAGTGCTGGATAATTGTATGTATCTAGTGTTCACCGGGAAGGAGATATTCCCGGGTGTCTTAGAGGGGGCTACACCCTCCAAGGCCTTATTGAAAGGTTTATCTTTTTTCAAAATATATCTTATTGATTTTTTTACAGAGAGGAAGAGAGAGAGATTTTTTTATAGAGAGTCAGAAACATCGATGAGAGAGAATCATCGATCAGCTGCCTCTTGCACACCCCCCACTGGGGATGTGCCCGCAACCAAGGTACATGCCCTTGACCGGAATCCAACCTGTGACCTTTCAGTCCGCAGGGCGACACTCTATCCACTGAGCCAAACGGGTTTCGGCTGAAAGGCTTATCTTGTCCTCACAGAACACATGAATGCTAACTAAGCATGTTTATTACACACATCTACATAACACACACATTTACATAACAATTATTTTAATTTAAAAAGCTGATTTTGCAAGTGTGTACACACACACACATACACACGCCTACCTCTTGATTTTCCTAATAATATGAGATAAGACAGCCAGAGACTGGTTTTTCATTTTATAAGTTGGGAAACTGAGGTTCAGTTTGTGGGATACCCAGTTTGGCCCAGTTTGGGCCAAAGTAGCTGGCCCAGTTTGTGGGATACCCAGCTGGTGGTAAGTATGGGTGGGCAACCCAGGGCATGCAATTCCTAGTCCTTTTCCTTCCGACTCCTTGCAGGGCGAAGGCATGTGGATCAAATCTGCAGCTGACTCGAGGGGCGATGGAATTAGAACTCTAAACTATTTCAACAGGTGGGAATGCTGGCCAAGGAAACCCCAAAGATGAAATGTAATAGGGAAAAACATAAGGTCTTAAATTTAGATTATAAAATAAAATTCTTTAGTGCAGGTTTGGGAGAAGACGAGGGGGCCGGGCTTGTTCGTGTGAAACAGAATCTCTGACTATGAGAAGCCGTAGATGGAAACATGTGATGTAAGCGCAGGTTGCTTTTATAGCCTCGATCAAAGTATGGTATGTTCCAGGAAGTGAGAAGAATCCGAGGTTCTTCTCTGCGCTGGGAGGAAACCATTTGGGGTTTCGTGCTACGTCTTAGCCAGCACATCTTCATGGGACAGGGACACACAGGTGCTGGTGTGGAGTAGGGTAGCCATTGTCATCCACGTATCAGCTGGCATTCTCAAACCCCAGCTCACACCGGACCACCTCCCCCCATCCCGGGGCCTATCTGAAATTGAATGACCTCAAGAAACTGCTATGAGTTTGCCAGGGTTTAAATTCTTCAGGTAACGTCCGGCTCTAAGCTCCTGCTCCTTTGACTTAAATTACGGTGTCCTGCCTGGATTATACGAACTCGTTGTACTCTTTATGGGCCAGCTAGCTGGGCATCTTCTTCTGGTTTCCACAGAATTCCATTCCCACAAGGCTTTGGGGTGCTAAGAGGTTTTACGGATAATCTGGGGAGGCAAGGAAGTTTTATGGAATGGGGACAATACATATTTTAAATTGAAAAGCAGACATCCCTCTTCTTAAAACACTTTTTTTTTTTTTTTTTTTTTTTTTTTTTTTTTTTTTTTTGCCATCCTGCTCCTGGGAATTTCTTACTGTCTGCTGATACAGGTCTTAGCACCCTGCTCTTACTGGCTGCTCTACCCTCTCACTTTTGTTCTGCATTCACTTCCTCTCAGATTTCCTGCAGGAATTCCACATGTTTTTCAGATTGCCACCTACGGCAATCCACCTTCCTCCATTTCTTGCTCTCCAGCTCGGTTTCAGCCAACCTGCACATACAACTATTAAGATGCTCAGTTAGTGAAAGGGCCACTTTATGTTCTCTTCCCTCCCAGAAGCCATCATTCCTAGGACAAGAGTTCTATTCCTCTGTTAAATAAATCAGGAAAAGGATGGGTTTGAAATAAGTGCATCTTCCTAGCACTCATTTTAACTAATTTGAAATAATTAGCTCATGTAAAATTGCTGTGTGAAAGATTATTCCATCTTCTCCTCCATAATCATATATGAATGGAAACTATTCTTCTTCATTGTAGAAAATGCATATTACATAACCTTGTTTTGCCATTATTAATGAATACTGTTTATTACAACAATATCATCTTTGAGATAGGGAGAGAATAGGGCAACCTAGTGTGTATGGAATGGACCGAGGCAGATGTGGAAACAAGATTAACAGAAGGCTCAGACTAAAACAGTGAGAAAGCTGAGCATTAGTTTGTGTATAACGTGCCACACATTAGCTGGACGAAGCAAAAGAGAAAAAGAAATGGAACAATCTTGAGTTCAGTTAAAAGAAAGTAAGGGCATTAGTCATTGATAGCTGGGGACTCAGGCTTCAGAGGGAGACTAGGTAAGGAATTTGAGTTTGGAAACCAGAGAGGATGGAGAATAAAGCTCATGGCGAAAATAGTTTCAGCCAAACTTGGGTTGTTTCTGAAAACCACTATTTACTTTCTTCTCCTGGGCTGAGAGGTTCTGCCTAATTGTCCAAGGACTGGAGTAGTGGAATCTCAGAAATCAGACTTGTTTTTATCCAGATAATGCTGGCCTCTACCCAAGCTGAGGGATGGTCATTTAGAGGCATATGTATCCCCTAACAGCCACCCCCCCCTCCCCCTGGTGTGAAGTCACTGTGCCCTCCACCCCCTGGGGATGATTCAGGGAACAAGATTAGCTGGATGAGCAAGGTTAGTCAGGCTAACAGTGTCCTGGTGTAAGGATGAGAGCCTTTTTTCTTGTAGGGTGGGATGACTGATGAGATTACCTACAAAGTCTGTGAGTTTTTTCACAAAATTTTCTGAATGAACTAGGAAATAAGAAGGAATGTGACATTTTCCACAAATGTCAATAATAGAAATAAGCATAAAAGTTACTCTTTTTCATTGTTGTCAGTATTACAGATATTCCCCAAATTCCCCCTTTTTGCTCCCTCCACTCAACCCCCTTCCCACCCCAGGGCTTCCTCACACTATTGCGTCCATGGGTTATGCATATATGTATACATGATCTTTGGTTGATCTCTTCCTGTCCCCTCCTCCTCCCTCCACACTGAGATCTTTTATTCTGTTCCTTATATCCATGTCCCTAAACCTATTTTGCTAGTTTATTTTGTTCATTTGATTCCACATATAAGTGAGATCATGTGATAGCACATCATACACCATACATAAGAATAAACTCAAAATGGATAAAAGACTTAAATGTAAGTCACAAAACCATAAAAATCCTAGAAGTAAACATAGGCAGTAAAATCTCAGACATCTCATGTAGCAGTATTTTCATCAATACATCTCCTAGGACAATGGTCAGCAAACTCATTAGTCAACAGAGCCAAATATCAGTAGTACAACAATTGAAATTTCTTTTGAGAGCCAAATTTTTTAAACTTAAACTTCTTCTAAATAGACTCGGCCAGGCCATAGTATTTTGTGGAAGAGCCACACTCAAGGGGCCAAACAACCACATGTGGCTCACGAGCCGCAGTTTGCCTACCACGGTCCTAGGAAACAAAGGCAAAATAAACAAATGGGACTACATCAAGCTAAAAAGCTTCTGCACAGCAAAAGAAACTATCAATAAAATGAAAAGAGAACCTGTTTTATGTGATAACTTATTCACCAATGAAACATCTAATAAGGGGTTCATTTCCAAAATATACAAAGAACTCATACAACTCAACATCTGGAAGATAATCCAATTAATAAATGGGCAAAGGTCCAAAATGGACACTCTTCCAAAGAGGACATACAGATGGCCAATATAAATATGAAAAAATGCTCAAAATCACCAATTATCAGGGAGATACAAATTAAAACTACAATGAGGTGCCACTGCACACATGTCAGAATGGCTACCATCAATAAATCAACAAATAAGTGCTGGCGAGGATGTGGAGAAAAGGGAACCCTAGTACACTGCTAGTGGGCATTTAATCTAATAGTGAGTAAACAAGACTGGAATAATTCCTTCCCTTATGGAGCTTGCCTTCTCTCTAGAAGAGGGTGGAGTTTTCCCAAAGACACTAACATGCCTGACTAGAGACTTCAGCAGTGAAATACTATCTGCCTATTTCCTATTTGTCAAGGCTGCTTGGGAGGTGGGAGGGGTCAATGGTGTCTGTCTGGAAGGTGGGTACCCTTCCCCAGCTAGGCTGGAGCTGGGAAGGCATCTTTCCAATAATGACAGGCTCCTGGGACAGGGTGTAGTTGATTCCATATATAAAGATGAATGCTTTAGTTCACCTCACTGAGTTCATTAGGGTTGTAGAAATATCTATTTTTCGTAACAGCAGCAGAGGCAGAGTAAGGAAACTTCTGAAATCATGGTTGCTATATTAAACTAGATGTTCCAGCCGAAACCGGTTTGGCTCAGCGGTAGAGCGTCGGTCTGCGGACTGAAAGGTCCCAGGTTCGATTCCGGTCAAGGGCATGTACGTTGGTTGCGGGCACATCCCCGGTAGGGGGTGTGCAAGAGGCAGCTCATCGATGTTTCTCTCTCATTGACGTTTCTAGCTCTCTATCTCTCTCCCTTCCTCTCTATAAAAATTCAATAAAATATATTTAAAAATAAAATAAAATAAAAAATAAACTAGATGTTCCATTTGGTAGCACATCTTGCCTCATTAGTTCAGCTAAACTCAACTACAGCCCCTGGACAATGGAGAAAAGGCTATGTGGAGAAGGAAGATCTAAAAAAAAAAAAAGAAAAAGATTTACATAGTCCCTACTGTGAATCGTGTGTCATCCTGATCACTTTTTCTTATATGTTTTTTATTGATTTGAGAAAGAGAAAGGGAGAGGTAGGGGGAGAGAGGGAGAGAAACATCAGCGATGAGAGGGAATCATTGATTTGCTGCCTTCTGAATGTCTTCTACTGGGATGGAGCCCACCACCCCAGGCATATGCCCTGACTGGGAATGGAACTGTGACCTCCTGGTTCATAGGTTGACACTCAGCCCCTGAACCACACTGGCCAGGCTTGATCACTTTTTTTTAACTATGAATGTATGCATTCCTCTCAACAATACCATCGTCTCTATTTTACAAGTGAGGAAGATGAGGCACAGACAGAGCAAGGGACTTTCTCTGCGTCCCATGGCTGGCCAATGATGAAGCTGGAAACTGAGTCCCAGCTGACAGCCGCAGAGGCTCTTTAGTACGAGGCTTCTGGAGGTAGTGCCGGCTCACCAGGATTTAGACTTTATTTCGGTAGATGCTGCACAGAATTTTAGTAGAACAAAATACTGTGCAATTACATGCTGTGGAAATGGTAGGTGTAAGAGGCCCAAGGGGACAGGTGGCTGGAGGGGGCAGATGACTGGAGGGGGCAGGTGGAGGCTTTCCGGATAGGGTCCTGTCGCTGCTGGGTCCTGAAGGCAGGAGGCACAGTGGAGCTGCTTTTGCCCATCTGACTTTGTGCACATGTTCAGGATGAAGGCATGCACCCCCCGCCCTTGTGCAGAGTACCAAGTCCTTTCCCTTCCTATTTGATTAAAACCTATGAAATCTTATTTGACATGGAAAAGTACCCCCAAAGGTATTATTATCTCTGTATTTTCCAGATGAGAAAAAAATGACCACCCTGCATTGCTAATAAATTCCAAGGCTGTGGCCAGAGTCCCGGTCAGGCCACATCTGGGGTAATGATGCAAGCTGGGAGGCTGTTATAGAAGTCCAGCCTTTTCTGAGATGTGAACGTCTCTTACCCAAGGCCGGTTTCTGCCTAAGTTTTCCATCTATAAAGTAAACTGAAAGAATTCGCTTTACACAGTCATGGGTTTATTTTCCTTTATTTATAGAAACTGCTGGATTATGTTCCATGTGAAGTGTTGAGTTAGGTAACACACTAGTGTCTCAGGTGAGAGCACTGAATAAACTGCTGCAGAATTCTATGTCACTGAAATCCTGACACGGTGGCAGTTCATCGGGCAATGGCAGCTTTATTCAGTATAAGAGCACAGACTCCAGAGCCAAAGCGCCTGGCCTTGTCATGGACCACCTGTGTGATGTTGGCCACAATATTCATTCTCCCTGTGCCTCAGTTTTCTCATTTGTAAGATATGGATAATAACAGTAAAATCTTTTTTTTTAAATATATTTTATTGATTTTTCACAGAGAGGAAGGAAGGGAGATAGAGAGCCAGAAACGTCGATGAGAGAGAAACATCTACCAGCTGCCTCTTGCACACCCCCTACCTGGGACGTGCCCGCAACCAACGTACATGCCCCTGACTGAGATCGAACCTGGGACCTTTCAGTCCGCAGACCGACGCTCTACCGCTGAGCCAAACCGGTTTCGGCAAAAACAGTAAAATCTTAAAGCTGTGAATATCTGTGTACACGTGAGTGAGTGTGATAGTTGTATGAGCTTAAGGATTTGAGCATATTGTATATCCACCATCATTTCCCCCTCACCCCTATAATTAAAATGTCAGCTCCAGAGAGCAGAACTTTTTGTGTTTTGTTCACTGCTGTATTCCAGGCACCCTGAGCAGTGTCTACACATAGTAGTTGCTCAATCAAATCTGTTGATTAAAGGGCCACGTTTTTAACATTTTACAGCAAATGAGTTGGGTCATCAAATAGCTTCTGTTTCTTGGAAGACAATATAAGCTATAAAATGTGTGTGAGAGTAAAATGCACAAAAATTAGATCCCCAGATTTTTTAGTTTACAACAAAATTTGTGTCACAATTAATAAGACAATGAAGAGAGGACATTTTTCTAAGATAGGAGTCTGCATTTTGTTGCTAAAATAGCTGTTGCTTAAATAATTTACATATGAGAGAAGAGCCAATGTAAAGGAAAAAAATATAATAACCTAAATAGTATACAAGTGGATGAAAAAGGAATGCAGCTGCCTCCTTCTTCAGTCCCGCTGAATTAAGGAATGAACTGCTTTGTTTATTGAGTCCTAAGTTTATAATGAGTCAATATATCTGCATAAACACTGCAGCATGTTTGTATCACAGTTTCCACTGTGAGTGTTGTTTTGTTGTTGTTGTTGTTAAATATAAATTTCATTGAAACAAACTGTACTCATTACCAGTAAGGCTGTGCAAGCAATTTTGCCACTGGGGATTTCTGAGACAAACTACAGTTTCCAAGATAAGTCAACCAATTTAAAGGATATCTAGATTCTTTTCACAAAAATGTAATGGGAGTCAAAGGCTAGGGTGGGGTGAGAAGCAATGCCAGATTAAAAAAAAAAAAAAAAAAAAAAAAAAAAAAAAAAAAAAAAAAAAAAAAAAAAAACCTCCTTAATTCAATAATGTTATGGTGCAAAATGGCTCTTTATCATTCCGGGAACAAGTAATTTTCTCTTCCCGCCTCCTGGAAACTCTTTCTGTTCGGCTCAGAGGGTCATTGGAGATACAGTAAAATGTGCAATACTGTGAACCCAGAAGAAATATATCTGTTGGAATAGACCTCTTGTGGTTAATTGGGCCCAAACTCAGAACTAGAGCCTAGTGGCTGGCGCTGATGAGGCCTCTCATGCACTCTGCATGATGGGAAAAGCCACACACTAAGCTTCCCCCTCCTGTACTTTGCTTCTGCTGTTTGAGTTAGCCACTATAAGGAAGTTCCTGGTTTTGTCTTTAGACCAATGGACCTGTCCCATCCAATCAGAACTGCACAATTATATCCTCATTTGCATCTATGCAAGCCAATCAGAACTGCATGATTTGGAAACCTCATTTGCATAAAATGGACCAAATTGGATCCTTGGGTAGGAACTTTATAAAAGAGCCTCCCCTTTGTCTCAGTGGAGCACACTTTGTTTCCACCAGAGGCTACATATCCCTGGTTTGTCTCAATAAAGTTTCTTCTTTCCACATCTTTTCAGGAAGTTTTGTTAACAATACCCACATTGTTTCTTGGCTGGGGAGGAATTTGTCTGTCATCTTTCAATGCTAATGAATCATTAAAATGTGAATTAGGAAGACAAAAAGAGAAGGAAGAATGTAAACACAAACATGCCTTTTGTAGTTTTGTAAAACATGGACACACTAGAAGGACTGAAACTCATTTTTAATAGCTCTGGCTACTTTGGCCAGAACTCAGGCTCCTGTCTGGCTGAAATAGAAGTGTCACCCTTTAGCAGGGCCCTTCACTCCAAAAGCCATCTCAGGACGAAAACCTCATTAGGGCAATCTCTAAGCACACGAAGAGTGCGAGGTGCTTTCTGCAGCTTTGTGTGTCAGAGAGGGAAGCCTGGAGAAAGGCAAAATGACGGTAATGGACATAAATCAAACTTAATTACCCACTCTTCTAATGTGAAAGCCTTTCTGATCTTTTAAGCTTGCCTGTACTTTATCTTTGAAGGCTTCGCCTGCGAAAGTGAAAAGTCGAGAAGAAACCTGATAGTGGCAGCCTATTATCCTCAGTAATTGTATGAAGGCTTCATGGAAACCAGCGAAAGTATTTGCTGAGGAGAAAACCATGAGGGCTCGTGTTCCAGCACAGAGATCGGAACGACCTGGTCATGACACAGTGTCGCAATTAATGTTCTTTAAAAGCTTCAGGTACCATTAAGATTCGTTGAGTACAATATGGTTTCTTTCATAAAAAAGTATGGCAAATCTGAGTACTGCAGCTGCGTTTCCATTCAGGAGAATCAACAGGGAATTGATAAGGATGACAAAGGTAATTTTGAGCCACAACGTGGTGAGACTGAATGCTGCTTTTCACGTAAATTAGCAATAGAAAAAAACGGTGAGAATCCTCTACAGAACCTTAGATTTTCCAACGAATCCTAGTTTAAACAGCAGCAGTGAAATGTGACTTGGAATCTGAAAACTTAGGTTTGAACTTAGATTTTATAAATTTCTAGCTGATAAACTGTGGGAAAGCTATTTAATTTCTCCCAGCCTCGGTTTACCTCATCTGTAAAATGGGATAGCACAGCTGCTATGAAGATTGAGTAAAATTAGGTATGCCATTAAATTGGTTAAAAACTAAATCTCAAGTTATTATTCCGGAAGCTAGCACTATTACACATTATAAACTTATCTAAATCTGTGGGAAATATCTGTTATAGTACTAGTATATAGAAGCATAGAACAGACTGTGAATCTCAGAGGGAAGGCTCTGGTGGGTGGGTGGGTGGGAAGAGATCAACCAAAAAACTTGCATGCATATTCTATATAATAAAGAGATAATATGCAAATTAACCCTCATACCCTCACAAGATGGCTGCATACACCAGGCCAGCAAGGGGGTTAGTGAGGGATGACCAAGTGACTGAACAAGCAGGCTGCATGGGGCAACCAGGCTGACCGTGAGGGGGGACCAGGCCAACAGGGCAGGGCAGTTGGGGTAACTAGGTCAGCAGGGTGGGGCAGTTGAGGGTGACCAGGCCAGCAGGGGGCAGTTGGGGTCAAACATGCCAGCAGAAGGGACAATTGGGGTCAACCAAGCCAATGGGGGAGGGGGGGCAATAAGGGGTGACTAGGCCAGCATGGGTGTGGCAGTTAGGAGCAACCAGGCCAGCAGGGAGGGGGCAGTTGGAGCAGACCTAGCCAACAGGGGGGCAGTTAGGAGCCATGGACACAGTATGGTGGTGAAGGTCTGAGATGGGGATGGGAGTGGACTAGAAGGAGACAATGGGGGAAAAGGGGACATATGTAATACTTTCAATATTAAAGTGTTTTGTTGTTTTTTTAAAGATTAATCTTTTTATTCTGGGATAGAGGTAGTACTAAGTTCTCAACAATGTGAGCATGAAATCATAGCTTCCAAAAATTGGGAGATTTTTGCAAAGACAGAAGAGAGATTTTAGAGTTGAGAAATTATTCTTTTTCCTCTCCAAAGATCTGGAATGATTCCAAAACATATTCCCAGTGTAATTTGCAAGTTCATTGAAACCAAGATTTACTTTATGTTCAACTTTGTATGATGGCCTCTTTTCTTGAGAGTGAGAACAAGCTAAACAGAATGAGTATAGGTAGAGCTGTAACATAAGTTAATCTGGAAAAAAAAAAAAAGTCTAGGGCTAATTAATTTAATAATTTTATTTAAATTTAAAACAAATCTGGCCTGAACTTGGGATGTCATGACTTTAGCAATTTCACATTCTGTTACATCTTTAGAATCTCCTTTTATGCTTACCTTCTCATTTTAAAAGCAAGGGCTTTAAAATATTTGACTCTATTCCAGATAGAGAAAAAGGGAGTGGATTGTGGACTTACTCAGAATAACTGACTGGTTCTTATTCTTTCAATCACAAGGTACAATTTATAATTATATACATTACCCAAAATAACTGCCATTTCATTTCAACTCACATTTTTTTTCTTTATCTTACTTAATACACTACTTGCTTAAGTAAATACCTTCCTAAGTGTTTACTTAAAATGTCTATATATTAGAACAATTCAAATAAAAACACAGCTTGTTTTGGTATTGCCATTCTTGTGTGTTAAAATGGGGAAAGGATCCAAGAATATAAAACATCTCACAGAAGGTTTCTTGAATGGTTATTCTCACTTTAAGTGGGAGAGAGTCCAATGTATGACATTGGTAACAGGTTCAACATGATTGTAGCAATAGGTATAAATTATGTTGAACTGGTTTTAAAGAAAATAAACTTTTCCTTCCCATGAATCTTCACCCATTTTAAAGCTTTCAAATATTTAGATAAGATTTTCTCTCTCATTTTCATCTGCCTTTGGAGTCTGACTTTGAGCCAGGACTTACAACAGACATACTGAGCTTTTGAAAAAAAAAAAACAAGACCCCCCAAAAACCAAAATGCTTGTTCCCACAAGATTGCCAGCCAAATTTTGCAGACTCAAGATGTTTGGAGAGTTTGGATAATCATCACAATTTTTGGACGCCTATCTGAGGTAAATATAAATGCCAAACCTTAAGAGTCTCATTATTACTGTAAGTATGATTCAATATGAGGTATTTCTATCCTTGGCTGCTTGGTCTGAGATTATTATAAAGTTTCTTAATTGAGATTTAATTGGAAATACAAAGTAATTCATGTTAGTTTATAGAACCTCACAGATAAACAATTTGCTCCAGTATACCAGTTGAGCAGAAAACAAATGAACACATTCTTAGAATTGTTAAGTGACAATTAGGTTAAGAATTGCTTCAATATTTGTAAAGATTTTGTTACCTACTTAGGGCTTCAAGCATTTGTTTGTCGTCATAGTTAAAACACTATAGGTGAGGAGTCTTGTTTTTGTTCCTGAAATATTCGCTCAGTTTTACATTCCCCACCTAAACAACCTAACAAATCCCCCAAAGGCATATGATTTTAAGAAATACGTCACCAGGAAAGACAAAAAAAAAAAAAAAAAAAAAAAAAAAAAAGTCTAGGGAATTTTTTTCAATTCTAAGTGTTTTCAAAGGTAACAGAGTGAAGGTAAGGGAGGGGTAGGGTGAGTGGCTCCTTAATACCTTCAATGCCAACAGAGCTTTATGTCTGTTACAGGGCTTGGGGCAAAGCTTGTTAAGGAGTTTGTTGTAATCTGAGAAAAAGAATGTTCCTTAGCAGGTCGTTTTCTTTCATTTTGTGTTGCTGAAAGGTCTAAAGGAATTTATTTGAGCTAAAGGACAAACAGAAGAGGGGCATCAGAATCTGGGTCTTTGGTGGAAGCCCTGAGAAGCAGAAGAGAGTCCTAGCTCTGGGGTGATTCCATGATTAAAGCTAATACTTGAAGGAAGAGGAGCAGAAAGCTTGAACTTTAAGAAAAGATTCAGGACACTTCTACTTAACTCTCCTTTGAATGAAAACAAGTCAAGAATGACTGAAAAATTACAGTTGATTAAGTGACGTTCCAACAGGCACTTGAGAGCTTGGAGTTCTTTAAATCTTGTTGTACATTACACACCATGTTGCTTATGTGATTTTTTTCAAATACAATGATTTTATGTAGGAAGAACATGAGCCGGGATTTCTGCTTTTGCTCAGTTACCTCCTAAGACTAATTTTTGGACACTTGCCATTCATATGTTCTCTTTCTTTCATTTTGAGGATAATGGCAAAACAAAACAAAACACCAAAACAAGAATAATGGCAAAACGTTTTAAATTATTATTTTGTAGATTCTCGATATAGATATCATCAGGGAAGATTATTTATTAATTATTTGAAGAGGTGACTATAATACCCTTGGTTTGTCTAAATTTGCTGAGTTTCCCAGAGGTGACTATAATACCCTTGGTTTGTCTAAATTTGCTGAGTTTCCCAGTTGGTGGTCAATTGGTATTCGGACAGGTTAATTCTCCCTGTGCTGTATCTAGTAATAATTATAGTATCACAATATGTTTAACACTAAATGCCACAAACATAATTTTCTATCCATTGTGATACCCACAATGTGATAACCCTGCACATTTTTAACCATTTCCCGGAGAATGGTATATTCATACACACTCTAACACTGTTCCTCACCCTTCTCCCTGCCACTACCGCCTGTGAACCTCTGGCCTGGGATATGTAGGTTTACTTCTCTGAATCTCAATCATTACAGAAAATAAGTTGCAGTTCTGATAGTAGCAGGAGAACCCAGTTAAGAATAAAGAAATCTGGGTTCTAGCTGTAATACTGAATCTCTTGGAAAATAATTTGATTTCTTGAACCTTAGCTTACCTATCTATTAATTGTAATTAACTTTTCTATTTAAAATTTTTTTAAAAAAATTCAAAAGATTTTATGTACATTAGAATGCTTTTAAAAGTATAAAAAAAACTCTATAAAGATGTAATATTATGAATAGTCCTCAGTAGTCATTATCTTTGGGTAATTTATTAAGTGACAATTAATGAGCATGAGTGGAACTATTAATATTTTAGACACTGGCAAGCAGAGGATTAAAAGGAGACTAAGGCATGAATGGTGTGAGTGGATCTTACACTACAGAGGGAAGATAAACTGTATGTGGTTGAAAAGATGACAACGCAAAGGTAGTAAATGATTAGAACCAGACATCTGAAGTCAGCAATATGTACTGGGGAAGGTTAGAAGAGAAAATGTATTCAATGGAAGACGTAAAGAGCTAAAAACTGTGAGGAAACCACCTCCCCTATTACACCATTTGAGATGCTGGTTCTCTTTCATCATAATGCACACTAGAAAAGTATCAGTCTTCTCCACATGGATTTTTTTTTTATAAGTCATAGATCTTGGGAGTATAAATGATTTAAACTTTCTTCTTGGGAAATACTATTAGATGACAACCCATTGGCCTCCGACTTTAAAAGGCGGAGAAGGATGGGTAAAGAAAGGAAATTATTTTGCAACACACGTGGCAGCAGTTGAAATGTCCTCTGACTGACACCTTTGCTCCCTGTGTCCTCAGAGTCTCTGTTCTCTCTCGGGCTCTGGTCTTATTCCTGTTGGCTTTGGTCGCTGTACTCTGGCATCAGTCCCACTCTTCTCCTTCTGACTTGGCATTCTTGAATATGTAGTTTGACCTCAGCTTGGGACCTTGGAAACCCATTCTGACTCTCTGATGTCAGATTTCCTCCAGAAATCTAGTTAATGGGTCACCTGAAAAGAAATGTCTCCCCTGGTCTTTCTTAAGCTGTTAAAAGACCTCAGTAATGAAAAAGATATTAGAACAACCTGATGAGTATGCATGCATATTAGCATAACCAATGGATACAGACAATGAGGTCATAGGGGCTTGCCTGGGGTGGGAATGGGGATCAAGAAAAAAAAAAAAGGAGACATATGTAAAACTTTAGACAATAAAAGAAAGGAAGGAAGAAAAATAAAAGAAACTATGAGCCACTTAATATATTATGTAAAATTATTCGACCATTCAAATATTTATGAACCTCAAATTTCTCAAAGACAATGACATTGTCATTTCTTTTTTTAAATTTTATTTTTTAAATTTATTTGTTTTTAAATCTTTATTGTTGCAAGTATTACATATGTCCCTCTTTCCTTCCCACTGACCCTCCTCTTCTTTCTTGTGTCCTCTGATGTGGCAAACCCTTCTCCTCTTTAGTGAAAATGTCCTTCTTTAGCTGTGACACTGAACTCTCCAGATCCTTTTTCTGCTCTGAACTCACCTTGTCAGGTGACACTGGCTTCTCTCAGCTGTCCTGAATGCAGGGCTTCCCACAAGGCTCAGCCATCAATCTTTGTTTCTTGTCCACTCATGGCCCAGCTGTGTCTATACCTGATGTCCCTCCCAGGTTCCAGCCTCTATTTCAGCTCACAGTCAAGACCTTTTATGTATATTCTCTATCTGCAGCTCAAAATAAACATATTATCTACTGCCTTTTCCCTAACATCCGAAATCAATCTATTCCTCTTTTGGTCTTTCATATCTGAATGACTTAATCATATACCTAGTCATTCAGACTAGGGATTTTAGAAATCTCCTCTATCATTTTTTCTCTTAAGTCTTAATTTCCACAATTCACCAAATCATCAAAAGTATTATCAAAATGTTCCTCGAATCTGGCCCCTCATTTCTATTGCCATAGTTTTTTTCTCCCTCAGTTTCTGGAGACTATTGTAATAACCTTCTAATTGAATTATCAGCCTCTCATCTCTTTTCCTGGAAATGGTTTCTATTCACTGCTGCCAGACTTGATGTTTTCTTTTCAAATAATTTAATTATAAAGCTAATAAAAGATTATTTAAAAATTAAAACAATAGCAGGATAGAAAGGAAAAAGTGAGTCTTCCCTTCTACTTGCCTAAAGGTTGATGTATATCACTCAGACATTATTCTAAAACATAGGCACACAGTATGATTTGCATTATTGTCCTCATGGGTTGAATACTTCTGTTGAGAAGTCAGATGTTCATCTGCTTCTTGACTTAGGTAACCTACTTTGAATCTTAGAAGCTTTTAGAATTTTCTCTTCATCTTGAGGTTTAAGAAGGGCTCTATAAATCCTTTAACATGTATTCTGCCCAAATTATGTCTGTCTGAGGATGCCTATATTTCTTCAGCAAAGATGAATTTTCTCCTGTAATTTCCTTCAATGATTTCTATCCCCTCCATTATCTTTGTTTTCCCCTTAGGGAATTCTACTGGATGAAGAACCTTGGATTCATGAATCTCCCTTACGTCTTTATCTTTTCCCCATATTTATCATCTCTTTTTCTTTGTGATCTACATTCTAAGAAACTTCATAGAAACTTTGCCTTCAATCAGGAGATAATTAGCCCTTGCATTTGGTTATTCAGACTATCCACTAAAATTTTTATTTTCATAATTTCATTTTAAATTTCACTGTATCCTGCTCTTTCTTAAGATATCTTGGCTTCTTTGTGGGGTCAGTTCTGTTTGTTCATCTTGATGAAAAGAGAGAGGCAAAGTTCTTTCATGCTATTTATTTTCCTAGAATACCTGGTGATTCTTGGTGGTTAGATCATATTTATGAAGCAAGATCTAAGATGGCTGGTATAAGTAGTGTGCTATGTTTCCTCTGCTGTAGTTATGGTCTTATTTCCTTGTGTGTGTGTGTGTGTGTGTTTTGTTTGTAGGAGTAGGGCCTATGGATAGGAAGATTCCCCCATGAGACACCCTATCCTCATCCCAAATTGTCAAGGCAGGAGAGGATTTACTCCAGGGATAGAGTCATTTTCTGTTTAACATGCCTTCAGTAGGGCGGCTGTTTCTGTCAACCTGATTGCCATCATCTTTGTGAAGACAGCGTTTGTATCTGCCTTGTATCAGCATTGCATTAGCATCGTCTTGAAGGAGGGTTTTCCAACAGCATTCATCGTTTTTGGTGAGTATTCCTTACATGTGGTCTGACCCCTTTGGTTTATTTATAGACTTTATAGCCTGAGTTTCTTAGACCAAGTTTATTAGAACTGAGGCAGAAGATACATGACTGGCATCACCCAGTGTTGCATCAGTCATTTACTCTTTCTGACTTTGTAGTTTTGTTCCAGATTGAAACATTGATACTTTATCATTTCTCTACTTTAAGACAAATTACATCCCTACCTGGGGTTTTCTTACCAAGATTTTGAGGCAGCTGTTAGTTCCTGTAATTTGTTTAAGCAAAATTATTATAAGATTCTGGGTCTAACCATTGATTTGAGATTCATCATCATCAGTTTAAAAATTATATTAGTCTTTTTAAGCAATACTGTTTGTTACTCTAAAATTGCTTTATTACCAAATAGTATTAAAAAATCATCATATGTCCTATAATTATACATATTCATATATTCATATACATATATAATCAATAAATCTTGCTACTGTTTGCAATCACTGATAATAGAATATATTATTTCCCTTTCTATTCATGCCTTGAATTAGGGATATGTGATAAGAGGGAGAAAATTTTCAAAATATTATGTATAGTTTGCACAAGAATTTCTTTCAGGGAGAGAATTCTCTGTTGGAAATATCTTGGTGTCAGATGATTTCAAAACTTCAGAGGAGGGAAATGCTGCCCTGTCTATTAGAAAAAAAATAATTCAGAGCTCCTATTGCTCTGCAAGAAGTGGAGGTGAATTGGGGAGAGATGTGAGAGCAAGTTGAGGAGAGGCAAGGAGTAGGCAAATCTGAGGAAATTCCATAATGGTGTGGTGGCCCTTGGAGGTTACTGGTACACATGCCTGTCTCCCTGGGCTATTTGACCTCTTAGCTCATATATATTGTGGGCATTCCTGATCTCTCATCTCTTTCTATTCACACCATTTTCTGTGAAGTTTATTAGGCTCACATATGTGAACATGAAATTTTAAACGTGAGCTTAAAGAGATGCTGCATTTACATCTGAGTCCACTCAGCGCAGCACGTGCAGGGCCAGGAGCCCAGAAGGTGAGGGAGGAGATGGAAGAAATCCTACGGTATGTTTTCAACTTCCACAAGCCATAAAATTGGCAAGAGTAGGCGACAATTACATCTCTATCTTGAGAGGCAGGGAATTCCAATTACAAATAACTATGCTGTCTGTCTCCCTCCTGTAGTTCCAGGTTCACCAAAGTGATGGACCCAATTGTTGTACCCTCTGACACCTGGCAGAGCTTTGCCTTCAAAAACTGCTCTATAAATGTTATATGAATAACATATTCCAAACCCATGTAATAGACATTCAATAACATGAAAGTAACAGGGCGGAGGACCCACTTGCAATGAAATATTTAATTTACTGAGAAGATCAAGATTATCAGGTAATAATAAATACTTCTAGTCTTAATGAACTACCTTCCTCTGTTGCTGGTTGCAGTGGATAAATTAGAGTTAGCTATTGTTACTCCATTTCTGTCAATTATATATACTCACTATTCTGGAATGTAAATTGTCCTGAATGACTTATTCCATCTATTTCAATATGTAATCATTCCTACATAGGGCCTGAGGAACACAGCAGGTTGATGAAATAAAATATTTTTAAGATATGTACCATCTAGGGTGGGGGGAAACCTGGTTGAGAAACATAAAATTAGTTTGAAATTTATGCATACTGCCGAAACCGGTTTGGCTCAATGGCTAGAGCATTGGACTGCAGACTGAAAGGTCCCGGGTTCGATTCCGGTCAAGGGCATGTACCTTAGTTTCGGGCACATCCCCAGTAGGGGGTGTGCAAGAGGCAGCTGATCGATGATTCTCTCTCATCGATGTTTCTAGCTCTCTATCCCTCTTCCTCTTTGTAAAAAAATCAATAAAATATATTTAAAAAAAGAAAAGAAATTTATACATACTATAAAATAAGTATATGTATTTGAACCAAGATTTTAAGTGAAGAAGGTATATATTTTGCTTTAATGTCCTAAAACATGCATTTTCACTAATTTAATCTGGTTTTTATTATGAAATACAAAAATGTCAATGCGGAATAATTTTGTTTGTAATTATGTGATTTAAAATCACGCCTGCTTTGTTTGAGTTTATAATACTCTTCTATTGTCCTTTGAGACCTCCTATTGGAGAAGCCGTTGTTGAATCAGATCTTAGTTTTTAAAAATGAAATGTCTCAAACACTTTTTTCATAAATGATCATTCCCTACTTTTAATAAAGCAGACACAAGTTGAATATAGCATGCTATCCGTTTAATGTTATGGAGGGGGGAAGTGGCCATGGCTTTTCCATCTGCAACTTGAACATACAGCTCAGTGAGGGTCTGAGGAGGCTATGCCTTTCTCAACGGTGTGATCTCTTGTTCTCCTTCCCCAGACCCCTACAACTGTGCTCACACTATGCTGTAGGTCACATGACTAAGGAAAGGCATCCAGCTTTGAAGAGCAGAGCACAATTCTTTATTTTTGTCTTTTCATTTTTAAAATTTTAATAATTTTTCAATTATAGTTGATGTACAATATTACATTAATTTCAAATGTACAACAGTGATTAGGCATTTATACAACCTATGAAGTGATCACCCAATAAATCTAGTACCAACTGACACCATACATAATTATTAGAGTATCATTGACTATATTCACTATCCTGTTCTTTACATCCGCATGATTGTTCTGTATCTACCAATTTGTACTTCTTTATCCCTTCCTGTTTTTATCTACCTCCCCAACCCCTTTTCTTCTAGCAACCGTCCACATGCTCTCTGTATCTATGGGTCTGTTTTTGGTCATCTTGTTCATTTATTTTGTGTTTTTTTTTTAGATTCCATATGTAAGTGAAATCATATGGCATTTGTCTTTCCATGTCTGACTTATTTCACTCAGCACAATATTCGCTAGGCCCAACCATATTGTTGCAGATGGGGAGATTTCTTTCATTTTTATGGCTGAGTCATATTTCATTGTACATATGCACCACTTCTTCTTTATTTATTCATCTATACTTATGAGTACTTAAGTTCCTTCCGTATTTTAGCTATTATAAATACTGCTGTAATGAACATATGGGTGTATATATCTTTTTAAATTAGTGTTTTGGTTTTCTTCAAATAAATAACCAGAAGTAGAACTGCTGGATCCTTTGTTGTCTTTTGTTATAGTCTTTGTTTTAAAGTCCATTTTGGAGATGCAAATCAAAACAACAATGTGGTACCATCTCACACCTGTCAAAATGGCCAACATCAACAAATCAACAAACAACAAGTGTTGGCGAGGTTGTAGAGAAAAAGGAACCCTCATGCACTGCTGGTGGGAATGCAGACTGGTGCAACCACTGTGGAGAACAGTATGGAGTTTCCTCAAAAAACTGAAAATGGAACTCCCATTCGACCCAGTAATCCCATTTTTAGGAATATATCCTAAGAAACCAGAAACACCAATCAGAAAGGAAATATGCATCCCTATATTCATAGCAGCACAATTTACAATAGCTAGGATTTGGAAACAGCCTAGATGCCCATCAGCAGATGGTTGGGTAAAAAAAACTATGGTACATCTATACAATGGAATACTATGCTGCCATAAAAAAGAAGGAATTCTTATCATTTGCAGCAACCTGGATGGAATTGGAGAACATCATGCTGAGTGAAATAAGCCAGTCAATGAAAGAGAAACATCACATGACCTCACTCATTTATGGATAATAAAGAACATTATAAACTGATGAACCAAAAGATAGATACAAGACAGTTAAGCAACAAACAGATTGTCAAATTACAGCAGGGAGGATAAGGAGATATGGGGGAGATAAGAGATCAACCGAAAGACTGGTATGCATGCATATAAGCAAAACCAATGGACAAAAAACTCTGGGGGGGGGGTGTATGGGAGTGTATGGGAGTATGGGGGGCAATGGAAAGATATGTACACATATAATACTTTAATAAAAAAAAAGAAAAAATAATAAAGTCCATTTTGTCAGGTATACCTAGTGCTAGCTTGGCTTTATTTTGGTTTCCATTTTTATGAAATATCTTTTTTCCATCCCTTTATTTTCAATCTGTGTACAGAGCACAATTCTTAAAGGTACTCTTGATTCATATGCTGGGCATTCCCTCCTTACCATTAATTTAGACCCATCTGCCTACCTCCATTTTGACTTCTAATTCAAACTATGACCATCTTGAACCATCCCCCTCACTCTTACACTATGGTATTCTCTGTTCTGGATTCTCATTAGAGTCTGCTTAATCTAGCATAATAGACATGAAAAAAAAAATGTCTAAGAATATACTTGTGTAGCTAGTCTTCAAACAGCAGTGGAAGAAACTAATAGAAAATTATTGTTTTAAGTCACTAAGTTTTGGACTTTTTTTTCTGCATCATTTTTTAAAATGCAAAGCACACTTCAAAGCATAATGTATCAATAATCCTAAACATACCACTAACCAACAGTGTGTCTTTGAGTAATTTATTCACCTCTTTGAGCCTCAGTTTCCTCCTGTGTAAAATGGTGATACTGTATAGTAATAATAGACCCTACCTTGTAGATCTCTTATGAGTATTGGATGAGAGAATGGATATAAAGTACTTAGAAAAATGCCAGGCATATATCATGTTCAATTAAGTATTATTCATTATTTTTCTCACTGACAGAAAATGTATAAATAAGGAAATCCCACTAATGACATAAAAAGTGTTTTCCAACTTCACATCAATGAGATTCTTTTACCAAATATCAGAACTGAAGTTGAAGTTTACTTAAAAATCCTAAAAGCAAACAATGAGAAGTAAAAGGGAACATAACACTGGAAAAATAATTTCCAAGCTTGATAACTTGCCTGTGAGTAATCCGGAATTTATCTTAATGATTTCAGGGTAAGCATTTTAGGAATTTGGTCATGATATCACATGTGGATTATAAGGATGTTGGGTCATCTTTCTACAGAGATATGGGCAATCAGAAAAAGGATGCTGTGGTCTCAGCTAGAAAGGATGCAATAAATATCAGATAACACAAGGATGGTTCCATGACAGGAGTAGATCCAAAGTTAGTATCAGGGTATAAGGAAACCACAGGGATTATGTATTATCTATGGATATAAAGCAGATTGTTTACCACCCTGAGCCTGAAGGACCAAAGGAGAAAGCAGCTTCCTGAACATAGAGGAGAGTATTATGTTGGGAGAATAACTTCTTTTTTAAAATATATTTTTATTGATTTCAAAGAGGAAGGGAGAAGGAGAAAGAAATAGAAACATCAATGATGAGAGGGAATAATTGATTGGCTGCCTCCTGCATGCCCCCTACTGAGGATCGAGCCCAAAACCCGGGCATGTGCCCTTGGCTGGAATCAAACCTAGGACCCTTCAATCCAGGCTTTATCCACTGAACCAAACCAGCTAGGGCAGGAGAAAAAGTTCTTGATGGTTGGACACAGGACAAACCCATGAGAATGAAGGTAGGGAACTAAGTATCTTGGATTCCTCTCCTCCTTTTTTCTGACCTACCAGGGTTCCCTGGGGTTAAACCCAACCAGAGCCTGAAGATATCTGTTGTGGTCCAGATAGGTCAGCTTCCATGGACAAGAGAGGTGGGTGGAGAAGGAGAGAGGATCCGTTGGGGCCCATGAAAGATTCAGAGGATATGGGGGGGGGGGGGCGGCAAAAGTTGCAAGAGCAGACTCATATTTAAATACTTATACTTCATAGTCTTAATGCAATTTTGTGTCAGCTTGGAATACTTGCACATTTCTTTTTATTTAAAAAGTCATTTTTAAAATATTTATTCACTTCAGAGAGAAAGGGAGAGAGATAGAAATATCAACGATGAGAAATAATCATTGGTTGGCTGCCTCCTGTACACCCCTTACTGGAGATCAAGCCCTCAACCTCAGCATGTGCCTTGATTGGGAATTGAACCATGACTTTCTGGTTCAGAGGTAGATGCTCAACCACTGAGCACTCCAGCTGGGCTGCACATTTCTTTTCTGATGCATTAAGAAAGACTTTGTGAAGGCATAGGGAACCTGAAGGACGTATTGTCTTCATTTCCTCCCATGCCTATACTGTTAAGTCATAAGGAAGCAACCCAAACATTAGCCTTTTCAGCAATGACTCAAGTCACTTTAGGATTATTGTCACATAAATGTGGTGTGTAAACAACTATTTCCTCACAAACAGCTGAGACAAATTCTATAACTGGTCAGCAAAGCAGGAGACTCTTGCATGTTAATGTATTTCCCCTGGAGGTCTGATCTGGAAATATTTGGTGTATGGCTGTGGTGATGGTCTCTAGCACTCAACTATCTCCAGCTCTGCCTTTTCTCATTTCTTCTTGGAACAGTTTCTGAGGCCATCTGCTTCTAATCCTTCACCTGGCTTCTTTCTGATTCTCCGTTTTGAGCCTTCATTTGCCTATGTTATTTTTTAACCCCTGACTTCAAGCTTGCTTACTGCTTTGATAATCTAAGATCTGTTGACTATATTGGTTGACTAAACATAGCCATACAGGTGAGGGTTTGAGAAAATATTCTATATGCCAAGAGCATCAGATAATATCTAATACTCCTCGCTCGTCATCTCATGGAGGCATTAAACAGCGGTGACTAGTGCAGGTATGGCATTATGTTGGAATGCTACAAGGCAAACTAAGTTGTGTTTCTGTAAGTTTACTTGAGGGGTAAGCAGGCTTCCTAGAGGAAGTGAGGCAAGAGGGCATTCCGTGCAGCGAGTAAAAAAGAACGGATCTGCAATGTGGATATGAGTGAGAGAGATGAACCCAACTCGTCTTTCAGTTTGGATCATAATTTACTCTTAATCCATGGATGTGAGAAAACTTAACATTTCAGCCATAGCAAACTTTAATGAAAGACAGGTTTTGGCTGGGTTTGATCTTTTCATGATTTGTCAAAATGTGAAAGCCAGACAACCATCAAAAGAAGAGAAGAAACACATGTGTGACAGTTGAGAACTTGAGGAAGACCCCATGGAGTCAAGAAACTGCTGAGACCAATAGTACATTCTGAATTGCAGGTACCTGAGAGTTAGTATTGTATTTTGAGCAAAACATGGCTTTGTGAGCTTGCAAGGTGTATGTGGGAAGCTGAACTCTGCTAGAAAGCAACTGGTTTTTGCTAGTTCTTGTTAGAAGACACACCTTAAAATTCTAAAGAGTTAAAGCCATTTTACAGAGCATCCTGGATGAATAAATATTAATATTTTAAGTTGAACACATGAAAGGGACTAGGAAAATATGAAATTTTAAATCACTCAAAGCAATATAGAGATTTAATGCAATCTCCATTAATCCCCATGTCATTTTTAAAGTAATAGAACAACAACAACAACAACAACAAAAAATTATCAGATTTGTATGGAGCCACAAAAGACCACAAATACCCAAAACAATCCTAAGAAAAAAGAAAAAAAAAGAATGAAGCTGGCGGTATTACACTACCTGACTTCAAATTATACTACAGAGCTATGATAATGAAAACAGCATGATATTGGCACAAAAACAGATATACAGACCAATGAAACAGAACTGAAAGCCCAGAAACAAAACCACATGTCTATGGGCAAATAATTTTTTACTAAGGAGCCAAAATCACATAATGGAGAAAAGAAAGCCTCCTCAATAAATGTGCTTGGAAAATTGGAAATCCACATGCAAAAGAATGAAACTAGGTTACAGTTTGTCCTCGTGTACAAAAATTAACTCAACGTGGATCAGAGACCTAAATATAAGATCTGAAACAATAAATTATATAGAAGAAAACATAGGTACTAAACTTGTGGACCTTGATCTTAGAGAACATTTTATGAATTTGACCCCTAAGGCAAAAATAATTGAATGGGACTATAGTAAACTAAAAAGCTGCACAGCAAAGGAAACTGACAATAAAACAAAAAAGCAATAAATCAAATGGGAGATATTTGCAAACAAAAGCACTAGTAAGTTATTAATATCCAAAATAGATAAAGAACTCATACAACTCAACAACAAACAAACAATTTAATTAAAAAACGGGCAGAGGACATTTACAGACACTTCTCCCAAGAAGACATACAAGTGGCCAACAGATATATGAAAAGATGCTCAACTTCACTAGCTATTAGGCAAATGCAAATCAAAACTACACTGAGATACCATCTCACACCTGTTAGGAATGCTATTATTAGCAATGCAAGTAATAACAAGTGTTGGAGAGGTTTTAGAGAAAAAGGAATCCTCATTCACTACTGGTGGGAATATAAACTGGTCAGCCATTATGGAAAACAGTATGTGGTTCTTCAAAAATTAATTATAGAGGTACCATATGACCCAGCAATCCATCTTCTAGGTATCTACCCAAAAAACTCAAAAAAAAAAAAATATTTGCAAAGATAAATGCACCCCCGTGTTCATTGTAGCATTATTCCTGATAGCCAAGACATAGAAACAACCAAAATGTCCTTTGATAGATGATTGGGTAAAGAAGATGCAGTACAAAAACATACAATGGAATACTCCTGAGCCATAAAAAGATGAAATGCTGAAATACTGCCATTTGCAACAACATGGATGGACCTTGAGAATAGTATACCAAGGGGAATAAGTTAGCCAGAAAAAGCTCTATGTGGGATATAAAACAAACTCATAGACCCAGAGGAAAGAGGGTGGGGGAGGTAGTAAAGGGTAAAGGGGGGCAATGATATGGTGATGGAAGATTATTTGATTTGGGATGGTGGGCACACAATGCATTATACAGATCATGTATCATAGAAATGTATATGTGAAACTTACATAATCCTATTAACCAATGTCACTTTAATAAATTTAAAAAAGAGAAAAAAATAAATTGCCAATGTAAGTATTACATATATCTATAGTAATAAAAGGGTAATGTGCTAATTAGACCAGACATTATTCCAGACGTCATTCTGGAGATCCTTCTGGATGAAGCCATGGCCAGAGGGAAGCCCGGGTCCCGGGTGCCAGAGGAAAGGCGTTGCTGGCAGCCAGGGGAAGAAAGGCCTACTCTTGTATGAATTTCATGCTTTGGGCCTCTAGTATATTATGTATTGTACAGTGGTAGTAAAGTTACTTTGATTTGGGGTAGAATAGTCACACTTTGTTAATGGATTCATCATTCTACCTGCATTGGTAGAAAGTGGGGGGAAAAAATGCAATTCAAGCAATAGTTCTTGTACTCAAGTGATTCTATTGGTTGTTTTTTTGAATTTCAGTTGTTTAAAAATGATGGCGTCACTAATTTTAGGTAGCACGTTGACATGTTGCATCAACAAATAGTAAAAACAAATGGGGTCTTTCAAACATCTGCTCTGGAGATCTCCAATTAAATTGTTTTCTCAGATATCAAAACCTAGGATAGAAATGAGCCAGTCCATGTATTTGTGGAAATGAGCATTTACTATTTGGATAGCATCTATTTCCTGTAATGGAACTGACCCAAACCTGAGGTAAGTGATATTTTCCTTGGCCATGCTCCCTCACTAACTACACATGTAATACCCATCTCCTCCCCCCTATCTTTGTCACAGGACATGCCCCTGAGGAATATCTGCCATTTTCGTGTTCTCATGACTTTTTAATGGTAGAATGACACTCATCCTATATATGGTCCAAAAGTCAATTTGGTTTCATCACTATTGAAACTTCCTACTTAATAGCTGCTTGTTCAAAGTTAAAATAATCCTATATAATAAAAGCCTAATATGCAAATTAACCAAATGACAGAATGAATTTCATGCACTGGGCCTCTAGTATCTTATATAATAAAGAGGTAATATGCAAATTAACCCTCACGCCATAATACCATCACAAGATGGCGGCACACACAGTGGAGGCTGGGTTCCTGTAATGAGCTGTAACGAGTGATCAGCAGGGACCTGAGGATGCATGGTGCCAGGGTGGGGGAACTGAGGCTGCGCCTCCTCCCTGCCCCCATCCATGGGGCTTGATGGGAGGGTGGGGCTGGCCGAGTCTGGATCTTGCTCAGTGGGGGTGGGCCTGGCTTAGTTTCATGTGATTACAAGGCATGGGTGGATGGGGACTTGCTTCTGGGTCCTGTGATGCACCCCAGATTCTGACAGGAGGAAGATTCTCATATACATTTTACTAATTTTATTTCATCTCTGATACTTCTATTATAGATAAAGGGCAAATAGCAATATTAAAATATTTCCTCTAATTAATTCCCTTTTAATGTGCATGAATTTCGTGCACTGGGCTACCAGTATACTATAAAACACAATTTACCATATTGTGTTTTATAATGGCCTTTTGTAGAAAAGGTCTATCAGAAATCAACTGAACTAACATGTTGTAGATGTTGCTGGGGCCTGTTCTCCCTTTATTTCAGGCAGCACTGAGTTTTTCATATTCTTAAAGTACAAAATGATTCCATATATGAGGACTCTGGCCAATGTATGGCAACACATTCTTAATTAAAATACTGGCCACTAAACGTAAGAACTAAATGGTACCATACTAGATTACAAATCGTAACTGTTATGTTCAGCTTGGTATTACAGCTCTGTGTACGAGAGAAATAGAGAGACCTGACTAAACGGCTTTGATAGTGGAAGTTTCAGCCTATGCCCTCACAAGCTACATATTAGTAGGAACAAAAGGAGATTGTTCCTACTAATAAAGATGCTGGCTCTCCCTCATGTCAACAATGAAGAGTGGGCTGAGAGTGTAAACAGTGTAAGGTGTTCTCATAAGAGCCAGTAAATCATTGAGCATGGCTCTTTTCTTTTTCTTGTTTTCTTAACATTGTGTGGGGCAATGGGATGAAGCCATTCATTGGCATTTTACTTTTTTTTTTTTTTTTGAAAGCATCAATCCTTTATTTTTATTTATTTTATATTTTATTGATTTTTTACAGAGAGGAAGAGAGAGGGATAGAGAGTTAGAAACATCGATGAGAGAGAATCATTGATCAGCTGCCTCTTGCACACCTCCTACTGGGGATGTGCCTGCAATCAAGGTACATGCCCTTGATTGGAATCAAACCTGGGACCTTTCAGTCCGCAGGCCGATGCTCTATCCACTGAGCCAAACCGGTTTTGGCGGCATTTTACTTTTTGAGAAATACAAAGACGCTCTTGGGTATTTCTAGGGGAAAGCTGGGGATCATCCTAATTTTCCATTGGATCACCGTTCTGTAAGCAAGTCTGTGCACCCCACTTGATTTTGTTTGGCAGTATAATACAGAAGACAACTGGACAATTTTCCTGAACAATTCATGCTTTAGTTCCTTTAAAAAAATGGAGCTAACAGTACTGCATTCATGGACTCTATCATATCATTGATATATGACACTATTTTTTAATGATCCATTAAGAAAAAAAAAATAGCATGTAGTACTAACAGAACAAATAACTTAACTAAAATAACAAAATAAACAGTTCTGACCAAATCTGCATATGCACAGGCAATGACAACAATATCATGATTGTGGCATGACAGAGATTGTAAAATGCTTTTTACTGAAGGGTGAATTCTTAGAATCCAAGAAATATGATAGTATCTACCTCCAGGAATAAGTGAGTTTATGAATGGAAAGATCTTAGAAGAATGTCTGTGGCACATGCTAAGTATTCAAGGTATGCCAGCTATTAATATTATTATATTTACTAGAGGCCCTGTGCATGAAAATTCATGCACTGGAGGGGGTGGGGGGGTCACTCAGCCCATCCTTCCCCCTCTTACAGTCTGGGAGCCCTCAGGGACAGGAGGTGACCTGGCAAGGAGGTGATGCCCCATCACACCTCTGCTGCTGACACTGCCTGCAGCTCAAGTCTTGGCCAGCCCTGGTTACCTGAGCCTTGGGCAGCACTGAGAGAATGGCAGCTGTCATCTGAGGCTTGCCTGCACCTCGGGCCTGCCCTGGGCAGCTGGGGGACTGAGGGGACTGGGGGACTCCAGAAGCAGGCGTGCAGAGTGTCCAGGCCCACCTAGAGGTGAGCCCAGACTTGCCACACCTGCCGCCATCTTGTGACTGTGGGCATCGCCATCTTTGAGGGCAGGGAAGTAATTAGCATATTCCCTGATTATTAGCTGTGGGTGCTGCCATCTTTGTGACGGTGTGAGGGTCAATTAGCATATTCCCTCCTTAATAGATAGGATTATTATTACTAGGAGAATGACATTAACTTTCCCTAGATTTTATCTTCAGTAAATATGTAAGTATGCCTTTAGAATAATCAGCAAAGGATTGAAAAGAAAGAAAATGTCATTTTAGCATAAACTTTCTACAGGTTAGTTATACGTATAATTCTGCACAATGACTGCATAGACATACTGCTGAAGTTAAATTTCTGGTGTTGCCTGTCAAGCTCTCTTCATTTGGGGATGACAAAGCCCCTAGAGAGGTAGGACTAGGCCTAGCTAAGCTCTTCTGCTTGATCAACTCCTCTTATTTGTGTCTAATACCTCCTCAGTAGTAGTATTACAAACTTTCTTGGCCCCTTCATCCAAACCAAGTTCATATAATGATGTGGAAAATTCTTATTTGTCTGTGGTGGTTCAATATCCAAAACTGAAACAGTACATTTCTATTGCATTGTCTTAGACTTCAACAACGATACATCTATTGACCTATCTATGAATAAGCACAATTGAGACATTTTCTGTTAATTCAATTGGCCTGTGATACCTTCTATGATGGTAAAAATTATGAAGATCCCTGGCTTTTAAAGGAAGAGCCAGCCCAGCTGATGTGGCTTAGTGGTTGGGTATCAACATATGAACCAGGAAGCCAAGGTTTGTTTTCTGGTCAGGGCACATGCTGGGGTTGTGGGCTTGGTCCCCAATGTGGGGCATGAAGGAGGCAACCTATCAATGATTCTTTCATCATTAATGTTTCTATCTCTCTCTCTCCCTTCTTCTCATATAATATATATTTATACGTCAATAAAAATCTCTCCATATAAAAAGAGTCTCTTCTACCTCCAACCAATCACTATGATGCACACTGACCACCAGGGGGCAGACAATGCAGGAGCTGGCAAGCTGCAGTGACTTGGCAGCAGCGGTTCTCCAGTGGTGCACCCTGAAATCAGAGAGGAAGGAGCCTACTCCTTGTGGGGCTGTAAAATGCCATCTTTATCTGTGGGTTATGTTGTAGCTGGGGCACGGTTGGCCCTGAATCTGGTTTACTGTACACTTGCATTTGCATTCCACACCAACTTTGCAGAGTGCCCTTTTGCACTCTGGGACCCCTTGGGGGATGTTGAAGAGACAATTTCAGCCCGATCTCTGCAGGCCAGGCTGAGGGACCCCGCCTGCCAGAGGGACCCCACCTGCCAGAGGGACCCCACTAACTCTGCAGATGCTGGGGAAGTTGGCTCCAGGGCATGTCCAGCCCGTCTAACCCAGTCCCGCCAGCCGCCTTCTAATTAATTTCCTTTCAATGTGCTTGAATCTGTGCACTGTGTCACTAGTATATACTGTATATGTAAACATATCCTATGTAATAAAAGGGTAATATGCAAATGGACCAAATGGCGGAATGACCCATCACTATGATGCACACTGACCACCAGGGGGCAGATGCTAAATGCAGGAGCTGCCCCCTGGTGGTCAGTGAGCTCCCATAGGGGGAGCTCTGCTCAGCCACAACCTGGGATGACAGCTGGGGAGTGCAGTGGCCCACCTCCACAGCATCCAACTGATGCCTTAAGCCCACTCCCTGCAGGCAGCAGGCCTAAACAGTCAGTCAGACATCCCCAAGGGCTCCCTGACTGAGGCGAAAGGGCACAGGCTGGGCTGAGGGACCCCCCTCCTGAGTGCATGAATGTTGTGCATCAGGCCTCTAGTATAAATACACATATATTGGGTCGGCAACTAAGTAATTGCGGGTTTCACACATATATGGCTTCAGTTGAATTTTTAGGTTTGCAGACGTAGTACAAATGTAAAACACATTTTGTTATTTGATAGTTGGCTATTCAGCTGTTAATCAGTAAAAAAAGTTTTTTGATCTGTTTTGTAGTTTTCGTTTGGCGTTCGTTAAAAAATGGAAAATCAAAAGGAACATTTTCGTCATATTTTGCTTTTTTATTTCCTCAAAGGGAAAAACGCATCGCAAGCTCATAAAAAGTTATGTGCTGTTTATGGTGACGAAGCCTTAAAAGAACGGCAGTGTCAAAATTGGTTTGCCAAATTTCGTTCTGGTGATTTTTCACTCAAAGATGAAAAACGCTCTGGTGGTCCAGTTGAAGTTGATGACGCCCTAATCAAAGCAATAATCAATTCGGACTGTCACAGTACAACACGTGAGATTGCAGAGAAGCTTCATGTATCACATACATTCATTGAAAATCACTTAAAACAACTTGGCTATGTTTAAAAACTCGATACATGGGTTCCTCACGAACTGAAAGAATCACAGTTAACGCAACGCATTAGCAGCTGTGATTTGCTAAAGAAACGTAATGAAAATGATCCATTTTTAAAATGACTGATAACTGGCGATGAAAAATGGGTTGTTTACAACAATATCAAGCGGAAAAGATCATGGAGCAGGCCAGGTGAACCAACTCAAACAACATCAAAAGCTGATATTCATCAAAAGAAGGTTTTGTTATCAGTTTGGTGGGATTACAAAGGAATTGTCTACTTTGAACTCTTACCACCCAACCGAACGATCAATTCTGATGTCTACATTGAACAACTAACGAAATTAAACAATGCAGTTGAAGAAAAGCGGCCCGAATTGACAAATCGAAAAGGTGTTGTATTCCATCATGACAATGCAAGGCCACACACATCTTTGGTCACTCGGCAAAAATTAATGGAGCTTGGTTGGGATGTTTTGCCACATCCACCATATAGTCCTGACCTTGCACCATTTGATTACTTTTTGTTTCGATCTTTACAAAACTCCTTGAATGGTAAAAATTTCAATAATGATGATGATGTCAAATCGTACCTGATTCAGTTTTTTGCTAATAAAAACCAGAAGTTTTTTGAACGTGGGATTATGATGCTGCCTGAAAGATGGCAAAAGGTCATTGATCAAAATGGGCAATACATTACAGAATAAAGTTATTTAGTTCCATGAAAAAATTGTCTTTGATTTTCTTTAAAAAATCCGCAATTACTTAGCTGCCGACCCAATATTTACACACACACACACACATATATATATATATATATATATATATATATATATATTATTTATTTAAAGGAAGAACTAGGTATCTTCAAATATGAATTTTATTCTCTTTCCCTCACTCCTTTCCTCCCATCCTTCCTTCCCCTTTACTTTTCTTTCCTTTCTCTTTCACCTTCTCTTCTTCCCACCTTCTCCTCCTTCTTTGAAGATTCACCTCCACTATTTGGAAATCCTTTTCCCCACATTTGTTTTCTTTTTTTTTTTTTTTTCTATTATATTAGAAAATACTTCTCCAATTCCAGCAACCAAGGCTAAAAGCTGTCACCTTAGGGGGGGAAAAAAAAATCCTTAATCCTTAGGGTACTTTTATTTAAGTTTCCTGGCCCACGTGTGGATTGTATAACAAGTGATTGGAAACCTTTTCTGTGGCCTAATTCACCATATGCTGTCATACAGATGCAGACTCCACTCTTAGAACTCATAACCAAGAGAACAAAGTTTCCACTTGCAATTAGTAATCTTTCTTCCAGGAAAGACTTCTGATTGGGTTTCCTCCATTAGTGCTCAGGTGACTAGCAGCTTACTCCTATTCCAGCAGATATTAAATATAACACTGTTTCTTGCCTCAAATTAAAGTTAAATAGGAAAAATAATTTCTATTGCTACACGTCATTTGAATACACCAACTCACAGGAAATTTTTGCATCATGGTCAGCTTGGTAAGCTGTGTCAAATTTCAGACTTAAAATTATATTTGCTACAGAGGTATTATAAAATAACTCATTGAAACCGTCAAAAGAATGCAATGTCTAAGTGCAGTTCTTAAATTGTTGTAATTATGTGTAAATAGATTCAGTGATCCGTGATGCGGTACTGCCTCAAGGCAAACGAAGAAACTTGTCAAGAAGTACTTAAAGTAACTGACTTTATAGAAAAGATTGGAGTGTGAACGTATCTGAAACTTCCATTTCTTTCAAAACAACTGTTTCATAGTAGTTTGCATAACAAATTAAACTTCCAACAAGCACATTCTTCTTCTTCTGAGAAGTTGGCTGTATGGTATAATACTTAGTAGGAAGAAAATGCAAAATCAAAGCCAGTTTAATCTAGCTGGGGGGAAAGCCTGCATTTGTTACTTACATTATTTTTTCATTTTCTTCCTGCTGGAATTATTGGAATACAAAACCAGGGAGTGGCTAAAGTGTTGGGGAACCACTTTCAATTGGCTTTAGCAAATATTTGACAAGGAACCACGAAATAAACTCAGGAAAATTGCTAAACCATTTAAAAAGCAGCAAGAAAACAATGGTCAAAGAGATTTGGTTTTTTTGGAAGGCTTTTTCTTTTTTGTTCTCTTTTGGTTGACTGTAAACCACAATTAGGATGACCTTCACAGCTCTGAGGATTAGAAAGAAAGGGTGTGGAGGTAATTAGCTGTGGGCGGGAGGGGCCGAGATTGAGAGAAATGACTTTTCTTTGGCTTTGATCCCGTCCCTTGCAGGGAAGGGACCCAGGGCCAAGTGAGGTAAAAGTTTCTAGAAAATGACAATAGACCTAAACCAGGGGAAAGTATCTCACTGTTTGCCATGGAAGCCAGGATTCTGACCTTGAGATACAAAGGTAGGGCTCACCTTCTCGACAAGGTCAGAAACACTTTTCAAGATGTATTCCTTAAACATTTTTTTTCTAGCCTTATAGGCTAAAAAAGTTGAAGTGTGCCCTTTCCATAAGCTCTATGCCATTGTGAATAATACTTAGCAATACACAAGAGAATTGTAGGATGAAGATTTTAAAGAAAGGAAACAGATTCAAAGGTTTTTGAGAAGGTAGGGTCTAGGGAGTTTATACCAAATTGATGACAATAAATAATAAAGTGGCCATTTAATAATTAATAACAATACATAACTTTATAATAACCTTAATGTTTATTAAGATAGTACTATGTACCTGGCACAGTTCTAAACTCTTTCCCGGTGGTAATTGACTTAACATTCGTGGTAACACTAGAGGTAATGAGAGGGCAGGGTGGGGCGAGGATGGGCTCCTGACTCCACTGTGGGGCAGGGTGGAGTTATCCTCCATTCTGTAACTGAACCCTAGCCCTCACCCAACCAATCAGGGTTAGCCGAGGCAGTGGTAGTAAAACCCCTGGACTGGGTGAAATTCGCTCTCTCTTCCGCCATGCTGCCGGCGTGAGTGGGACAGAGCCCATGCTAGCATGGAAAAGGCTCTTTTGTTTATTGCATTGGACTCAGCTCCCTGGTGGTCCTTGGGGATCATGAAGTCTGGGCGTAACAGTATGTACTCTTATTATTCCCATTTTCCCAACAAGGAAACTGAGGCACCAAAAGGTCAAATAACTTGCAATGGTGACCCAAGTGATCTGAGATAGAGCCAGGATTCACACTCTTGTTCCAGAGTCTGTATTGTAAGTGACTAAGTTCTACTGTTGGTTCTATAAAATACACATGTTTTATTGCACAAGCATATTTTAATTCCAGGGCCATTCTATTTCTTAGGAAAATTTATGTTGGTGTTTGTTTATCGATTTTCTTGTTAAATCCAGAAATGTGGCCATTGAGTTGCACACTGAAATGCTAGGTTCAATGTTTTAGAGCAGATACTCCGGTTTGGCTACTGCTACTTCACAGCTAGATACCAATGAGTTCTATAATCAATTCAAACTTTTGACCACAGCAATATTTTACATCTGCCGTGAATATCAAGCTCACTTCCTGATTCCCTGAGATATCAGAACTGGCAGCATTGTCATTTGCAGTGCGTGCTGTGGGTCTGTCACAGCGTCATGGTGTCACGGGTTGACCAAGAAGAGGTGGCGAGGCAGCTGCTGTCACTCTGTAAAGTTTAAAGCATTAAACAACCACTTAGGGGCAATATTTCCTGGGCTCAGTTTTTCCTGGGCTCAGTGATACTGGGTTAGTCCATTTCACTCATGGAGATGAAGAATCCAACCCTGCATATATCTGGGGGAAGGCATTCCGAGAGGGAACAGCTAGAGCACAGGCCCTGAGACAGGAGCATGCCTGGCATGTTGGAGGACAGCCAGGACACTGCTGTGGCTAGAGTGGACTAATGTGGTGAGTAGTAGAGAGATGAAGTCAGAGAGATGGGGCCTTATTGATGCTTCTGAGGAGTATAGATTCTACTCTGACTGAGATGAGAAGGCACTGGATATTTTTGCACTGTGTTGCAATCACAGCTTCATTAAAAGAACCATGCCAGCCCAGCCGGTGTGGCTCGGTGGTTGAGCATTGACCTATGAATCAAGAGGTCATGGTTCAATACCCAGTCAGGGCATATGCCCAGGTTATAATCTGAATCCCCAGTAGGGGGCATGCAGGAGATAGCCAATCAATGATTCTCTCTCATCATTTATGTTTCTATCTCTCTCTCCCTCTCCCTTCCTCTCTGAAATCAGTTAAAAAAAAAAGAAAGAAAGAAAGAAAGAAAGAAAGAAAGAAAGAAAGAAAGAAAGAAAGAAAGAAAGAAAGAAAGAAAGAAAGAAAGAATCATGCCAGGTGCTATGTAGTCTGTGATGAGCAAGGATGGAAACAAGGAGACAGATTAGGAAAGAGTGCAAATATCCAAGAGAAACATGATTGTGGCTTGAACCAGAGCCTCACTAGTGGTAGTGATATGGCATGGTCACATTCTGAGTATTTTAGGGGTAGAGCCACTTGAATTTGCTGGATGGATTGGATAATGTGAGGAGAGATAAAAAGAGGAAATGAAGACAACACCAAGGTTATTTTCTTGGACAGTTGGAAGCTAGGAGGAGGATTGCCATTTGTTGACATGGAGAAGATTTAGAAAGAGAAGGTTTTTGGAGAAGAGGAGAATCAGAAGTTCAGTCTTAGATATATTAAATTTGATATATCTGTTATATATTTAAGTACAGATATCAAGTAGGCAAATGGATACTACATGACAGTTTAGGATATATACATCTTTAATGTTACTGTGTATCACACAATTGAGATTATTTGTACCTATTTAAATTTCACGTGCAGTAACAACACTGTCATTGGCAGTTTTTCATATTGGTAATTTAATAGAACTATCTGGTATCTCACTGACAATACTGTTGAACAAAACAAAACTCTTGGGTTAATCCACTTGAATCTTAATTTTACTACATACATATTCATAACTACTAGCTGGTGAGACTGTTGACCCACTTTCCCAAACCAAAGTGGACAACAAGCCCCGACCGGTGTGGCTCAGTGGATAGAGCGTCGGCCTGTGGACTGAAAGGTCCCAGGTTCGATTCCGGTCAAGGGCATGTACCTTAGTTGTGGGCACATCCCCAGTAGGAGGTGTGCAAGAGGCAGCTGATGGATGTTTCTCTCTCCTCGATGTTTCTAACTCTCTTTCCCTCTCCCTTCCTCTCTGTAAAAAATCAATAAAACATAGGTACTTTAAAAAAACAAAAAACAAAGTGGACAACAAATGGGATATACTACCTGCCATTAGTAAGAAAAGTGAGTTGGCAAACTGTATATATTTCTATTTTCTTTTGGGAAGATGGAAATTTCTACACAGAGCATTGAAGTTTTGATATGGCTAATCTTGCTCTGGCCTTTGATGATGATCAAAGTCTCGCTAATGTAAACTAATTAGAGACATTGGACATGCTGAGTTTTGATTATAAAATGAAATAATTTAATTGCTTTTATGTATACATAAATTGAATCTTTCCTGGGCTAATAATGACAACCTAATAGGCATGTTATGATTAGCTCTGAGTAATTATACTTAGAATATTAAACATGGTTGAACTATTGCTGAATCCCATTTTTACTGCAAAGAGTGGGTGTTTCAAAGAGATTTTTTTTCTTTTAAGTATGTTCATATTTACCTTTCAATGTAATTTGAATATAAGGATGGTTTGGACTAGTATTCATGAATTATAAATGATGTTTTGTTTGCAGTTAGTTATATGAGTGATTGAATTGTTTCATAGTATTAACTTATTGGAGAGAAAAATTATAAATGGCTATGTTATTTAAATATAGAATATCGTGAAAATTATTAGGACACCATTTCTTTAAAGATATTCAGAATATGAATTCCAATCCTAACAGATTTTTTTTAACATATTAATTTCACTTATCTCTATTTCTGGAACTTGTCAGTAAGCCTTGCACAAGCAGCAAAACAGCAGGGACAGTAGCTAAATCTTCTCGGAATCACTACAGTACATGATCAGGAATCAGAAAACCTGAGTTATATTCCAGTCTCTAGGAATAATAATTATTTTCTGTTACTTGGCAAATAATTTATACCTTAGTTTCCTTTTACTTATATGCTATAAAATATATGGTTGCCAGAATAAAATATTAAGTATAAACTGAAAACATACGGCCTTATTTTTATAAATTACTATAGGTAATTTTATTTATTTATTTATTTTAATATATCTTATTGATTTTTTACAGAGCAGAAGGGAGAGGGATAGAGAATTAGAAACACTGATCAGCTGCCTCTTGCACACCCATTACTGGGGATGTGCCTGCAACCAAGGTACATGCCCTTGATTGGAATTGAACCTGGGACCTTTCAGTCTACAGGCCGATGCTCTATCCAATGAGCAAAACCAGTTTCGGCCCTATAAGTAATTTTAAATGAAATTTAAATGAATTTCCCCCCAACTAACTAAAGTTGAGAACAAGAAAGGTGAGTGATGTAGGGAAATTCTGACTTTTAAAAATTTAATGTAATAATTAAAATTGTCAACAAATAATTTACTTATAAGTTGAGTAGTGTCTAAATTGTATATAACTGAGTATTATCTAAATTGTAAATAACTTCAATTTATTACACATAAGCTTTTCTTCCATCAGCTTTCCTCTCTTTTGTTGAGTTTTAGTTGGAACTATGTAAGAACAGAAGAGGAAAATAGAATTTTTTCAGTCCTATTTATGATGATAACTGGTATCTTGTGCCAGTTATATTTCTGGGAAGGTGAAGAGATTGTACATAAAGTAAAATGTCTTGAGATGATTGGCCTGGCTTTGATCCTACTGCTCCCATCAATCTTTCCTTTAGCTGGGCTACTTCATCTATATCTGAAAGTTTCATTGTGTTCAGGTTCCCAGACCAAATGCTTTCTATTTAGGCAAAATATAAGAGACTCCAGACCAGCAGCATAGTAGCCCAGCCTTGTCAGTCTAGCAATTTATTTCCCTATTCTGGACCCAGTCACTAAAATCCTGTCTCATTTTAATTATGTCTAAGTCTCTACTTCCTGCTCCGTCCTTTTGAATCAGTAAGTAGCCTTGCCCTTTACTTATCTAAATGCTTAAAGGGCAGAATTTTCTCCCTGTGCTCCAGTCCCCTCCCTGTATCTGGAACCTGATACCTGTTTCATATTTTCCTGTGTTGCATTACTTTTAAGTAAGTCTGGATTTTACCAATGACAGCTGCACCACACCTCACTCACCTCCCGTACAGCTGCCAACTTCCCAGCACTGAATGTCTCTACACTTACCAGCCAGGGTCTATTGGGTCTCTGCTTATGGAGGCCTTTCTCCATAAGTTCTGTCACCTGCCTCTCGGACCTTTAGAGGTGGCCTACTTCTGAGTCCCTGGACTAGTCAGTATGAGTCAGGTTCTGAAATGCCCCAGTGCAGCAACTCTTTCTTAAAGGTCTTCTTCCTTACACAGAATTTCTTTCAAAGGTGATTTTCTCTTTAGACTGCCATGTCTCATGTATAAAACGAGCTCAGTAAATGTTCTTAGGCATTTGGTGCACTTACACATCCATGGCAGAGAGGGCCAGTATCTTTAGAACAGAAATTACGAGAATCCAATGCTCATTTACTTTACCCCTCAAAAACCAACTAACCAACCAACCAGCCAACCAACCAACTGAACAAAGAAACAAACCATCCAAACTTCCCCAACACCCCAAAACTCAGAAGGGTATAAAAATGATCAGCAAACTATGAGCATTCTCATCAAAGACTTAATTATTCAAGAAGGGCATAACTTGTTATGACTAATGAACATTGGTCCTGGGCTTTGGTGGGCAAATAGTTGACCAGAGAAAACTAGTTAATAGTTATGTAACTACTAATTAAATTAATGCCTCCCTGTTTCCATAAAGAAAAAAAGAGGCAGGTGCATGAATTTGGTGGCCCCTCAAATTACCAAATGGTTACATGAACTTTGGTACACTTGAGTTAATACTTTGATGTTAAATGGGTTGATTTTTTGTCATATTAGAAAGGGAGTGGCATACTTGCTTGCCAGGGTAATACATTTGGAAGGGCCCTATTTCGGAGGTAAATGTAAATGGAGTCATGTAGTTTGAAAATCTGTGGAATTGTTTAAGTGACATGTGACTATATTTCTAACGAAGAATGACTTGTTCCCAAGATTAGTGGGTTTTAAATTTTTTTAAATAGAATTCAAAAGAAATACTCAATTTTATCTCTGTCTTAGACAAAACTAAAAGACATTTTCATGGAAAAGATAAGTATTAACAGAATTTAAGATGACATATTTAATTGAATGAACCCATTAAGAAGTTTATTACTGCCCCCTGCTGTCAGTTTCTAAAAGAAATATGGTAAAATTGCTGTAAAAATTCACATAGGGTGAATTAGTTGAACAAATTGGTTGGGGGGAAAAAATTCCCTGCCTCTAATTTCACCACTTTTTAGCCAGGTATGCTAATGCTTGCACCATGTTTGTGAGCAATGATTCGTAAAAACAAATAAAAAACCCAACTCTAGCAAAGTATGTATTAGTGGATATAGGAAAAGGAATAAAGCTTGTATTATGTGAAATGCTATATTAATTAAAAGCACCAGTGCACTTTAGACAATGATGTCCTTTATAATTTCTCCAAATTTATAATTTTTAATTTACTTTTTAATATTTATGTAATTTCGTTAAAACACGTCTCATTAATAAAAGCAAAACTTTGAAAATAAGTGGCTTATTTTTTTACAGTATACTTAATCCTAACTTGAGAAATATTACTTTTATTTTGCACATGAAATTAAGAGATGAGAAATACTAACAAGAATAGGTGATGCCAATGTAGAGCCACTAGGTGCAAGGCCTTGTTTTACTCTCACATATTATTGTGTTTAGTCATCATAAAATAGAATGCGGTAGGTGCTATTAGGATTTCCATTTCACAGATGAAGAAACTGGGCCCCGGAGTATAACTTGCCTATTTGGTCCAAAGGTGGAGCCATGACTGGAAACCCTGCAGTCGGACTCCAGGGTCCCTCCTCTTAACCTTTTGCACAGAAGTTATAAACTCTGCATTGAAGGAGGAGAGATTTACAGAAATCACAACGGGCATGGTGATGTGTGTATGGGTGCCAACTAATGGCCCGCTCGTGTAACTGTTACTCTTTTCTGGGCCCTGGGCTCTAGCGGGTGTAGCCTGGGCGTGAATCACAGACTACATGTAACGCTCCCACTTTGGTTTAATTTTGCTAGGAAAGTTCTGCCCTCTCTGCTTGCACAGCAGGCGTGTAAGAATGATTATCTTAAGTGAAAATGTGCCAATTTAGGCCAGATTATATCCTCAGTGGCATTCTTGGGGTCTGCCCTGGTACACCTGTGCCTCTCATCTGTGTACCCCCAGACAACTTCTAGCTTTAGCCACGCCTTCAGCCATCCTCAGCGACTCCTCAAAATTAGGCACACACTTTTCACAGTATGCTGAATAACTCAGTTGCACATTTTATAAATTTCCCTGGCTGTTACGGATTCCAGAGTCCAAAATAACAACCTGTTTGTACTCCCCATACCTGTCCGGTCCTTGGCCTTCCCAGGTACTAGGTGGTTCATGACAACAAATACTAGATATCCCACCCACCAGGGACGCGGAGGTCAACAGGACTCGCAATGCTGGGATGCCTTCGCCAAGCAGGTCCTTGAAAAAACAACACCTCAGGCCCCAGAGGGCTAACCAGCCAGGAGCCCTTTCCTCCTCCCACATTAAAGCAACCAACAAAACTCAGCACAGCTCCTTTTTGACAATGCAACGTGAAAACATGCCTACCTGACTCGAGGCGGTGGGTTTCCCGAGACCCGACACTCCAAATAAACTCGGCTTCCTTCTGCCACCTCCTGGCTCCGCAGCTTCTGGAGGAAGCGAGGGGCCGAGGAGGAGCCGTGGGGTGCGCTCTGGGGCTGGGGCTGGGGCTGGGGCTGAGGGATGCTGCTGCCCGGCCCAGCCTCGCCCCGGTCTGCCAGGGGGTAGCAGTGCCCAGCGGCTTCGGGGACCTTGCCCTCCGCTTCCATTTCTTGCTGGTCCTGGGTGGGGCTCTGGCTGGCCGAGGCACTCCTCAGGGCTGATGGCTGGCTTTTGGGAGACAGGTACCCGCTGTCCGGGGACGAGGACTCCCCGTTGGGGCTCCTGTTTCTGGGCTTGGCCGCTTCTCGGAAGATGGATGTCAGCTCCTCGATGAAGTTAGCCGCCTTGTCACACAGCTGGCTCTGGGGGCCGGGCTCCCCAGGATAAGCCGGCTTGGGCTTTCCACTTGGGCTGGCAGTGCTGGCACCGCCTGCCCCGCGCTTTTCAGCCTTTCGGAGGCTCCGGATGTAGCTGGGTCTGGCGAGCAGGGGCGAGAGGGCAGGTTTCCTCTTGGAGCCCTGCGGGGAGAGCCCCTCCGGCTGCTCTGGCCTGCGATCCGGATCCAGAGGCCTCTCCGAGGAGGTGGGCGCCCCCGAGGACCCGGTCTCCTTGCGGGAAGGGTGCTGGCAGAGGCTCACCGGGGAGGTGCTGAAAATCTGCGAGATCTCCTTTTCCGAGTCAACGTCTTCAGTGTCGGAGTTGGCGATGGCTCTCCGGGCCAAGTCCAGGCTCTTGTTGATCTCTTCCTGGCTGAGAAAAGCAGAGAGCCCAGGGAAGAAGTCAGCATTCTTGCTCTCTTCCTGCATGTCTGATAGGGAGTCATAGAAGGAGTCATGGGAGGACGTCTCTGACATGTTTGGATGGTCTTCATACACCCTGTCTGCTTTCCGCAAGGAAGGCCAGAGCCGCTGGGGATCGGTTGACTTTTCTGTTCGGGAAGACAACATGCACAGAGTGGCTGTGAGCAGCAATGTTTTGTGTGCATTGTCCGAAGACTAACTCACAAATTGGGAGAAACAGTAAAGTCAACAAGTATGGGGTGTTCCCAAAATTGTATACTCACACTTTGAATAATTATAAAGGCCGAGTTTGTTGAGATCTATTTCCTTTTCAAAATGGAGCTCTCAGCTGTTAAAGTGTGCATACATTTCTTGGGGGGACACTCTGGATACAGTTGACCCTTTAACAATAAGGAGCTGAACTGTGTATGTGTTTTTTTGTTGTTTATTTTTTTCTACTTAAATACAGCCTGCCCTACCTATTCTCAGTTTGGCATCTGCAGATTGAACAAACCTGTGGTGGAAAACAGCTTTTTCTCATTCCAAACTGTAGATGATTCCCACCCGCAGCCTGGAAAAGGCTGTTTTCTCTCCATGGCTGGTTGAGTCCCCTGCTGCAAAGGTCCAACTGGAGTTACGTATGTTTTTGGGGAAGTCAAACGTTACATATGAATTTTCAACTCCAAAAGAGGAGAGGTGTTGGCTTCCATAACCCCCATGTTGGTCAAGAGTCAGCTGTACTGTTTGGAAATAATCTGCTCTATTAACTAAGAAACATTAAGTGTACTTGTGTTTACCATCTTAATTTAATATTTGCCCTGTGAGTGAATATTAAGTATGTTACTGACCAGCACTGAATAACTCAAGAAGATGGTATTTGCAGTAGGCGCTGTAAGTGACTATGAGTGCAGAAGGGCATTCTCAGAGCAGCCTTCCCTTCCCTCCTCTATAGACCTTATGAAAGCTCTAATTATGTTAATGTCATGAGATTAGTAACTTGCTGATAGTTTAGTAAATTTGACCCTGTTTATAAAATAACCACAACATACATTTTGATTACAATCTTCACTTATTTTAAGCTTTCAATGAAATATTTGATACCTTATTGTTTCATCCTTTTCTTTGTTCAGCCATGTGCTTTCATATTCGCTAATTCAACAGTTAATTTAACACATAGTTAATAATCACTTATAAAGTTTCAGGCACTAGAGGTGTAGTCATGCTCTATCTGGGATTGGAAAACTGAAAGGGCCAGATAGTAAATACTTTTGGCTGTGCACTGTACAGTCTCTATTGTAATGACTTAAATTTGAACATCAAACCGGCCATAGGAATACATAAGTAAATAAGCATGGCTGTGTGCCAATAAAACTTTATTTATTATTACTGACATTTGAATTTTATGTTTTACATGTCAAACACATTATTTTTCTTTTGAATTTTATTTTTTTACAACAGTTTAAAAATGTAAAATATTCTTAGTTGGCAGGCCATGAAAATACAGATGGTAGGATGGCTTTGGCACCACAGCTGAAGTTTGCTGACCCTTGATCCAGATTGTTAACACAATAAGAGATAAAAGTCATGTGGTATGGTAAAGATGGGGGACTGGAGAATACATTAAACAAATGATATATAAATAACCTAGAATTTGGTTAGGGTGTCTAAGGCAAGGGAAAAGAGCTTGGTTGCTATGCGAGCTTTATCTAACCTTCAAAGACATGTGAGAGAACCATGTGCCCTGAATAGGACATTTATATGAGAATGTTACCAGCATTAAATACATATTTTGACACCTGCCAAATAATTGGCATCAATTTAACTTGTACTGCATTTTGGACTAAATATTCTGAGGCAATGATTCTCTCATTACTCTAAGTGTATTCCTCTTTTTCTACACATTGTTCATAGAATGATAGAGGGAAGACCTAGAAAACTTGCCCTGGCTGGTGTGGCTCAGTTGTTTGGGCATCATCCCAGGCACTAAGTAGTTGCTAGTTCGATTCCAGGTCAGGGCACATGCCTGGATTGTGGGGTTGATCCACTGTAGAGGGCATGCCCGGAGGCATCCCATTGATGTTGCATCGATGTTGCTCTCTTCTCCCTTCCTCTCTCTAAAAATCAATCAACTAGTCTTAAAAAAAAAAAAATCTAGAAAACTTCCTAAGTAATTTTGCCTCACAATTGAGTCTGGAAGTCAATAAAAGGAGGCTTGCTGGGTGTGGTGAAGCGCAACTTTGTTAGTTGGGTGGGAGTGAACTGGGTGAGACATTCGTTCCCGGGGAGGTCAGTATGTCTTGTGAGGCTAGAATGAAGCTGCTTGTTTAGAAGCAATTTCCCATCTAGGGATTCTGCCTTGAGTGATGAGATTTTCTTTTATTAAGTGTCATGTTATTTTCTCTCATATGACCCAAGAGCTTGCATTTTTAGAGCTTGCATTTTTTTTTTGGCCCCTGAAAGTCTCTAATCTCAAAAAACATGATGTAGGAGGTCCCAGAAATGCACCTCAAGAACCTGCTGCCACACAGGATGATTCACAGAATCTACTAATTCAACAGAAGGTTGTAAACAGAGATCCTGAAGCTCATTAGGAACCCACCATATCTTCTTTAGTCGAATGTTACACTTGTGTCTTAGATGTCCTCTTAGAAAGATTACTCACTTGGCTGAGCCTGGATTATGAGATTCTCTACATTCTAGTCCCACTCTACCCACTGAAGCGTATATCCCACTATTGTCCAAGTAAATCTTACAAATCCGTTTGAGTGGTCTCATCATTGCCCGCCTCTTTATCAGCCCAAACATTACCCTGATGCCTTTGTTCAGTCTGTGTTCCCGATGGAACCACTCTGATTCCTCAGTAACTCGTGAAATATAGTCCATATATGGAGAATAGCTATGTCCAATGTATTTTGAATATTTGAATATATCTTATTTTCATTCACTTTTTGTACTGAACTCAGTGCGGTTAGAGATTGGGGAACATTTTATTACTGAATCCAAGGAGTTCACAACTTGGGGTGCTCTGTTAAAAATCAAGACGTGGTTGTCACAAGGTAGTTTAACTTTCTTGTAGCAAGTAAAGGAGACAGGGGACCCATAGCCACTCCTCTGCCTCCCAGGAGGAGGCTTAGCCATTGCTGGTATACACTGCTTGGTCAATTACATGTTGATTTCTTCTTTTTGAAGTTGGCTACACTTATCAGGTTGTTTCTGCCAAGCTTATCCTGTTTATAGCTGGTCTGCAAAATACCATGTTACCTTTTTTTCATTTAGCAAAAATAGCCTTTAGTTAGAATGGTCCAAACCTTGAGACCCTTGTCCTATCTAACAATTTTGTGTCAACCGCATCTGGAGCTAAGCTGAAAGTCCAGGTAAATATTGGAAACAAAACCTTTGATTCTGAGTGATTAACTTTTTTTTTTTTTTTAATATATTTTATTGATTTTGTACAGAGAGGAAGGGAGAGAGATAGAGAGTTAGAAACATCAATGAGAGAGAGTCATCGATCAGCTGCCTCTTGCACACCCCCTACTGGGGATATGCCCGCAACCAAGGTACATACCCTTGACCGGACTCGAACCCGGGACCTTCCAGTCCCCAAGCCGACGCTCTATCCATTGAGCCAAACCGGTTTTGGCCTGAGTGATTAACTTTTACAACAGACTCTGGAATAGATATTCCACACAGAAGAGAATTCCGCATTCAAGATCTGTTTATGGAGTGTCTAAGGACATGCCACGCACTGTGCTAGACACTCAGATGAAATTTGGAAAAGACAAGGTTTCTGCCCTCATTGAACTTAATAGTCTATAAAGGATACAAATAAGTAGCAAGCATGCATGTTTTACTGTGTCAAGTGCCATGTTAGCATTTAGAAGGGACAACGGGGCACAGAGCACACCCCTGGCAGAGCACAATCGCATTTTTATCCACCATGGACAGGCATCACAAGCGCCAGGCATCACAAGCTGACACCTTCTGTCTGAGGTCTCCAAAGGCAACTTTTTTTCTTCCGAGGCTTTTTCTTCTCAACCGCCACATCGCTGTTGCTGGCCTTTGCCGAGAGTAGAAGACAGCTTCCCTGGCCGCAGCTCTGCAACCCTCAGCTCCTCCAGAAGAGCCAAGATGGTATTAAAAGTGGAGCCGTTTTCCTTTGTGCTTCTGTGCAATATGGTGCAGTAATCTCTCCAGGGAAAGCGGCTTAGCTAGAAGGCGGGGCTTCATTTCCTTCCCCTTCTGGAGGCACAGGCTTGTCCACATTTCGGCGCTACAGCTACTGGACGCCTGGGCGCAAAGGATCCTGGGAAGCAGGCGATGGACCGGTGGCTCAGCCGCAGAGTCCTGTGCACCTCGACGCCCTCTTTGCATGGCCTGTCTGGGGAGACCTTGACTTTGCATTCCGGCATCTGCAGCTTTGAGGTCCCCTTGGCTTGCGCCAGGGTGTGGACTACGTCCTGGAGCTTTTTCTCTTCCTCAGCGGGAATGCCATCCCAAGTGCAGTCCGCACCAGTGTGTAAGTAGTAAACCCAGGGAAGGTGGCTTTTGGTTTTGAGTCCAGCGGACTCAAAAGACCATGTCGAGACAGGATGTCCCAAAAATGTATACACACTTTGAATGATTAAAAGTCCTTGTTATTAATACACAGTTCATTCTCAAAATTTGAAAGCATTTCTAGAAATGATTTTTTTTTTTTTTTTTTTTTTGTCAAGGCACTGCTGATAAAGCGAAGCAATGGAATCACAAACATCACGAATAATGTTATTCATTATTTGTGCTCCCTCAATTCGTTGCCGGTTGCCGATTTTATACCATAAACTTTATCTTTTATGTGTCCCCATAAAAAGTCTGGTGGCACTTTAGGATAAATTTTCTTTGTTCAAAGCTTAGTCTGGCTTTACCAATTATTTCAAATTAGTTAAACCTGAAGAGGATTGAAAATTAAGTGAGTTATCAGCTGTTAAATGTGTATACATTTTTGTCACTCCAGGCACAGCACCCAGGTGACCCTGTGTCCTTGGGGATGACCTTGGCAATCGTTCTGGTTTTCCCACTGAGAACCTAGTGTGACTTGTGTTGATGTCCACCATGCCTCACAGGACACTGTCACGTGGCGGGCCTTCTTGTCTATGAACCTTCAGTTTTATTTTATTTCAGCTGGCGCGGGCTCCTTAATGAGGCACGTGTTTGTGATGTTTCTTGCTGTTCCATATAAAGTTCTTAAAGAAACAGATCTCCCCATATATATATACTTGTGGAAGTTGCTGAGGGTGCCTTTGTCCTCAAAAAAGTATCTTTCTCTGAGAGGCATCTGCTTCAACAAAGGCAATCTAGAATAAACAACAGCCACAGGACTAGATAACAGCCAGGTGCCTCCTCCTGTGACTGAGGCGCCTTTGTTTTCAATGTTGGCTGAATTCGATAACTGACCATTTGGGTTGCTTGTTTGTTATTGTTTTCTTCTGACACTTTAAATTCTTGTCCTTATGTTTTAAAGTCACCAATGAAGAGTGAGCGCTCTAAACCCTAGGCACCCACCCACAAAGCACCCCCCCCCCCTCCCCTCCAGCCTTCTATTTAAGAACTGGCTTTGTGCCCCTGTAAGTCAAAAATTCTTTTTTCTTCTTCTAAGTTTCTTAATATTTATCACAGAAGGGTGTCTTGCAATCATAATCAGAACCACAGGGGTCCTAGCCAGTTTGGTTCAGTGGATAGAGCCTTGGCCCACAGACTGAAGGGTCCTGGGTTTCATTCCCTGTCAAGGGTATGTACTTGGGTTGCAGACTTAATCCCCTGGTCAGAGTGCATGCAGGAGGCAATCAATAGATGTGTCTTTTTTACATTGATGTTTCTCTCTGTCTCTTCCCTCCCTTCAACTCTCTCTAAAATTCAATGGAAAAATATCCTCAGGATTAAATAAATATATATGTGTATATATATATATATATATATATATATATATATATATACATATATATATATATATATACATATATATATATATAGTCTTGAGACCTCCATTCTCCTCCCAAAACACACACAGCAAACACACACACACACACAAAAATAAACACCCCACAGGTGTTCTGTGGGCCAAGTGTAATGTGCTTGGAAAGAAGAGATGTCTGTGGGAAGCTTATGGGGCCCAGGTGAGTGCCTCAAGCATTTCTAGCCAATTGCTACTGATTGACTGAGATCCTGGGAAAAACAGAGATGCCTTAAGGCTTAAGCTACAATGATAGGCCATAGAACATTTTTAGCTCCATTATAGTCCTATGGGACTACTACAGGGTCTGTCATGGACCAAAATGTCCTTATCCAGGGCCTGAATGTACAGTCTTGCATCCCTGAGAAAGTATGGCGGACTCAGGTGACTCAGAGAGGTTCGGTTAAACAGAAATCCACCTGGAGATGAGGAAAATAGTCAGAGATAAGGTTAAAACGCAGGAGTGGTTCAGAGAAGTCCAGAAGCCATACGAAGAGCTTGAATTTTATCTTATGCACAGTTAGGAGACAAAAGAAGACTGTGGAAACATCCCAGAGTTGCAATTAAGAAATAATATTGATTATAGCCTGGGTTGGGACAGAGTCAGGAGAAGAGGAGGCAAGGTCAAAGAAAGAAGGGGTCTGTAGTAGTTAGGGGCTGCGTGTGTTTCTCATTGTTTTATTTTTGGTTGCCCACCATCTGAACCTTCTTGTTAGCTTTGGATAATTCCTCATATTATGAGCCTCAGTGAAAAACTGAGTTTATGTATAGGAATGGGATGTAAAATCTCCAAATATTTGCTTCTCCGGCACTTTGCAACGTGGGCGTAAGTCTTGGCACATGGCCTGGACTTGGCAATTAACTGCATCCATCTCTTGGACTTGGAAGCAGGGTCCCTGGTGAAATCTTTCTGACAGCTGGACACACACAGTGACAGCAGAGGCAGCACCATGGAGTGTTCAGGGCAGCAGTGGCAGCTGTGCAGGGGGGTATCCGGGGTTGGAGATGGAAGATGTGGTGTAAACTCTGTAGCTTTGGCAGCAGGGATAGCCACAGGAGCCCAGTCCCAGTTCTGTGGTCCTGCCTCCTGCATAGATTCCTAGCTTCATTCTAGGAGTTGCCACAACTCCTATTAATAATTTCTTTGCACTCAAGTTGACCAAAGAATATTTCTGTTGCTTGCTATTAAGAAACACAATTGATAGTAGATAAAAAAAAAAAAAAAAAAAGGTGATGGAAGTGTGAACAGGTGACACTGAGGCAGAAGAGCGTGGACTCAACCAATTCATAGGTAATAGAAAGGACAGAAGTTGACAATTGATTGAATGAATCAGTCTTACTCAGACAGTGGGGTGGACGGTGCCATTAACTCACTTAATACAAGTTGGGGAGCAAGTTTAAAAAAAAAAAAAAAAGAAGCTTAATTTTGACTTGCACTTTTCACATCTGGGGGAACTCAGGGACTCTGGTGCTGATACTGGAAGGTAATTTGAGATAGTGGTCCAGAGCTGGACTGGGAATTATTAACCCACTAGAGGCCCTGTGCATGACAACAGTGTACTGGATGGGGGGGTTGTCCCTTAGCCCAGCCTGCTTCCTCTCACAGTCAAGGACCCCTCTGGGGAAGTCCCACTGCTGACTTAGGCCCGCTCCTTCTGGTAGGGCAGGAATGGGCTAGACAGGCTGGACTCACCCTAGAATCAACCTCCTGTGGTCCCACCCCGGCTGGCTGCACATGGGGTAGCTCTGTGGCTCAAAGAGCATCTGCAGAATGAGTGGGGTCCCTCTGGCAGGTGGGGTCCCTCGGCCTGGCCTGCAGGGATCAGGCCTAAGCCAGCAGTCGGACATCCTCTGGGGGTCCTTAGCCCTGCTGTGGATGTGGGAGCAGCTTCCTCCACCCCTGCTGAGCTTGCCAGCCTTGAGCCCAGCTTCTGGTTGAGTGGTGCTCCCCCGGTGGGAGCGCACTGATCACCAGGGGGCAGCTCCTGCACGGAGCATCTGACCCCTGGTGGTCAGTGTGCATCATAGGGACTAGCTGTTCCACTGTTCAGTCGATTTGCAAACTAGGGTTTTATTATATAGGATAGGATATGTGGCACCATAAGCCATGGGAGTGGATACAGCCATTAGGAGAGAAAAGGGAAGAATCCTCCAGGGAGTTGGGGGGGAAACCAAGAGAATGAGGTATCATGGAAACATCCCATGAAAGAGCGTGGGCACTTTTGGTGTAGCAACTGGGAAACTTAGCACATTTGGCAATAGCAGGCTCAGTGTACGTGACAGAGATATAAACCAGATGCCAGATATGTTAAGAAATTATGGAAGGAAAGGAACTATAGATTGCAGGTGTGGTTGACTCTTTGGAGAAATTCATAGGAAGGAGGAGAGATAGTGCAGCTGGGTAAAAGTCTGAAATTTAGTGAGGTTATTTATTAGAATGGGGCCCAGGGACATGTTTCAATGTGAATGGGATTATTCAGTAGAGAGGGAGAAGCAGAAGATGTATGTAAGAAAGTGGGGGTGATCTATAGAGCAGGTCTCCCAGGATGTGAGATGAAATGGGTTATTACAGTACAAACTAGTGACCCAGTACATGGATTCATGCACATTGAAAGGAAATTAATTAGAAGGTGGCCAGTGGGGTGGGACTGGGCTAGATGGGCTGGACACGCCCTGGAACCAACCTCCCACGGCCCCTCCCCAGCCGGCTGCACCTGGGGTAGTGCCATCACTCAAAGGGCATCTGTGGAGTGAGTGTGGTCCCTCTGGCATATGGGCCTGGCCTGCGGTGATTGGGTCAAAACTGGCTCTCCAACATCCCCTAAGGGGTCCCAGAATGTGATAGGGCACTCTGCAAAACTGCTGTCATACAGGGTGTGGAACACAACACAAGTGTGCTGTAAACCAGATTCGGGGCCAACAGTGCCTCAGCAACAGGAGGAATCGTGTGGCCCTGTGAGGAATTGGGTTCCCTCCTCTCTGGTTCCGGGGTGCATCACCCAAGAACAGTTTGGCAGCTCCTGCATTCAGTTTCTGCCCCCTGGTGGTCAGTGTGCATCATAGCACTGGTCGGATGGACACAGCATATTAGTTATATATATATATATATATATATATATATATATATATATATATATATATATACACACATATATATATATAGATGTATATATATATGTATATACACATATATATATAGATGGCTTCAGGTTGGAAGGGGATAGCTCTTCCATTGTCAAAGAAGAGAAATAATAAAGCATGTGGTGTGTGTGTGTGTGTGTGTGTGTGTGTGTGCGTGAGAGAGAGAGAGAGAGAGAGAGAGATTTGTAATAGAAAGAAAGGCTTTATCTTGAGGCTTCTCTGCATTTGGAAATTTATAGGGACAGGAGACAATTTGAAATAGTTGTAGAGAGGGAGAAATTTCCTTAAGGATGTATAGGTGAGGATTCAGTTGAAATTAGATGTAATGTATTTGCAGTGTCATTAATCTGTGTGATCAGAGCTCAGCAGTCCAGTTGCGGATGTGAAAGTAGATGATCGAGGTGTTGGCACACAGGTAAGATAGAAGGGAAATGGGCAAGGCTGTTGGAAATACTGCAAGGCCGGGATGGGTTCTAAAATCTATGCTGCATTGGAATTCATAGGTAGGAGTTTGAATATAAAGAGATTAAGGCACTAAAGACATAGTGAAAACAACAACAAAAGGTGTAATGAAAATGATTGATCTGGAAGGATGTATTAAGACAGTGAAATGTCTGAATGGATCATTTTGGAGGCAGAGCCTTTTGACTTCTGAATGAACTGAGAGTGTGTCTGTCCTTGACTCTTTATGTGGAACAATGTCAGAGTTGAGTAGTTGCTTTAGAGACTGTATGATTGACAAAATCTAAAATATGTATCCAGACTTTTACAGAAAAAAGTTTGCCAACCCCTGCTATAGAACATCAGCTTCTTAATGAATTCATATAACATAACATACATAAGAACTAACAATGATGATCATGACAATGATAATGGCTAACCATGAACAGCTCATCATGAGGCAGGCATTTTGTCAAGAGCCACTACATAGGTTGTTTCATTTCAAATTCTCACCTCATGCACCAGTTTAAAAAGAAGGAGACGGAGGCAGAGAATGTAAAAGAGCCACGATTCACCTCCAGACAGTGACTCCAGAGCTCATTCCCTTCACCACACAGTTACTACCATTGAATTACAGTTTTAACCACCAAGCCCTCTAAGCAATAGATCAGACTAATCAAGTTGTGGGTCAGAAACCAGAGTTCTGCTATTAATTATATTTCATGTGAAGTGAACATAATCTGGTACGTTTTAAAAGTTCATGCAAAACATCATATGAGGAAGCTTAGCAAACTTCTGAATGATGAAACCATTTCCAGTGCTTCTTTCAAATAGGGAGTGTTTGCCGGAGGCAGATTCATTCACCTGCTTATTAGCTTACATTTTGGGTTTAAAGAGGCGCCATCTGATGGGATCCAGTTGTCAGGATTAGGTGTAGCTTAAAAATGACTTGCACAGTGAAAAAAAAAAAATAGCTCTACGGCATATATGGTTCTGGTTTAATTTACAACCCCGAGATGGCTGCTAGAACATGCATGTCATCTGGGGAAAATGCTCATTCAACGCCGATGGACAAGGAAGGTTTCCAGGTGGCTCAGACTCACTGGAAAATTGTGCGTCAGAGATTTCGTGTCAGTCAAACCCTCTCCCCCCAAATAAAAAAGGTCATTATCAAAAGAAATACAGCTGCAAACATCATCATTATTTCCCTGAGATTTCATGTTTTATTTCGAACAGTCCTTTGGGCAATTCTAGGCTGGTGTGTTAGATGCAGAAACGAAACACATTAAAAATAACTAATTATGCAGTATTTAATGAGTAAAGAGGAAAGGCGGTAAATGCCAAAAACATTAAAGTGTTCCATTTTAGCAAGTGGAATTGTAAGATTTTGAAATTTTGAGGAGGAATATTTTCCTACATCTTTAACACTTTTCTGCCCCTTCCTTCTACCCTCTTCTCCTAAGGCAGTGGTCGGCAAACTCATTAGTCAGCTGAGCCATATATCAACAGTACAACGATTGAAATTTTTTTTTGAGAGACAAACTTTTTAAACTTAAACTTTTTCTAATGCCACTTTTTCAAAACAGATTTGCCAGACTGTGGTATCTATTTTGTGAAAGAGCCACACTCAAGGGGCCAAAGAGCCGCATGTGGCTCGCGAGCTGCAGTTTGCCAACCATGGACCTAAGGAATTTGAATCTCCTGGAAACTCATTTCTTAGTTTTCTTCTCCTTCAGGTCTTCACTATCTTCATCATTAATAATTTAGCCCAATGATCACTTCCCCTAAAACGCTCATAATCAGCAACTATTTTCTAATTTCTTAAAATTTGTGTAGTTCTAGCTTCTTCACTAGGGGAGAAATGGCTCTTACTTGGCTCTGCTCATTTTAGAGTCATTCTTTCTTTCTGCCACTTGCCTTTTCTGGAATGATAAGTGGAACATGAACTCTGTTGAACCCCTGTTTTATCATTTACGAGGTGCAAGGGAAGTGTCAAGGAGGGCAGAGATGAGCCAGGCATAGTGTGTCTCCTTCAATGATGTTATTATCCAGCAGGAGAGATTAGAGGGATTAGACAAGGGTAAAAATGACTTAAACACAAGGAGGAACATGATAATTGCTATTAAAATAGTTTAAACAGATAACTGTAGATCTAAGATGGTAGGAATGATCAAATTTACAAGTTTGGTCATGTCATTCCTTTAATATTATCCTCTCCCCTACCCCCCCCCCCCCCAGGGTTACCCCTGGGTGATGGGAGAAGGTCTATAGCAGCATATGCAGGTCATCTGCATGCCTCTGGGCGATCGGCTCTGGTGTAAGCTCTCCAACCTCATGCTCCATTGTCCTTCTGGCCCATATTACAGTCATGCCTCACTGGTCTACTTGTCAGTCAACCCTTGAACATGCCACATTCTTTCAGGTCTGCATGCTTGTACACACTGTTTCTTTTGTCCTTCCCCTCTGTTTCTGTGTTTCAAACCCCAGTTCATCCTTGAAAACTTGACTTAATTTCACTTCTTTTGGGTGCTTTCTACGATTCCAAAGCCAGTATTAATTCTCTCCTTCTTCTGAACATGGCACGGTATTTATTATAACAGTCACCTAACTGAATTATCAATGAGGGTTTGAGAGCCCTTTTCCCGTTAGACTGTGAACACCTTGAAAGCAGGAGCTGCAGCTGACAGTCTCTGTATGGCTAGTGCTTAGCAAAGGGTTTGAATCGTGGCCGATGATGGAGAAAGACAAAACTGGCATTTGATATTTGATATAAAGAGTTATGCCTGCTTTAGGTTTTTGGATGGTAATACGGAGGCAGTTGCAGGTGTCCTCATAGTGTTAGGAAGGCGAATTATTGCAGGTGAATTTTGACATTTATGTATAACACGAAGTTCAATTTTTTTTAAATTAAAGTATAGTTGACACACAATATTCTAATCATTTCAGGTGTATAAAATAGTGATTTCACATTTCTATCCCTTACGTGTGGTGATCACACTGTAAGGGATAGAAATGTGAAATCACTATTTTATACACCTGAAATGATTGCTGTATAAAGTTATGATATTATTGACTATATTCCCTGCAAGCATGTGGTGAAGCAAAGGTTTGGGGTGGGGGTGGGGCACCAAGCACTGTGAGGCAGTTCAGATTCCCCTCCACCTTGAACTTCCACAGGCAGCTTATCAGTATCTTTGCTTATCCCAAGCAAATATTCAAATGTAAAATTTCATAAACCTATTTTGTTTAAATGTTGTGCAGATTTTATTAATTCTTAAGGAAATTTATGCCACTTAATTTATAATTTTGTTGGACATGTTCTAGTATGGAATATAGAACATGTAAGTTTACAATGAATATGTTATATTCAGTATGTATATCACACATTGTGACATAAAAATTTTATCAAACATTGTCTTGGCATTGTTATCCTGGTAGTTGGAAAAACATGTATTTTTGAGTTCCTGAATATGTAATATGTCATATAAAATTCACATACATATGTAAATACTCAAATAATAGAAAAGATAGAGAGGAGATTTAGAAATGATGAATAGCATTTGCTTTTAGAGTTGCTGACTTTTGAGGATGATTATAAAATCCAGATCTATGATATCCAGGATAATCCTCTTCTCTTTTGCCAGTAAAAATATACCGTGGGTCATGCCTTTTGTGATATCTATGAGGCATGGCACTGCAGGCTGTTGAAATATACAATATTTCCCTGACTTGGGAGGAACGTGGGGAAGACAAGGCACATGCACACGAAATAGTCTTGTAGAAAAAACTCAATTATAACAATAAATGCTAGCCTCCCTGAGGACTAACTATGCAACAACTGCTAAATTATGAATTGCCCGGTTTTCCATAGTAAATTATTAGATTCTCGTAACAATTGATGGGGTAGACATTATTTTCATTTTATTATTCCTGTTACCCAAACTATAGCATAAAAATGTTCCGTGATCTGGACAAAATTGAACCAGCAGGGAATGGTAGAATTAGGGTTGAAACCTATATTTAACCACAAAGTTGTTTTTTTTTAAACCATTGGAAATATGAAAGTTATTTATTTAAGAAGTTAGATAATGGGGGAGGTTTTGCCATCTGTTTTTGAACTACATTGAAGAAATGTTGAAAAGTTTGAAAGAAAAAGTTACTGAAAGGCTGACATACCAAGTATCACACAATATCCCATACCCCATGGACCAGGCACTTAAGAGAGATCATATAGTACCATTTCAATAGGCATTTAAAAATGTATATATGGTTAGGAATAAATACATGAAAAAGGATGGAAAAACATGCACCAATCAATGAATGCTTATTACTTCTGTGATAGGGCTTACGCAGGGGCAGGGTTCATGAGTGAGACATTTAGGAGAAACTTTTGTTGCTTATTTCCCATTCTTTTTTGGAGAAAAAAAGCTAAAATTATGAATGATTTTAAATTTAGTATTTTTATTTGTTTACTTTCATGTTCAAACAACTACTAAAGTAATAGTAAAAACTGTTGGTACAATGATTCAATGCTAAGACTATTTAAAAATAAACCCCAAACTACGGAAACCAAAGTTGAAAAGTTTTAAAACATTTTTTCCTCTTGTTTTAGAATCACAGGCAGTCTCTAGACTAAATTTTTTCCTTCTGTTGGAAGAAACCTTCTAGACCCAAGATGGAGCTACCCTGGCCCATGAAGTTAGAGATAATTCTCATGTCCGTATTAGTGCTCTGCTTGACCATCCAGTCAGCCAATCCCCAAACGAACAGCAAGCCAAGTTACTGGCCTTTATACTGCCTCCTTGTTCCTTCTCACCCCAAATGAGGTGGCCCAAGCCAATCAGATATTTCCCAATTTTCTTCTTCTCGTCCGTTATTTCTTATCCTATAAAAGCTTCCTGACTTTTGCCCTATTTGACAGTTCTCTGAAAAGATACTGCTTCATGAAGTGTTAAATAGCTTGTTTGTATCACCTAAATTGTCTTTATTCCTTCCCTCCTCCCTCCCTTCCTCTTTCCTTTCTTTCTTCCTTCATCTTTTATTTATGATTTTTTTTTTCACTAAGGGCCCCATAGAGCAAAAGTCAAACATAAAACATTTCTAAAATCATATTTGATGCAGAAATGCACATTTTTATTATTTGTTTCTTATTAATGCATGTGGATTTCTTTTTTCATTAATCTTTAAGTAAATTGTTATTACAGGAAGATATATCATATTTATTCTACTGTCTTCAATACCCTTCAAACAGTATATTTTATCTCAGTTTCAGGAGCATAATGTAATAGCTCATTTAATGCCCCATAGCAGCCATATAGAGTAACGTACTGAGACAGTATTTGGAATTATTCCTGGGAACCTCTTCATGTTATCATCTTTGTCCACCATATTGAATCAGTTGCAAATATCTAGATTTTTACTTCTAAATCATCCATTTCCACTGCCATTGTCTTCATTCAGGGCTTAATTCCTGCCACCTAAATGCAAAACCTATTTACTAAATTTTTTTCTTTATCCTCTAATATCATTTAACAGTTACAAATTATAATCAGAGTTGTTTTCTTCAATCTTTGTTTTCTTTGCTGGAATGTAACAGGACACAACGGTGAACTTTAGATGACCTAAATTCCTGACTGCAACTTCGTTATCTTGATACCCTTTGATATCCTCCACACACACATTATTAATGACGTGGAGGCTCTTGTCTTGGAAGTAGATTTCAGTCGGTATATCTTTAAGAACGTGCCAGATTTATTTTGAAACTTGACTAATGTTTCCTGTCTACATTTTAAAAAAACGAGATAAAGATATCTAAGTGATTGTAATTGTCCAGTGTAATCTAGATACTTACTCTGTTGCTTTAGTACCTTTTCAACCCTCAGTTTTAGCAAGAAACAAGAGACACTCAAATAGAGAATTGACGATAGAATCGCCAGGATATAGATCTTAATCCATATCGGACACTAGAACATGAGAGGACTAATTTGTTTTCTAGGAATATGTATCCATGTATTTACGGTTAGCTTGGTAAATCTCTTAAGTCTTGTCTACTGTTAGCAATAATTTGTCAAAAATTATTTTAAAAATCTGAATAATAGCGGTGAACATTTACGTTTTTTTCTTCAAGGAGAAAATGTTGAAAGTATATTTATCAGGCAATAAGTATTTCTACACATACGTGATTAAATAGATTTTGAATAATATTCTATTGTCAGGCACAAGACTACATTATTCGTACTAAAAGGAAATTAGTGTTTTTAGCAAATCTGAAAAAGTGGTATGAACCTGAAATCATTTTGTATTAACCTCATGCATTGGGTTCAAGACAATTTCATGTGTAATTTAAAACAACAAGATATAAATTAGACTGTGATGTTTACATTTTACTGGATTATAGTTTAGTAAGCTTTATCTTTCCAGAAAAAATATGTAAGCTTTATGCATAGACATAATTTAAAATGTCTGCTATTACTGTCAACTGATTTAAAGAAAAAAACAACTTGAAAGTGTAATTAACAACTTAAAATGTTACTAAAAGCTAAAGTGTATCATTTAAGCCATCAGTATTTAGCTTAAGTATGGGTGAGGTTCAAATGAACTACATTCTTATATTCTGTAAACAAAACACATACTCAATCTTGACAAATGCTAATTCCATAACTACATTTAATCCTCTTGATATTGGTGTCAGCAATTTCGCATGCTTCAGGTTCTAATAGAGAATGCAATATTTTGACAGCATAGGTAGAAATAAAGCATGCAGATTAATCTTTTATATTCTGTTTTTGAAAAGATGACAAAAATCCCATTACTTTCCCTCTCCAAATGAAAGAAAAATCAAGATAGCTTCTAAGTAGTATTACACCTTCAGGCAAACTGCTATTATGCGTTAGCTTTTTTTTTTTTTTTTTTTTTAATTAACAAATGTTGTCCTACTAGTTATATATTAGGGTACATCTTACAGACCTGTTCAATCCTTGGTTACTTTGACGACTCCGAAAAGGTGATGTAGTTCAGATGAGCATTTCCTCTTTTCTGGGGGAGCAGAGGTTGGCCTTGCCTCTTCATGACAGACTGCTTGGTCCGTGGTCACTTTGAGGCAACTGTGGCCTCGGAATTGCATCTGTCCTCTTATTCCACTCAACTATATTTGGTAACTGAACTCATGTTTCCTCAGACTGCCACCATCAGGAATTCCAACAGTGGGCTGGGAGGCAGCCCCAGGTCTGAGGGATGGGTTCTTAGAAGTTGAAGGTGTTTAGCATAGAAAGAATTTTTTTTTTATGGATCTAATAAACACAGGATTTATGCTTATTCCTCTAAACCCTGACTTTGTGTCTGAAATTCATCACCTTTCTTTTTAACATATTCTTAATCAATTAGAAGTACAGCGAGCGGTTCTCTGGAGAAAGTGTGACACTCATAAGGAATGGTCTTCTTAATACAGTCTTCAGCTCAGTGCATTTAATTTTGAGTCGTATGGTAGATTCTCCTAAAATAGTAAATCCAGCAGCTATTAACTAATTTAGCCACTTGTCAAATTGAGTGAAGAGTCTACTGTTTTTTTACTTCAAGTTATTAATGAAAAGTTATTATATGACTATGATGTGTATTAAAGACATAGTTCATAATAGGATTACACAGACAACCACACAGGGAATGAAATTTACACACATGGCAGCATTGAGTTCTTAGCCCAATGCCTATCCCATCATGAGCATCCAACAAATGTTTGTTGAAGAAATAAATAAATGGTGAATCAGTATTTTTCAGGACCAGTACCCTCTTACATTTGTGAAAAATTGTTCGCAACCTCTTTATTATTCTGTAGAATCTCATAACATACTCTTACATTTTGAACTTCCAAGTAACAGGTAGCTGTGACAAGAACAGGCCAGGTAGCAGAGCCAAATCTAAAGGGCAGAAAATAACCACACAGAAACCTCCCTGGTGAGTTCATTTGGAAACGAAGTGCTGCATTCTAGACAATACCAGTAGAGTTGACCCAGAGTCTAATCTAAAGAGCACAGAAGATGAAAAAAATGAGGCACTGGGAGAAATTTCTGGGATCTGGATCAGGCAAGGGAGCAAGGGCTTCAACTGTTACCTAGTGCTGGTTTTCTAAAAAAATGGTAATGATAGGAATATGGAAATAGAGTAACATCTGCTACATCTTGATATTGATGTGAATGTCTGTTACATTGATATCTGTACCTATTATGTTTAAAAATGTCTTAATAAAAACTTAAGCAAAACATACATTTCATTCTGAGTCAAAATGAACGAGGAAGAGAAAACATACCCAGGAAGATACATATTCTAGAAATTAGTAACTCACCTTTTCTTGTTTTTGTCTAGTCATTCACAAATGAATGTAAATATGTTTCCCTGTCTCTTCCCAGGAAGTATAGCCCAGTTTTATTGTGTTTAGTGCTCCTTTGTTACAGTAGGAGAAAATGCACACCTTCTATAGAAATGAAAAATTGAAAGCAGCATGTGCTATTGATTTGTATGTATGATTGAAATCATATTATTGGATTATCTGCTGGAAATGGGGGCTGGTGCTTCTACAGGATGATGCTGGTCCAGCTTGGGGCAGCATAGGATTATTGGAACCAGGAAGGACAGAGGAGTGGTGGGTTTGGTAACTGGCCATGACACTGAGCAGGGTCTGGGCATAGAGGCCTGCTGCTGAGCATTAAGCATCGTGGCCTTGGGAGCTGCAGTGAAAGAGGTGGACACCTCTCCTTTTCAGCAGGCCATGGGGATCAGAACAGGAAACCTCACCATGAAGCTTAGGGTGCTTATGCTGGCCGACCATAAGGAGGCCTCTTCCACATTTCTCTCGAATGCCCATTTTCTAAATCTTGCAATGATATCAGGAAAGTGATAAAGTTGTAAGAAGGAGGAAAAAAAAAGATGGCTTGTGGTCCTCAGAAAGACCTTAAAGCTAGATATAATTTTATTCAAAAAGATAAAGAAATGTGACTTTTCTGCTATATTTTGAGTAGTGCAGCAAGCCATGCTTATTTTAAAAACATTGTAAGACTCTGAAAAACAAAAGTTCTTTTCCTTATAAAAGTTTCTTAGCCAAGGCTCTTAAGTTATTATAACAAGTTTTCAATTGATATTAAAGATGTGATTAACGTATTATTATAGTTTGTTATGTGCTTTCATACCTACCCCTAGTAACCATTTTTGTGCATCCAGGATTAAGAAGGAAGATCAGCGACTCCTTCACTGGGTCTCAGTTCATTTTCCAAATGATTATTTCTTCTTAGGAAAATTTCTACTCCTTTGACATGCTTACCTCTCAGCTGCCCATCCTCCATTCACTCTTTTCAATTACTTTGGATCTGGTTGGGTTCTTGATTCTCTTCACTCTAAGTACTTCCAGTATCCTGGGTGATATCAGAATCTATTTGTCTGTTTACTCCACACACTGGTATATTGGTTCTTGGAGCTGCTTATTTGTAGTGATCTTCATCTTCGTTCTTCTTCTTACAGATGACATAAATAGGCCTGCTTCGCCTCTCAACTCAGGTGTCAGTTACCTGTTGTTTTATAACAAATTATTTTAAAAGTTAGTGTCTTAAGTACTATTTTTCACGGTTTCTGTGTGTCAGGAATCCAGTGGGGTCTTAGCTGGGTGATTCTGGATCAGGCTATCATGAGATTGCAGTCAAGATGTTGCCCACAGCTTCTTTCATCTGAAAGCATGACTGGGGCTGGAGGATCGACTCTCAAAGCGGCTCACTCATATGCTTGAAAATGTAGTGCTGCTGTTGGCCGGAGCCTCAAGGACTTCTTCATATCTCTGCTTAAGTCTACTCACATCATGGCAGCTGGATTTTTCCAGAGTGAGTGAGTGATTCCGAAAGGAAGAAGGCACAAGCCACAATGTCTTTTATGACCCAGCCTTGAAGGTCATGTTCCATTTTTCTGCAATATTCCTTGCTTACTTAGGTCAGCACTATTCAACCTGGGAGGGGATTCCACAGGGGCATGAGTACTAGTTGGCAAGATCATTGGTGGTGATGTTGGAGGCTATTTACCAAACGTTTATTCCATTACTAGGGGTGTCGAACTCAATCAGAGAAGGGGCCAAAATCTAAAATCCAGCCTAAATCGAGGGCCGAATGGTTTACTGAACAGTCATAAACTGACAATGTCATAAACTGACAGCGGAGTGCAGTGATGACAGCGCGGTGCGGGCCCACATTGCAAGGCCTGGCGGGCTGGATTTGGCCCGCGGGCCTTGTGTTTGACACATGTGCTAGCCACTTAGACATGCTCCTATAGCCGTGCTCCACTTTCAAAATTGCAAACTCAAACATCTCATTACCCTGTGACCACAATGATTTTTCTTTTTCACTGAGACTTCCCAGCTGTAGATCACTCCATTTTGATATTATCTATTATTCTGCCTTATAGTGTATTTTATTAAAGACAGTGTGTATATTTTGGTGCCCTAGTTTACAAACTTCCTTTTAGATTATGAGGATTCTGGTTGTTCAGAAAAATAATAGTTACAAGTCACCAATGCTTCTTTGATCAAGGCGGTGTAAAAAGAAGTGTGCAGACTTGCTCATTTGTCCTTTTTTTTTTTTTAATTGAGTTTTTTACAGAGAGGAAAGGAGAGGGAGAGAGAGCTAAGATAGAAACATCGATGAGAGAGAAACATTGATCAGCTGCCTCCTGCACACCTCCTACTGAGGATGTGCCCGCAACCAAGGTACATGCCCTTGACCGGAATCGAACCCCGGGACCTTTCAGTCCGCAGGCCAATGCTCTATCCACTTGAGCCAAACCGGTTTTGGCTCATTTGTCCTTTTTAAAAATCTTTTCTCCCTCTGGTGACCCGGGAAGCTCTGAAAATACTCTGAATCTCAAGGAGCTGAACCCCCTATCTGAACATTTTTGCTTTTCTCTCTATTCCTGGCATGGTCAACCAGCAAACAGGGTTCATGGGGCAGTAAATAAAACAATAACTGAAAAATATGATCAAGAAAAACATATATACATAACCCATAGACACAGACAACAATGTGGTGATAGCCAGAGGGGAAGGGGGTGAGGAAGAGGTAGAGATAAGAAAAGTGGGAGAAGGGTATAGAGAGAGACTTTGCTTGGGGTGAAGGATGCATAATGTACTGTGCAGATTATATTTTATTGAGTTCTACACTTGAAACCTGTATAGTTTTGCAAACCAGTGTCACCCCAATAAATTCAATTAAAAAAAATAAAAGAAGAGGAAAGGCCTGGTTAGCATGGCTCAGTGGTTGAGCTTTGACCTATGAACCAGCAGGTCATGGTTCAGTTCCCAGCCAGGGCAGAGGCCTAGGTTGTGGTCTTGATCCCCCATATGTGTGTGAAGGAGGCAGCCAATCAATGATTCTCTTTCATCATTGATGTTTCTATCTCTCCCTCCCTCTCCCTACCTCTCTGAAATCAACATATATTTTAAAAGATGGCACATTCTTTATAGAAAGAAAAAAAAAAAAGAAGAAAGAAAATAATTAAAAATGGAGGCACAAATGCTTGCAGAATTGTCCTAATGGGCCACTTATTGGCCCATCTGGGAATGAGTGTCCTTCAAATCATGACCAGTCTTCCTACTTTTTCTTCTTACTTTATTTCTGGCTTGGAGACATGTCACAGAATCAGGTATGTGCCAAAGGCTTGTTTGATTAAACTGGTGATATCCAATTGTATATAATAGTAAACTTCAGATTTGTCCCTCATGAGCTGTATTTTATGAACTGTGGTCAAATCTACTGCATATGTGTAACCTGAGCTAGTGGGTGGCCTCTGGATCATATGTTTCTGCTTCTTGAGAAATGTGCCAATTTGTGTAAAAATGATTTTATCACATAGTAATAAAAGTAGGGTTGAAGTTGTCTGAGTTTAGACTCCATAATCTATTTATATGGGTATTTGAACACAGTTAGGTATTATGACCCTTAATCAGAAATCATCTCATTTTCAATTTGGCCTGTAAAGCCCAGTTGTAGAGAAGTTTTATTCCTCCAAGCTTAAGAGCCAGTAACATTAATTTCAAAAGCAGGTTTTATTGAATTTAAGCAAAATAAATTTAACCTTTCTTTACAAAGACAGAATCACATGGATATCAAATTGAATAAAGAGAGGAAAGTACCAATTGCTGTTTTGAATAGTAATATGAAATCTGGAAAAATCATTAGTAAATAGGAACATATATTAAAAGAAGAATACGTCATGAACAATTGAGTTGCATCCAAGTAGTAAAGGTTGGTTTAATTAACATCAAAGTTCTAATACTTAATTTGCCATATTAATCAGTCAAAAGAGAAAAAGCTATATGGCTTTCTCCATAGATTATAATGAGTATTTGGGAAAAATTTAATTATTTAATTATCTACTCTCAATTTTCCATCTTAGTGGGATAGGAAGAGAATGGTTCTACTTTACCATGGTATTAAGATATATTAAAGTATATGTGTTCGTGTGTGCATATACACATGCACCTTTATTCACACAATTATTACTGGAGGAGAAATAGCCCTTTAAGAATGCTGAACAATTACTTATGGAGGAAAAACAAAGAATAGAATAATTAAATAAATGAAGTTATATCATTTACTTTTATAGGAAGTACATTACATTGAAATGGCACCATATGTTAAATAAAGTACATATATTTTGGTCTATTTATTGCCTCGTTCAATTCTATCGACTTTAAAAAACTGGATCTCTATTTTGTTTCATTCGGGTAAAAAAAATTCCTTAGGCTCACACAAATTGGGGGCAGATGATGTGGAATGAATAAGTAAGAATGCAGTTATGAGACTGGTGAAGATTAGGATAAAAGTATTATACATAACTGTGTGGCATCATCATATGTAGGTATGTATAATTATATAATATGTATATTCTTATATAATAAAAATTTAATATGTAAATTGACTGAATGGTAGGATGACCGGTCGCTCTGATGGGCAATGATCACCAGGGGACAGACTCTCAAGGCAGGAGCAGCGCCCCCTGGTGGTCATTGCGCTCCCATAGGAGGAGCGCTGCTCAGCTAGGAGCGGGGCTCAGGGCTGGCGAGCACAGTGGCGGTGGCGGAAGCCTCTTTGGCCTCCAGCACTAAGAACCCCTCGGGGGAGTAGGCCTAAGTTGGCAGGCAGACACCCCCCAAGGGGTCCCGGACTGTGAGAAGGGTGCAGGCCAGGCTGAGGGACCCCCCTTCTCCCAGTGCACAAATGTTGTGCACCAGGCCTCTAGTCTATAATTATATGTATATCTATATGTTATTTTCTATGTCTGTAATTTCTCTCTTTTTCCTATAATATAAATTTAAAGTTTTCCTGGATGTTAACAGTGGCTAATCTGGGAGAGCAAATGCACTCTGACTGGGGTTGTGAATAGGGTTTGGAGGAAGGCTTTACTCCACTATGGATGTTGCACTGCTACTTTGAAAAATAGCAACAGAAGAAAAAAAGGGCATTTTGACTATTACTCTTTTTTAAGTTTTTATCCTCACCCGAGGATATTGTTTTTATTGAATTTAGAGAGAGAGGAAGGGAAAGAAACACTGATGTAGGAGATAAAACCAATCTGTTGTCTCCCATATGTGTCCCAACCAACTGAGCCACCCAGCCAGGAAATGATTGTTACGCTTTCCACTTATACTTGTCTTTATTAATATTAATAACTTTTAAAATGTATTTTCTAACATAGTGTCATAAGAGGTGTTACGGGAAACATACCCTAAATATATTGTTAAGTTAAATAAATGCATTGTATATGAGTTATTGTTCAATTATTTTTTCTTTTTTTGTATTTGAAATTTATTGTGCTTGTATTTCCCTACTGTAAAAATATGAACCTGTCCAACAAATTACCACACAATGAACCTGAAGTCATCTTAATCTTTTATTGACTGACAAACTTACTGAGAGTAACACTTTTTGAAATATTTTGAGTATAACATGGAGAATAATAAATTAAGGCAATTTTTAATTCAGTATGTTTCAATTTGGAGAATTGAAATAAATTTTATTGATTTTAATGTATTAAACAGGGTTTCCACTACTGTGGGCCAGCTGTTGCCTGCTAATTTGAAAAATCATAAGATCCATTTACAGGTGAACATATTCTGCATTTGAACATTCATCTTCATCTGGCTACCCTTAAAATGTCATACCTTTGACATATTCAATCATAGATCTGCTCTGAGGGTATAATCCCTATTACAAGAAAAGCTTTGTGTAACAACACATTCAATTCCACAGCATTTGTAATAGCAATATAAGTAAGTAAATAAGTAAATAAATAAATAAATAAATAAATATTGAAGCAACTTAAATACAAGTTATGGAATGACTTAGTGAATGCATGGAATTTGGAAGTAGTCACAAAAGATGTTTTCTTGGTGTTTATATTAGCATAGAAAAAAGCTCAATATATTATGCTAAGGGAAAAAGGAAGGAAACCAGTAGCTTTACGTTCAAATTTAACAATAAAACAGTCTGCATCGCTGAAAGTTTTCATGGTTTAAATGGAGTTGGTTTGATTTCTCAAAAAAGTATGAAGGCATCACTAAACCGTATGAAGCCAACTGTTGTTTTACTTCCATTAAAAGGGAAAGGCAAATCTTCCAAATTAATTTGGATATTTAAAATGTCTTTGAGACTTATTTGACTTAAATCAAAACTCATAGCCTTTGGTTTCTAGAGTCTGCATTTTCCATGCCTCATGGAGATACTTAGTGAGGGAAGATCTAACCTACAAGTGCAGTGGTCACTGCCAGACAACTAGGGACAGCTGAATAATCACTTCAGAAGCTGCTGACCAAAGAAAGTCCAGTGTGGAAGGATGTGGATGTCACGCCCTAGGAAAACAGAAATGAAAGAAGAATATGGTAAAGGAGGAAATCAGCTGTTGGAGCAAAGAAGGATTTAAACATTGAAAAAATGCCAACCATGGAAGGCAGTTGCTCTGTGGCACAAAGTCCCAGGGTCAGTCCATCGTCTGCTTCTGTTGGCCTAGCAATTTGCTCAGCTATTGCTATTTTGGGAAGGAATTTTCACCGAGCTGGCATATCTTCAGCCCTGGAGGTTTCCTCTGATTGACTGATCAACAGGTGTTGAAAAAGCCTGTGACAGAAATATTGCAGACCCAGTGCTCTCATCTGACTTCTGGAACTGTGACTGCGGTTTCCCTGGAGTGTATCTTTTCTGAATCAAGAGCCCTTTTGCAGAAGAAAGGCTACGGAGATTATTTACACCATTTATAGGGAATTGCTTTCCCATAGATAGAGCATATGCATTTGTTAGCGCCATGCTTATTTATGATTTAAAAATTGAATATTGTACAAATGATTACACAACTGAAACCTAAATGAATATCATAGAGAATGAACTTTACAAAGAAATGTGGTTGACATAATCCTCAAATGTATTAAATTATCTTGACTTTTTTTTTTTCAAAAGCAAATTGTGACAAAAGCTATGAGAACAAAGGTCATATCAGTATAGGGAAAAACAAACAAACAAAAAGCATATATAAACAGCTAGGTTGTCAAACACTTAAGGGATATATAATCTGTTATACTCTTTTCATACTAAATTTTATTTCTTGATTTTAAAAAAGTATTCAAAGCAAAAGAAACATGTGTATGCAAATTATTCCAGATTTCATTACAAATTTAAATAAGGCTGAAGTTATCAACATATTTATCATGCCATACATTCCTGTTATATTCAGAGTAAAAGCCAAAGTCCTTAGTAGATCTCTGGGGTCATACATAAACTGCCTCCTCACTTTATCTTTGCGATGTAAGATTCTCCCACTCTCACTCCCGTCCTTCAGCTTCAGCCAAACAGAGATTTCTCCTGTCCTTTGAACCCCTGGGGTTCACTCTACCTCAGGGCTTTGCCATCTCTTCGTCACACATGGGCCCTCCCAGAGAACAGAATGGCAGCGCCCATCACTTCCCTCAGATCATTAGTCAAAAAGTTGTCTCGTTGGTGAGGCTCTCCCTGTTGATCCTATCTAAAACTTAACTTTCTCTTTCCTGCAATACTGTATTTTATATTCCCTCTTCCTTGTGTTTTTTCTTTTTTTAGTATGGCTTACCTTTAATACGGTGTTCTTTTTACTTTTATTATTATTTACATTCTCCTCTAGAGTGCAAGCTCTGAAGAAGGATTTTTGTATTTTGTTTACTTTTCCATCCTCAATGTAAGTATGAAAAGTACCTGGGACATAATAGATCCTTGGTAAATATATGTTTAGTAAAGGGTTAGAAAGGAATGACTTGAAAATATGGTATTTGAGTAATTTGGTTTGATACAACGTTATCACTCAGCACACGGCTACGGCTTTTAAGACTTTTATGTGCTTTGTAACTGAAGGAAGGATGTGTTTTCTAGTGGTCCATTCAGGATTCCTAGCATTTCCAAATGCTGCTGCTGCTGATGATGATGATGATAATGATAATACCTGTATCCTATTGCTTTGTACTTGGCCTCTTTACACAAACTAATTCATTTAATCTCTTTAACAATGCTGTGAGTTCGGTCATATTATTCGCATGTTGTTGGTGAAAAATTGAGGCTAGTTAACTAACTTATCTAGTATATTGAAGCTAAAATGTGGTGAGATTGTTTTATTAGATAGATCATCTGAATTAAAATACTTATTTGTCATCAGGAAGCTATGGTGTTTGGGAGATCTAAAAAGAGATGAAATATGAATAGGCAGATCTAATCTGAAAGCCATGAAGAAATGTTAATGGACTTTAAACCGGGGAGTGACATAATTAGGTTTATATATTAGAGAAATTGCTCTGGCAGTAGAGTGGAAAATGGAACAGAGAGAACAAGCTGGAGCCAGGAAGAAAATAGGTTGTTGTAATAAACCAGATGGCAAAACATGAAGCTCATTCTAGTCAGTGGAAGAGATGATATATATAAAAAAAAATTAATTATCATGAGTTAGAACTTACTGAGGGGTGAGGGAAACGAGGAATCAACAATGGCTTCCAGGTTTCTTACCTGGGCAGTTAGAAACATATGATGGTGCTGTTAATCCTGGATTAGGAATGTAAGAGAAAAAGTAGATTTGGAAGAGAAAAGTGTAACTGAAATCAAGAGAGAAGCCCTTTCAAAAGGAGAGGCTGATAAAAATCTCACATATTGTCAAGAGATCAATAGTCAAGGACTAAATAGTTTTGTTTGGATTAGACAATCAATAGATCATCATCAGTGATATTTGACAGATGAGCTGTAGGGAAGATTCTGATCTAACGGTAGACCAGATCAATCATTTTTAGGAGTTTGAAGAAGTAAAGATACCATATTCAAAAGGAAGAGATGAAATAGGACAGAAGCCCACTCTTTTAACTGTTTTAAAGATGGAAGTGATTGCAATATTTTAATGGAGTAGATGTCAAATGCCAATTATATTGGATTTCTGTTGATTTTGTAATAAATCACCACAAACTTAGTGGCTCAAAACACTCACATTTGTTCTACAATTTTGGAAGTCAAAACTCTAAAGTCAAGGTGTCTCAGGGTTGCATTACCTTTAGGGGGGAAATATGTTTTCTGGCCTTTTCCAGATTCTAGGGGATGCCTGCATTACTTGGCTTGCAGCTCCTGTTCCATCTTTAAGCTTAGCACCCTCTCTTCTTTCTGACCTCCAGCTTTTCTCTCATAAGGATTCTTGAGATTACATAGGGCTCATCCTGGATAATCAAGAATGATCTCCAATCTCAAAATCTTTAAATTGATCACATATGGAAATTTTCTTTTGCCATGTAAAGTAATATTCACAGGTTCTGGGGATTAAAATATGGGCACCATTGGGGACCATTTATTTGTCTACCACAGTCCACTCTGTGTCCCTAAAGATCTATATCTATTTTATATGAAATATATATTTACCCCATTCCCAAATCCCTCAAAGCCCCAAACCATTACAGTATCAACTCAAGTCTAAACTTCCATCTAAATCTCACCATCTAAGTTATTTAGATCTGGTATAGTTGAGACTTTGGATATGAATCATCTCGAGGCCAAATTCTTCTCCATCTGTCTGTATTTTTTAAAGTTAGAAGACAAGTTATCTGCTCCTACCAAACAATTGTGGGACATATCAGTTATAGACATTCCTGTTCAAAATGGAAGTAGAAGAAAGAAAGCATCACTGGTCCCAAGACATTTTAAAATCTAGCAAAGCAAACTGCATTAGACTTCAAAGCTTGGGAGTACTCCTTGGTGGCTCTGGGGAAAGGTAGTACATGTTTGCAGCTGAGTAGTTGCAAACTACTAAAAAACAGACTATTTCTTGCATGTAGAAATTTGAGAGTTCTAGAACCTCCTTTCATTTAGCTTTGTCCATTTCAGTTTAAGCTGTGAGTGTTTCTGCTGATAACTTGTGGACCTCCCCTGTGGTCGGTAAACTGCTGCTACCAAGCCACATGTGGCTCTTTGGCCCCTTCAGTTTTTAGCAAACGCCAGCTTAGGAATACCCTAATTAAGTTAATAACAATGTACCTACCTATATAGTTTAAGTTTAAAAAAAATTGGCTCTCAAAAGAAATTTCAACCATTGTACTGTTGATATTTGGCTCTGCTGACCACTGTCCTATGTAATCACAGGGATCCATTCCATTGAAAATCCTATTTCTATTCTTGACTTTTGCTAAGAAAGTTGAACCACATTCCCAATATCTTCATGGGAACTCCGAGTGATTAATTACTCGTCTTTATATTTTATTCTCTTAGAATATAGTTTTAGTGATTTCAGAGAAAGAGGGAAAGGGTGAGAGAGAGAGAGATAGAATTATCAATGGTGAGAAAGAATCATTGATTGGCTGCCTCCTGCATGCCCACACTGGGGATTGAGCCTGCAATCAGCCATGTGCCCTGATAGGGAATAGAACTGTAATCTCCTGGTTCATAGGTCAAAGCTCAACCACTGAGCCACGCAGTCAGGGCTACCCTTATCTTTTGAACTTTTTGAGGAAGTAGCAGAAGGTTGTCCAGCCATACTCTTGTCTTTTTTTGGAAGAATAATTTGCTGACAGTGAATCTTCTAATTTTAGTATCTTTTGCAAACTGGATATACTGACAATTTCCCCAATCATCAAGTCCTAGTTCCTTTTGCTTAACAGTTCTTCCTTCTTAATAGGACCCTTGTGATTAAACAATTCCACACAGATAATCCAAGGTACCCCTCTCTCCCAATCTCAAGATTATTAGCTTAATCAGAGGTGTACAGTTCTTTTTGCTATATAAGTTGACATATTCACAGGTCTGAGAATTAAGACATGGACATTTTTGGGAGACCATTATTTAGCCTACCACACTGCTAGCCAGGAAGAGATTAATGGTTTAGGACAGTGGTCGGCAAACTCATCAGTCAACAGAGCCAAATATCAACAATACAATGATTGTAATTTCTTTTGAGGGCCAAATTTTTTAAACTTAAACTTCTTCTAATGCCACTTCTTCAAAATAGACTTGCCCAGGCCATTGTATTTTGTGGAAGAACCACACTCAAGGGGCCAAAGAGTTGCCATGTGGCTCATGAGCCACAATTTGCCGGCTACTGGTTTAGGAAATTAAAAAAAAAATTAAAAAATGGAGTGAGCTGAAAGCAATCAAATCCAAATCTAAGGGGGTTAGTTGTGTTGTTTATGGAGCATTCTGGGCTGTGATGATCAAGGGTCTGTAAAACCCAGCTGAAGTTATTCTGTGTCCAAGTTTTCAAATAGAATTTTGACTTTGACAAACTTTTCATTTGCTCTGTACTGACTCAAACCAAATGCTATAGAACACATTCCTGCCTCTCATGCCTCTCTCCTCACCAACTCTAAGCCTAGAGAATACATATATAATAATGATGCATAATTTTCAAGTGATTTTTTTGACATTTCATTATAGAAGTCCAGTCATTTTCTAATTGCATAGTATTTTCTACTTTTTTGTTTGTTTGTTATGGTTTACTGCTTAGAATGGTTCAAGACTGGCTGTCTTTAATCAGCTATGAGTATAGTGGCTAGGAGTACTTAGAAAGATTATCATTTGGGCCATGTATCTTTCTCTATTCTCGGTAGCTATTAATGGAGTAACTGGAAAGCAACATAACCACTCCGGTGTGCTCTGACCCCATATGACTCCTGCGTGGCTATGCTGTTGTATGAGTCTTCTGAAATTTGGACTCTTTTAGATCATGTCCGGGGACATTACAAAAATGTTTGCACAACTGTGACTAAGTTTTTGGGGTGTGCATTTATACAAGATTAAACTGAAAATGCTCAATTATGAGGGAATGCAGATTAAATTGAGGCAACGAGAGAAGAATGAAAGGGAACATCCGACCGTGGTCCTCTGCTCTGTTTTTCTTTTGTGGGCTCCAACCCAGAAAGGAAGGGTTGGAGCAGGATGAGTGAGCTGTCCTTAATCCAGCTGTGCGGAGTGGTTGCCTTCATCCACATGTGGCTTGTTCTTGGGCAAAGGGAAGAGCGGTACAGTCTTCACCAGGAATTAGTCTGCCATGAAAGAACAGCTGTTCATTTCCCTGCGAAGCTGTGAGCACCAGGCCGTGTGGAGAGACTTGCTCTCAGTCTCCCCCCACTCATTGCCCACAAATGCTTACCAGCGCCTATGGCTTTAGACTCATTACTTATTTATCTTAGTTTATCCCATTTTTATTTTTGCAAAATGAAGTAAGAGCAGTGTGGAATTATGATTGTTTATGAATGAAGATGTAGAAATCAATGATCTTTTATATATCATTTTCCTATATCATCTTTTATATCATCTAGGTCAGTGACTTTCAACCTTTTTCATCTTCTGGCACATATAAACTAATTACTAAAATTCTGTAGCACACTAATATATATATATATATATATATATATATATATATATATATATATATATATATATATATATATACACATACTGATCTGACAGAAAATAGGCATACTTTTGATGCATTCACTCAGGAAAGCTATTGTTGTGCTGGTTGTTGTTATTTTTTAATTTGACAATCTAAAGGAAAAGAGGTCAGTGCCCCTGACTGAATAGTCAGGTATTGCATGTTTTTTTTAAGTTCTTCTGGCACTCTGGTTGGAAATTGCTAACCTAAGTTGTTAGGTATACCAGCTAATTACAGGTGTAGAAGAGAACAAGTGAGTTTACTATAGCCTTTTAGTGATACATAGAGTTGGTAAGCTGAAGAATATCTGTAAGTTTGTAATCAGTTTTACAGAGGAATACTAATAAAGCACCAGCCATTTTTATTGAATTTATTGGGGCAGCATGAACATTTTTTAAAAATATATTTTATTGATTTTTCTTACAGAGAGGAAGGGAGAGAGATAGAGAGCTAGAAACATCAATGAGAGAGAAACATCGACCAGCTGCCTCTGGCACCCTCTACTGGGAATGTGCCCGCAACCAATGTACATGCCCTTGACCAGAATCGAACCTGGAACCTTTCAGTCCACAGACCAGCACTCTACCGCTGAGCCAAACCGGTTTCAGCAGCATGAACTTTTTAATGACTATTTTATTCTTAGGAAGAATGACTATATATATATATATATATATATATATATATATATATATATATGAAAATTACTAAAAAATTAAATTTATGTAATCTTCATTAATTCTAGGCCAAAAGCATGCTGAAGAATCTTAGTCTTAATTTGTTCTCTAGTTTAAAAGACATGGTAAAAACATTTCCCCTTCTCATTGAAAAATTAGGACAAATGGCCGTGCTATATTTTTGGTAAGTTATTGAAGCTTAATTTTTTTATGAGTTAGATTTTTGTTTTTTGTTTTTTATTTGTTTAGTTCATATAAAATGGGTAGAAGTAAAGAAACATTTACTATTTTGGTGTATATACAAATATAGCAGATTTTAATTGTAAAGCAATAGTTTAACCTATTAAAATAGTCTCTAGTTTAACCCTTATAAAATTATTTATGCCTATTACCCTTTTAATTCCTTGACTTCTGATTTTTCAACATTTTAAGCCTTGTTAATTTCTTATAGATAACCATCATTACTTAAATATGTGCCTTTGAAAAAATGTTTTAGCAATCAAATTGTGTATTCATACACATATGTAAAAGCACATAAAATGCTCACAATTTATTGATAGATTGATTTTATACTTATAGATAGGAAAATTAAAGTGCAGAGCCATTCCTGAACATTATGTGCTATAACACCAGAAGCTGGAGTAGATTTTAAACATCTAGCTTTGATAAGGAGAACTGAAGTGGAATGCATTAAGTAAGTAACACTTTGTACCCTAGATTAGCTGTGGTAATAACTTTGGCAGAGCAGAAAAAAATATTTTAGCCAAGATAACTTTTAAATATGGAAGCATTGTATAAGATAAATTTCTAGCACCTTAATCCAATGGTAATGTCATATTATATACATAGACAAACACATTTGCATGTAGATATTGTAAATATGCTATATAATAAAAAGGTAATATTGACCATCATACCCTTACAAGATGGCTGCCTATAAGCAAGCTGCATGGGGTGACAAGGCCAGCAGGGGAGTAAGTGAGGGACAACCAAATGACTGAACAAGCAGGCTGCATGGGGTGACCAGGCTGACATGGGGGGCAGTTGGGGACAACCAAGGCAGCGGGAGGAGGGGCAGTTGGGGGCAACCAGGTTGGCAGGGGGACAGTAGGAGGTGACCAGGTCAGCAGGGGGAGCAGTTAGGGTCAACCAGGCTGGTGAAGGGGGTGCAATTGGGGTGACCAGGCTGTCAGGGGGGTCAGTTGGGGCAATTGGGCTGGCAAGGGGTCACCAGGCAGGCAGGTAGGTGAGCAATTAGGAGCCAGCAGTCCAGGATTGTGAGAAAGATCGGGCCTAAACCGGCAGTCGGATGTCTCTCTAGGGGTCCTGAAAGCAGGCTGGACTGACGGGAGCCCCTTCCTTCCCCTTCCTACCCCCCCTCTTGTCTTAATCAATTAAAAGTACAGTATGAGATTCCAAGTAGAAAAAGTATCATTCATAAGGACTGCTCTTCTTACTATAATATAATCTCCTATATGCCTATAAATTTTACTCAAGTGGTAGATGATCTTAAAATAGTAATTCGATGGCTATTTAAAAAGTAGCTACCTGTTTTACCCATATGGTTAGATAAAAAATCATAAAATGATAATTCCCATTATAAGCATAGTTTATAACGAGAAGTTTACATAGTCAGGAAGTGCAGATCACTGAAATTAAACCATTTTATTACATTGAGTTCAGTGACTGGCACATCAAGAGCATCCAAATAGTGTTTGTTGAAAGAATCAATAATTGAAACTCAACTCGCTTATTTTTATAGAAAATTATTTACCGTTTTAATTGGTGCTTTTTAAGATGGTGTCCAGATAAAAATCCCAAGCAATTATCTGTCTATATGTAGACTTAATTCAGTTTATAACAACTCAACTTTCCATTTTATTTCATTTATTAAGTAGAGGCCCGATTTATGAAGATTCATGCAAGAATGGGCCTTCCCTCCCCTGGCTGCTGGCCCTGCCTTTGCTCCGGCTGGAGCTGCCTTTCCTCCCTCCCATGCTGCCCAGAGGCCTGGAGCAACTGAGGCAGTGTGGAATGCCTCCGTCACCGCCATCTTTGTTGGGGTAATTTGCATACTCCTGATTTGCTAGTGGGCCTTGCTAGGTAGAGTCAATTTGCATCTCACGCTTTTATTAGTGGAGATAGTGTCTTTTTTTGGAACTGATAACTAATTTTATTAACTTTTAAAAAATTTTTTTAAAAAAATATATTTTATTGATTTTTTACAGAGGGGAGAGAGGTAGAGAGCTAGAAACATTGATGAGAGAGAAACATTGACCAGCTGCCTCTTGCACACCCCCTACTGGAGATGTGCCCACAACCAATGTACATGCCCTTGACCGGAATTGAACCTGGGACCCTTCAGTCTGTAGACCGACACTCTATCCACTGAGCCAAACCGGTTTCGGCAACTTTTTTCTTTTTATTTATTGTTGGCACTATTACAGATTTCCCCATTTTCCATGCCCCACCCCTTTGCCCACCTCTTCTCCACCTTCCACCCGGCTTTCCACTGGCCATCATCACACTGTTGTCTGTGTCTATGGGCTGTGCATATATGTTCTTCGACTAATCCCTTAACCTTTTTTCATCCAGCCCCCCTCCCCACTCTCCTCTGACAGCTGCTAGTCTATTCCATGTATCAATGCCTCTGTTCCTATTTTGTTCATCAGATTCCATATATAAGTGCGATCATATGGTATTTGTCTTTTACTGACTGGCTTATTTCACTTAGCATAATAATTTCCAGATCTATCCATGTTATTGCAAAAGGTAAGAGCTCCTTCTCTTTATAGCCACATAGTATTCCATAGTGCAAATGTACCACAGCCTTATTAATCTATTTATCTGTTGATGGACATTTGGGTTGTTTCCAAATTTTGGCTATTATATTAATATCATCTTAAATGGAATTGTAAATACTTACAAATAACATACTTTAAAAAAGAGTGACTTCTTTATATTGCTAATAAACATGAGACTAAGCCACCAGAGGGTGTCAAAATAAAATATACTCTGTAGATTAATACACTTGTTCACAATACGTATCAGCCTTCCTGTACTTGTAAAAATGTTCTACAACCAATATCTCACAAATCCTATAGCATCTCTTTAGGATTAGTCTAATACTTTAATCTTCCAAGTAGAAAAAGCATTTCTCTCCAGACATGTGGTAGCAGAAACCAAAGAGGCAAAAATAAAATTTTTTAAAAATTTGGTTAATTTAGAATTGAATACCAAGTCTTCTTTTATTTAGATAATGCCTCATCATTACATGTGATACAGTTTCTTATCTAAAAGAGTTTCTTGGTAAGCTTGGTTGATTGAACATAGGCTCTAAAACTCTCAAATGTAAGTAGTACAAACCAAAAGGGACAGAGATTGGGGTAGGAGATGGTAAAAGATGCCAGAAATCAGCAAAATTGTTGGAAAGTAGCGAACAGTTGAAGCAGTGGTCTACCTAGAGAGCAGAGAAGGTCAAAACTTAGACCCCTGCAGAAAGAGATGCTGATAAGGAGCAAGGCTTGTCCCACAGAGTGTCAGAGAAATGTGGGAACTGAAGGCACCACCAGCTGCTTTTTTTTGCAGATACTTTTAATTGTCAAACTCTGGGTACATTTGAGGGTAATATAAGAGTTGGACATAAGGTCAAAAGTTTCCCTAAGGAATAGTTAGACTCTACTTTCCAATTCCTTTTTTTTTTTTTCCCCCTCCAGAAAAACTACTAGTAAACCAGCAAGGCTTCAGACCTAAGGCACCAAGCCCAGAGGCCAGGAGGTGAATCATAGGAAGAATTCTAGGGGAACTGGGTTGGGGAGGGGAGAATATGAATGTCAGCCATACCTGTGATTTTATTTTTTCAGGCAAGATATGTTGCAAATATATATTTTTATGTTAACATCTGAAAAACCATGGTGGTGGTGTGTTAGAGAATGGAATATCAGGATTATTTAGGTCAATGGTGAATAAAGTTTGTAAGGTATTATTAAGTTTCAAATAAAATATGTGCTCACTTTTAATAGAACTATAACTGTATAAATCCACCACTACACCAATGTTTGTAAGTGTTTTGTTGAATTAACAGTACCTTGTGCAGAGTCCCGCCATCACACCCTGCCCCATTCCAGACTATGCACTGGGGCAGTAACTTTTGGAAATCTCAGGTAAACTTTACAACCTCATCTCAATGTGTGTGCTGGGAAATGCGCACTTAGTTTAGTCTTTCCTTTTATAAAACGTTACTCAGTTCCCTTATTGAGCATCCCCTTAAGTTTATACCCCCAACCATCTGCTATATTGGGCCCTCACACCCAGCTACTCATGGGCTAGGTATCTGACAACCAGGGACAGTCCTGTGCCCCCAAACCCTCTTAAATTAGACAGATTAGCCAATTATAAACCTGCCTTCTCTCCCTCACCAATTCCTTTCTAGAGAAGCCAAAATAAGGGCTCAAACCCACAGTTCTCTTTCTCCTGCTTTTAAAAACAAGTATAAATATATTGATTCCAGAAAGGAAGGGAGAGGGAGAGAGAGATAGAAATATCAACAACATTGATTGGCTGCCTCCTGCATGTCCCCTGGCATGTGTCCTCCATGGGAATCGAACCATGACCTCCTGCTTCATAGGTCAATGCTCAACCACTGAGCCATGCCGTCAGGGCTCTCCTGCTTTTTTTACGGACCTTGGTGCTTTCTCTGAGTGGCCCTCCCAGGGAACTGTGAGTAACTACTGTCAAACTCTTTCTGGTCTCTCTCCCTCTTGATCTGCACTTGTCTTCATCATACCTCACCCAAGGTATGGTGAAAGCAGCTTACCGTGCACTTTCACACTTACTAACAGAACCCATTTCCAGGAGCATCTGAGATTGAATCATGGGATCAGTGGTCTTTTCCTGGGTCCCTGTCCAGCTCCCAAATAATTATTTCTTCTTCTCATAAAAAGTTCTGTTCTTGAATGAAGCTCCTGACATTTGAGTTGACCATCCTCTATCCTACCTCTTCAATCAGTACTTTGGATTCAGTTGGACTCTTGGTTCTCTTCTTTACCCCAAGTCATGCCATTATCCTGGGCGACCACAGCACACATTTGTCTATTTATCCCACACGGAGGCATATTGCTTCATATGCATTGTTTGGCCTGCTTATATCTATATATCTTCACCTCTGTTCCATAACTCTCTGGTTCTACAACTACACTTGGATGAGCTGTATTCACAAAATCCTAAATTGTGAATCAGTTATGCATTGTTAGATAGCAAACCACTCCAGAACTTAGAGGCTTAAAGCACATGTGTCAAACACAAGGCCCGCGGGCCAAATCCAGCCCGCCAGGCCTTGCAATGTGGCCCGCACCACGCTGTCATCACTGCACTCCGCTGTCAGTTTATGACATTGTCAGTTTATGACTGTTCAGTAAACCATTCGGCCTGCGATTTAGGCTGGATTTTAGATTTTGGCCCCTTCTCTGATTGAGTTTGACACCCCTAGCTTAAACCAATACATGCACACATAGTATGTTTTTATTCAGACCATTAAAAACTATCATCATTGATTTTAAAGCCCTGAAACAAAGTGTCTTCTACTCCAGATCAGCTCTTATCTGTGAATTTTCAAATCTTTAGATCCGTTTATCAGTGGCTTAACTTTAAATGTTCATGCTTTACAATGTTCATATCCTTTGATCTGTCCTCACCTACTCTTCTTTGTGGACATATATGATATTATGTTTACCCACTGTTTACATTATTTACAATAGCAAAAATTTGGTAACAACCTAAATCTCCAGAGTTAAGTGAACATGTGTAATGTTACAGTGGTCATAGAAAGTGATGTTTATGAAATGTTTATAAAAGCATAGAAAAACTCACTATAAAATGATAGTGGAAAGAAGAAACCGTTTGTATTTATAATATGAATGAGTTATTAAAAACATAAGCATTCTTTTTATGGCTGAAGATTTTAAAGTTTTTAATTGAGTTAATATAAAGTGAAATAAAGGCTTGACTGAATGAGACAGCTTATTTTTAAAAATATTTGGTCACTAGAGGAGAAAGACCAATATACCACAATAATTGGATATCTATAAATGGCTATGTGCCCCGCTGGTGTCACTCAGTGGTTGAGCCTCAGCCTACAAACCAGGAGGTCAAGGTTCCATTCCTGGTCAGGACACATGCCCGGGGTGTGGGCTCAATCCCCAATGTGGGGCATGACTGAGGCAGCCCATCAATGATCCTCTCTTATCATGGATGTTTCTATCTCTTCCTCTCCCTTCCTCTCTGAACTCAAAAAAAAAAAAAAAAAAAAGAAAGTAAACATTAAAATAGAAATGGCTTTGAGACTTATTTGAACAAACTCAAAACTCCTGGCCTTTCATTTCTTTTAAAGTTTGTATTTTCCATTGCATGCTTCATAAAGATACTTAGCGAGGGAATGCTAAAGTTGCAAGTGGAGTGGTCACTGCCAGACAAGGAGGAGCAGCTGTATAACAATTTCAGAAGCTGCTTATCAGAGGGAAAAGGAAGTCTAACTCGAAGGGTGTGCTTTCACTCTCTGGAAAAGCAGAAAGGAGGGAAGAGTATGGTAAGGGAGGAAATCAGCTGTTGGACCAAAGAGGGATTTAAGTATTTTTAAAATGTCAGCCGTTGAAGACAGTTGCTCTGCCACACAAAATCTGAGGTCTGGTCGCTGTCTGCTTCTGTCGGACTCACAATTTGCTCATCACTATTTTGAGAAAGAATTTTCACAGAACTGGCATATCTTCAGCCCCCGACGTTTCCTCTCATTGACTAATCGACAGGTGTTGAAAAGCCCATGGCAGAAATATCACAGAGCCAGTATGCTCATTTTAACTTTATACCTGCATCTTTGAAACTTTTTATTGTCACTTTGGTTGATGAATAATGAAGTAGTATTTCATTAAGTATTGTCCCGCAATGACATTTCATTAAATATTCTTTTATTTTTTGTTTTTATTTATTTATTTATTTACAAAAATTTTTTAAAGTTTTTTTTGTTGGTGTGTGTTTTTTTTAAATATATATTTTATTGATTTTTTACAGAGAGGAAGGAAGAGGGACAGAGAGCTAGAAATATTGAAGAGAGAGAAACATCGACCAGCTGCCTCCTGCACATCCCCCACTGGGGATGTGCCTGCAACCAAGGTACATGCCCTTGACCAGAATCGAACCCGGGACCCTTCAGTCCACAGGCTGACGCTCTATCCACTAAGTCAAACCGGTTTCGGCTCATTAGATATTCTTAATGTTGATGTTATTGCGGGGTACCCCACTCTTTCCTCCTTTTGCCCTCCCCCTCTGCCTCCCCCTTCCTTGTGCATCTGTGATTTTTGTTTGAATGTTTTATTTGTTTCTGCAGGAGGAAGAGATAAGTAAATTATTGCTGACATAATTACTTTTTCGTGGGTATTTATGTAAATGTATGACCACATGTTTACTTATGATTTATAAATTTAATATTGTGGTTACAATCATAGAATTCAAACCTAAGCAAATTTAGTAGAGCATGAACTCTTTTTGCAACGAAAGATGTTGGTATTATATTTTTTAGAAAGCATGCAGCAATATTGGCTTTAAAAAATAGTCTCTTATGTCTGAAAAAAATAAGTCATATTGAAATTCCTTACAAAACTACATGTCGAGTAAGCTGAAACAGCTATCAGAGTCAAAACAATATCACATTAGATTGCTACACTCTTGGCAAATAATTTTCAGGAATTTAACCATAAGGCATATTTACATATGGCCTAATGCATTAAGGGGTAACTATCCTTACTGCTTCCTCACTTAACAGTCCCATTCGGCATGCTCCCAAACCTGAAATGAGTGAATGGCTTCTCAGGGTGCATTATCACAACCTTAATACTGTGGGGCCCACGAAGGCCCTCCCATCCAATCCTCAATGTTGTTAAGATTATTGGCTCCCTCCTATTGGCTAAGTAATTTGCTCTTATATAAAGGACTAGTACCGTAGTCTCCCCTTTTCTGCGGTTTCACTTTCTGTGGTTTTAGCTACCCAGGGTCAACTGTGGTTCAAAAAATTAAAAAGAGAATTCATGAATTTTCAGCTGAGCACCATCCTAAATACGGTGATGGAATCTGTAGTCATCCTGCTCAGCCCCGGAGTCACCCCACCTTCTAGTTATTACAGAGTCGGCCTCCCCGCAGTTCCATCTTTAAATCACCTCTGTCCAGTATCAGGTGTCATGTATTTGACCATCTCCATAACTATAATGCAGAAATCAATCCCTCACCCCTGGGGTGTAAGGAGGCTTATCAGATAATTAGAGGGTTGTAAAAAGAGAGGAAATGCTAATAGGTGAATTAGAGGAAATGTTGAAGTGTCTTTTAACAGGGACTTGATGTGCTCAGTATTATATGCTAAAAGGTAACTGACAGCAGAGTAGACAATGAAATAGAGGGACAGGCAGGAGTCAGGAAGGGAATAGGCTGCTTCAGTAATCAAGATGGGAAATGGTGACACTTGCTCCAGCCTTGAAAAAATGGGAGGGAGATGAGATTCTAGATTCCATAAGTGTTAGGCATTAAAATTCACTGGGACCTAAGGAAGATGAACAATGGTTACCAGGTTTCTAACTTATCAGTGTTATGTGATGGTTCCATTAATGCGGATAGTGGAGGCAGGAAGGGAAATAGATTTAAAGAAGAAAACCAAGGGAGAAGAGACTGGTTGGAAACGAGAGACTGGTTAAAAATACTTCAAATGTTTCAGAGAAAGAAGTTTGGTGATCTTTGACGGAACAGTTTCAGAGCAGATCTGGACTAAAGGGGCCTGAGAGTTTGGAGGAGGGTGAAGAAGTATAGACCACAGGCATAAAGGGTACTGTGCCCAAAAGAGAAGGGATGGATCATATCTGTTAGTGTTTTAAAGTGGAAGTGACTTGGGTCTTTCAGTGGAATGAACAATACATTCTAGTTGAAAGGGTGAAGTTGAAGATACAACATACTGAAGAATAACGGACAGAGATGCTTGTGGAGGAGCCAATGATTATAGGGTGTTAGTTATGTTGGGTGTGGGTGGCCCCTGGTGTATTCTTCCAAGACTCTGTGTAAGGATGTTATAGGGAGTTATCATAAAATTAAGAGAAAATTGAAAGAGAGAACTTCTCTTAGAAATAACTTGAGGCAAATATAAAGTTCTGTAGGGTTGTAACCATTATTGGAAAATATTCCAAAAGCTTAGAAGAAAACAAAACAAAACAAAAAGGCATGAGATGTATTTATAAATAGCTTGATAGGACACAAACTGGGTCATTTCTCTGTGTTCAGAGGCAAAACAAAATAATAATAAAATAAAATAAAGGATAGATGACACTCTAAACTTTAAAGACTCAAGCAGTTGAACAGGTTAATTAGGGAAAGGTTGAATTGTTGACTCATGGCTGTCATTCTGATAAGAAAAACATTCAGGAGTCCCAAGAGGCTGAAGTGCAGGAAGTAAAAGGGAGGAGTTGAAAAATAGAAATAGAGTTTGTGATGATAAAAATTTGGACAAACTCCAGGGTGTACTCAGGGGGTGATTTGTTGAAATGGAAAAGAAAATCTAGACTAGAGATTTTGTGTGTTGGTTAAATATATTGGGGTCAGCAATTGAAAAGATTGAGTCAATGTTCGTTGTTTTTACGTCTCAGTAAAAACTAAAACATATAAGCAATTGGTACACTTAAAAATTAACATCTCAATAATTAACTAAAAAAGAAAGCAAAACAAAATTATGTGTCCTTTTTTATTGTTGTTCATCCTCACCCAATAATACTATTTTCATTGATTTTTAGAGAGAGCGGAAGGAAGGGGTAGAGACAGACAGAGAGAAACATCGATGTGAGAGAGACACACCGCTTGGTTGTGTTGCCTCCTGCACACACCCAGATTGGTTTGGAGATTGAGCCTGCAACTGAGGTACGTGCGCTTGACTGGAAACGAACCCTCAACCATTCAGTCAGTGGGTCGATGCTCTAAACTCCAAGCCAAATCAGCTAGGGCTATTTGTCCACTTGAGAAAGACTTGCAGTTATAGAATATGAAGCATTTGTCAGAGTCCATGTAATAGAAAAGATCATAGATAGACGTTTAGGTTAGATCAGGTTTTGGATCTTGGCAGCATTCATTAGTTATGTCATCCCTCTACACCTTTTTTTTTGTCTCATCCATAAAATGTCAAAAATAATAGCATACCCATCATGAAATTGCTACTCTTTATTGTCTGCTGCTAGCAAATATATTATCAGTTTGCCCTATTCATTCACAATAGTGCATTTGTTTCCTGTTGCTACACTTAATAACAAACTCTGGCTTTAAACAACACAAAGTTATTCTCTTACAACTCTGAAGGTCAGATGTCCATAATCAGTCTCACTGGACTGAAGTCAAAGTGTCCCCAGGGCTGGCTCCTTCCGGAGTCTCTACAAGAGAATCTGTTTCCTTGCGGTTGCCAGCTTCAAGAGACCCCCGACTTCTTACATTGTGGCCCCTGCCTCCATCTTCAAAGCCATCGCTGACTCTTTCTTCATCACGTTGCCTTTCCTGACCCTTTGCTCCCACCTCCCTCTTTTAAGGACCCTTTGAGTCCACTTGGGCAGCCCATCCTCATCTCTTCATCTCAAATCCTGAATTTGGTTTATTCTGCAAAGTACCTTTCGCTATGAAAGATAACATGTTCGCAGATTCCAGGAATTAGGACACTGACGTCTTGGCTGGAGGGGGTGAGGGCACTATTCAGCTTACCACAGGCAAGTGCATTAGAGAAGTTTGTGAGGGATGGATGTGAATATAACCTAACTTTAGTCCAGCCCTGTGTCAAGTTGTAAGTTCCTTTCTTTTCTTTCTCAATGTCATCATCAACAAACATCCCAAATTTGCAAATGGATAAATGAAAGCCTGATAGATGTGAAAAATGGCCACCCTCTCCAACCCCACCTTTTTATTTTAACAAACTTGACTCTCTGCCCTGAACAATGTTGTTCCGTGGTTAGAACACCAGCCACCTCACCAGAGGGCCATGGGTTCCATTCCTGGGCGAGGGCAAGTACCTGAGATTTCATCTCAGACTGGTTGGAAGTTCCAGTGTATACAGGAGGCAACCAATCCACGTGTCTCTCTCACAGGGATGTCTCTCCCTCCCCTTCCCCTTCCCCTCTCTTTCTCCCTTTCCATCTCCCTCTCAAAATCAATGGAGGAAAATAATCCTCCAGTGAGGATTAACAGCACAACAAAACCAACAACAACCAAGCATCGTGGCTTACCAATGTAGAGCCAGAAAGTAGGCCATTCACTGCGCGCTCTCTTCTGTTTTCCCTGTGGAACAGAGCCTATACCTCTGCCCTTACCATTTCTGTGGCTTCCCACTGCTGCTAAAATACTCAAAACTCACTGCTGTCCCCCCCACCTCCCACTTGCTGGAATCCTCACGTAATTGTACATTTATAGCACTCATGAAATTTAGGACACTAGGAAGAGAGGCTGGTGTTGAAACGCAAATTGCAACCATCAACAGGCAGACATAAAGTGAAAATGGCATCGATTAAGACAGAAATAAAAGTAAGCACCTTGCATTTTCAATGTATTTTTTTTAATGGTGCTTCTCGGCCGGCCCATGAATGTTCCCAATATAGTTCACACAGAACAGTAATCATCAGCTTCTCCTAATAGATGCTTCAAGTTCATGTACTCTGATGCACTGCTTTTTTGTTTTTCTTTTTGGGTCAAGACCCCACATCTGACGGTGGAATTTCAGATTCCAGCGTCTTATAATTCATCTTTTCCAAATTCCACCTTTACTTGATTTTTACCTTGCTTAGATGTCCCAACTGTGTCTGTCTCCTTTCCCTGTATTTATGTATAAATTCCGAAGAATGCTATCTCCCGCACGGCTCAGCTCCAAGGGGAAGATGCTAAACCCCACTCTCTCTAAGCCTGTCTCCCAATTCCTGATGCTGAGAAACGAAACTTAAACGCCTCCGGAGTGAGAAAGGAAAGCGAAACTCACTCCATAGAGTTGCTAAAGGAGTGGCGTAGGTGGCTCCACTCAGCTCAAAGCCCTGAGCTTCCTTGGGGCTCTGCCTGCGGTCCCCTCTCCGTCACTCCCTTTCCGCGGGACTCGCCAGCCAGCGGCTCTTTGGACGCAGCAGGTCCCGGGTTTCGAGTCCCGAGTCTGGGGTGAGGAAAGGGTGGTACCAGGGGTGGGGGCCACGGAGGGCTGGAGGTGGTGTGTGTATCAAGGGGTGTCCCTGGGAAGGGACCTGGAGCAGAGACGTCTGGCGGGGGTCGCGGGGGTCTCCTGTCTCCGATCGGAGGGGAAGGTGGTCGGGGAGCCGGCGCGCGGGTGCAGGGAGGTGGTGGTGCCACTGGGCTCCCCAAGGGGGTGGCCGACTGGCTTCGCTGGCTTGGGATGCAAGGCTTGGGGGGAAAGCAGAGGAAAGGATGTGGGTGGGCGCGGAGGTCTAAAGTCTGAAGCAAAGGGGAGAGTATCAGGCATTCCAAGGGTTCTCTTCTAAGAAACCGTGCTGGGATGGAGGTATTGGAGGGCCCCGTGTGATGTCACATCTTAGCGCAGCCCAAAACAAAAACAAAACCCTAGACATTGCCAGCAGCAAGCAGCCTCTTCCTCCCTGCAGAATCTCAGGCAGGCCCAACTCCAAGCTTGCAGAATTAGAATCTACGTTTTTTATTTTATTTTAAAAAAATATATTTTATTGATTTTTTTTTTTTTTTTTTTTTTTTTTTTTTTTTTTTTTTTTTTTTTTTTTTTTACAGAGAGGAAGGGAGAGGGATAGAGAGTTAGAAACGTGGATGGGAGAGAATCATTGACCAGCAGCCTCCTGCACACCCTCCACTGGGGATGTGCCTGCAACCAAGGTACATGCCCTTGACAGGAATGGAAACTGGGACCTTTCAGTCCGCAGGCTGATGCTCTGTCCACTGAGCCAAACCAGTTTCGGCTAGAATCAACATTTTAATAAAATCTCCCAGGTGACGCCTGTGCACCGTTAAATTTCAGTGGGGTTAACATAATAACAATTTATTTCTTATATAAAAATTAAAAGGATGTATTCATGGTCAAGGGGCACATATTAGTTATCTATTGCCTCATTACAAAGGATCACAAACATAGTGGTTGAAGTCAATAGAAACTTATTATTTCATAGTTTCCATGGATTAGAAGTCCTTTTAGGATTGATATTTCCTTGCTGATTTTTTGTTTAGATGATTTGTCGAAGGGTGACAGTGGAGTATTAAAATCTCCTACTATGATTGTATTGCTATTAATCTCTCCCTTAATGTTCTCCAGCAGTTTTTTATTTTATTTTTATTTTTTATGTATTTGGGCGCTCCTGTATTGGGTGCATATATATTTACCAGGGTTATTTCTTCTTGTTGGATTGCTCCCTTTAGTATTATGAAGTGGCCTTCCTTATCTCTTGTTATGTCCTTCACTCTGAGATCTAATTTGTCAGATATAAGTATTGCTACCCCAGCTTTTTTTTTCATTTCCATTCGCCTGGAAAACCTTTTTCCAAGAACTTCTTCACTGATACTGCCCCTAGGGCAATGGAAGCTAAAGAGAGAATAAACAAATGGGACTACATCAAAATAAAAAGCTTTTTTACAGCAAAAGAAACCATCAACAAAACAACAAGAAAGCCCACTGTATGGGAGAACGTATTTGCAAATGTTATCACTAATAAAGGTTTAATCTCCAACATCTATAGACAGCTTATACAACTAAATAAAAGGAAAATGAATGATCCAATTAAAAAATGGGCAATGGACCTAAATAGAATATTTTCAAAAGAAGACAGAAGGAAGGCCAAGAGGCACATGAAAACATGCTCAAAGTCACTAATTATCCGAGAGATACAAATCAAAACAACAATGCGGTACCATCTCACACCTGTCAGAATGGCCAACATCAACAAATCAACAAACGACAAGTGTTGGCGAGGTTGCGGAGAGAAAGGAACCTCGTGCACTGCTGGTGGGAATGTAGACTGGTGCAACCACTGTGGAGAACAGTATGGAGTTTACTCAAAAAACTGAAAATGGAACTCCCATTTGACCCAGTAATCCCACTCCTAGGAATATATCCCAAGAAACTAGAAACACCAATCAGAAAGGATATATGCACCCCTATGTTCATAGCAGCACAATCTACAATAGCTAGAATTTGGAAACAGCCTAGATGCCCGTCAGCAGATGATTGGATCCAAAAACAATGGTACATCTACACAATGGAATACTATGCTGCCATAAAAAGGAAGGAATTCTCATCATTTGCAGCAACCTGGATGGAATTGGAGAACATTATGCTGAGTGAAATAAGATAGTCAATGAAAGAGAAATACCACATAACCTCACTCATCTATGGATATTAAAGAACATTATAAACTGATGAACCAAAAGACAGATATAAAGATAGTAAAGCAACAAGCAGACTGTCAAATTACAGTGGGATGGGTAGGGAGATCTGGGGGAGATAAGAGATCAACCGAAGGACTTGTATACATGTATATAAGTACAACCAATGGACACAAAACTCTGGGGAGGGAGGGTATGTATGGGAGGGGGGGGGGGACAATGTTAAAATATGTACACAGATAATAATTTAAAAAATTGAAAAGAAAAAAAAAAAGAAGTCCTGGCATAGGGTAACCGAGTCTTTTTTTCCTTAATATATATATATATATATATATATATATATATATATATATATATATATATATATTTCAGAGAGGAAGGAAGAGGGAGGGAGAGATAGAAACATCAGTGATGAGAGAGAATCATTGATGGGCTGCCTCCTGCACATTCCACACTGGGGATTGAGCCCTACCCCGGGCATGTGCCCTGACCAGGAATCGAATGATGAACTCCTGGTTCATAGGTTGACGCTCAACCACTGAGCCACACAGGCTGGGCTTAACTGAATCTTTTACCCAGCATCTCACCAGGTTGAAATGGAGGTGGTGTCTGCTGGGGCTGCCATCTCATCAAGGCTCTGGGCGCTCATTCAGGTTGTTGGAAGAATCTAAGTCCTTACAGCTGTGGGATTGGGGTTCCCTGTTTCCTTGCAAGCTGTTGGCTGGGGATTACTCTCAACCTTTAGATTCCACCCTCAGATCCTCGCCAGGTATGGTGGTTTATCTCTTCCAAGCCAGTAGGAGAATCTCTCCCCTGTTTGCTCTGATAAGAGTCTTATGTAATGTAAGCTAATCATGAGAGAGGTTAGCTCATTAAATTCCCAGGTCCTGCCCACACTCAGGAGAGGGTACTACATGGGCATGTAGACCTGAGTAGCTGGCGTCATGGAGCCCATCGTAAAACTTGGCCCGTTGCTGGTCAGTTCTTCTCCAGATCGTGTTTCAAGAACTTGACCCCTTCCATCAGATGACTTCACCATTTCCCACGCCTTGTCCAAATTGACCTTCCCCCCACCCCCAATACATAATGCAACAATTTCACTCTCTTTTTTTTTTTTTTTAAGATTCTTTAAATCAAAATTCAGATAAAGTGCTGACACTGCTGTGACTGGATACATTTCTAAGTTTGTTATAATCTCTTTCATCCTCTTGTAATTTATTTGTTAATAAGTGAATTCCTCCCTCACCCAGTCCTATAGAGAGTCTTCTAGATATCATCTAATATGCCCTGTCTTCTAAATGTTTTGTGGTTGCTACTAGAGCTTTGATCAAATTCAGGTTTGTTTATGTATGTATGTATGTATGTATGTATGTATTTTCTAGAGTATTTCAATAATGGTTCAGTTGTTCTGTATGGAAGCAGATATTTGCCTCTATATTTTTCTGCTATCATCTGAAAATACTAAGATCTATTAATTCATTATGAACTGTAAAATTATGATATTCCATCATTCCATTTCTGTACTTTCTGGGTTACCTCCAGCTACTGAAAATGAAACTTCTCACTTATATTAGTTGGTAACCCAATGGTGTGATACTTATATGAAAGGCAGTTTAACTTCTTGATATCAGAAATCCTTATTTTTTTGATATATTAACTTAGGATGCTATTTACAGATACTTTGCAATAAAAATGAGGAATTTAGCATATATTCTTTTTCTACTGTTTATCCCTTTCCTAACTTCTTGTGATTTGTTTCTATGTTGAATCAAATATGGAAAACCAGTAAACAGTAGTTACAAAATTATGATTATGTACACATTAATCATTGTAGAAACAGTCTCTATGTTTGGCTGAGAAATATAGTACTAGATCAGTGGTAGGCAAACTCATTAGTCAACAGAGCCAAATATCAGCAGTACAATGATTGAAATTTCTTTTGAGAGCCAAATTTTTTAAACTTAAACTTCTTATAATGCCACTTCTTCAAAATAGACTCAGTTAGGCCGTGGTATTTTGAGGAAGAGCCACACTCAAGGGGCCATAGAGCCGCATGTGACTTGAGAGTTGCAGTTTGCCGACTATGGTATTAGATCATTAAAACAACCATTTGAAATATAATAGATATTGTTAACCTGAAGATATTGTTCCAAAGTGCAAGGAAATAAGCATTTATTTGAGATCAATAAGAAGAGCTATTTGGGAAGAATTGATATTCCCAAATTATGTTCTGATTAGGAAACAAAGGCAAAGGTATTAATGAGAAAGGAAAGAGGGACAATTACATCAATAGAAGAGTGGCATTTCTCTTGGTGCAGATGACATACATAGCCTCTCTAATTCCAAACCATCTTTAGAAATTTTAGTGTGATAGTCATAATGTCTGTTTTCTTGTTATCTTTGCAAAAAGTTCTTTGGGACACAGTGCTGCTTTAGGTCCAGTATAAAGCTTTTTTTTTTTTTTTTTTTTTTTTTTTGCCCTGTTTTAACATCTCAAAGGTTTGAGGTATAAGATGTGCAAAGCAGTTCCTCTGGCATGGCAGCTCCAGCTCCATTTATTATTCTTTTACATCCCTTTTTCCCCCTTCGATTAAGACATTTCCTTCAAAGAATCACTGATCCATTAGAAAACAGCTTTGATCCGTTATTTAAAGCGCCATTGGTTCTTTGTTGTCAGATGGCTCATTTTGAGAATGTCATGTCATTGTTGGTTCCTCATCACCAGGAAGGCTCATTCCTGGTATGGCATGTCCCATGTAGCAGAGAAGTGGTTTTCTTTTTCTTTGGAACCTTACCGTATTTTCTGGCGTATAAAACGACTTTTGAAACGAAAAAAAGTCAACTGAAAATTGGGGGTCATCTTAAACGCTGAGTATATCCCGAAAAACGTCTCAATATGCCACTAAACGAATTTTCCAACTCGATCCCGAAAATCTTCTGGATATGCTGCTAAACGAATTTTCCAACTTGATCCCGCACCAATCACTGCAAGGCTGCTTGGACCGCCTCTCTAACTCAGCCAATCCAAGCAGACTTTTTATGCATGCAAATTATAGTACATGTTCTGTACCCGAAGCTAGACTGTGTTCTAGTAAAAAGCCTGCCCAGATTGGCCAGAGTCAGAGAGGCGGTCTATTAAAAAAAGAACTGGTGTTGCCTCGGAAGTGGGGGGTAGTCTTATACAGCGAATATAGGCCTAAACCTATGTTTTAACTGTAAAAATTATGGGGTCGTATTATACGCCGGAAAATACAGTAGGTCACTTAGAGCAGTAAGAGCGCTGGAACAAAAGGAAGGCTTTTCCATCATATTTCTTTAAGGGCAAACATTTTCTGTAGTTCCTTGAAGTTTCTCATCTGAAGTCTCATAGAAATGAGTAGTCATTTCAAAACACTAAGCAACCCTTATCTGAGTGTGCCTATACCATCAAGCTATATGCAAACAAAGTTTTATAATAGCAAACATTTCTATAATTGCTAGTCAAGGGCAGGTACCTGGGTTGTGACTCACTCCCCACCCCTGGTTGGAGCATGTTCAGAAGGCAACCAGTCAGTGTATCTCTCTCACATTGATGTTTCCCTCTCTTTCTTTCTCCCTCCCTTCCTTTCTTCCACTCTCTCTGAAAACCAATGGAAAAAATATCCTTAGGTGAGGATTAATAACAATAACAACAAAAAGATAATGTCCAATGTTATTTTCCTAGTCAAAAATTAAGGGGGAAAAAAGAAAACAATTCTTAAAGTGTGTGCTTGTCCTCATATTATTTATCAGATATAAAGGAGTTAAAGTAAGGTAATATGAGAAATATGAAGATATACATGATACAGGTCTAGTCTGGAATTTTGAGTTAGTTGTTCACAACAAACTGTCATCTGCTTCATTTCCAAGTAATTTTAAAATTTCAAATCCTATGTTGGTTGAACAGTCAAATTAGGTGTAAGAAATTTATTTAAGTTGGGAAACACGCCCTAGCTGATTTTGCTCAGTGGGTAGTCTCAGTCTGAGGACTTAAGGGTCCCAGGTTCCATTCTGATCAAGGGCATGTACCTAGGTTGCTGGCTCCCAACCCCTTGTCTGCTCTCTAGCCTGAACAACCACTAACCGCTCCTCTGCCAGCCTGACCGACACCTAATTGCTCCCTTGCTGGCCCAGATTGCCCCGAAATTGTACTCCCCTGCTGGCCCGATCACCCCCAACTGCCCTCCCTTGCAGACCTTGTTCCCCCTAACTGTCCTCCCCCATAGGCCTGGTCCCCCCCAACTGCTCTCCTCTGCCAGCGCAGTCACCCCTAACTTCCCTCCCCTGCTGGCCTGGTTGCCCCTAACTTCTCTCCCCTGCAGGCCTGGTCCCCCCTAACTGCCCTCCCCTGCAGGCCTTATCGCCCCCAACTGACCTCCCTTGCAGGCCTGGTCCTTCCCAACTGCCCTCCCGTGATGGCCTGATCTCCCACAACTGCCCTCCCCTGCCAGCCATCTTGTGGTGGCCATCTTGTGTCCACATAGGGGTGGCCATCTTTGACTACATGGGACGGCCATCTTGTGTGTTGGAGTGATGGTCAGTGGATTACTTATTTGTTACATAGGATTAGTGATCTGAAAAACTGGATTTTCAGCCATTTTCTTTTATTGAATGATGTTGTATCTTTCTGTTCAACACTGATCTTAGTATTGTAATACTCAATATTCAGATCTAGCCTAGACCTTGTATTTGACTTCTTGTACTATATATTTTCTTGCATGACATTTCTGTGGTTAAGTCTCAAAAGCAAGTCAAACTCTCGTTGACTACAAATGATATTTCCCTGAAATATGACCTATTTCCAGGGTTTATTGCTTAGGGAATGGCCTACTTATTCATGCTGTTGGCATTAGGTAGAATCCTAGGGAGTTATTCTTGCCAACACTCACTATCTCCTCTTCTCTGTTCATACCTGATTCTTTACCAGATCAAACCCACCTGCTAAATATTTACTATCAGTATGTGCTTCAAACAACCATCAAGCTCCATTAGATCAAACTACTGTCATGACTCATCAAACAATGGCCTTCTCTCTATTCTACTAACAAAGTCTTTGAGGGCATGTTTCTGATCAAACTACTGTCATGACTCATCAAACAATGGCTTTCTCTCTACTCTACTAACTGGATCTTTGCTTTCATCCTGTCTATTCTCTGTACTGTGGCCAGTGTAATCTTTCAATAGGTAAAACCAATTATAATACTATCTACTTAAAATCTGTCAGTGGATTTTAGGATCAGAAACATGCCCTCAAAAGGCTTTGAGTGCCCTTATATTTCTTTTGTACTCCCTAGTAGAGGGCCCCCTGGGAATGCACATGATGACCTTTAATTATCATCAGCTGAACTCAAGGCTTAGGCAGAGTCACTCCTTGGGAACCTGTTTCCCCAAAATGTGGGAGATTGTTATCAGTACTGATTTCTTATCTTTATCCAAGTGCGTGGGATGAGGAATGAATAGGACCTTGACTTACCCAGGTCTTGATATGCTAAATCCCAGGAATGAGGGAATGAATAGGACCTGGGCACACCCAAAACTCCTTTGATTCTAAGCTTTTCAGGGAAACCTCCCTTTATTCTTTTGGAAATAAATAAATGCGCTGCGTTGTCTGTGGCGGGAGTTGACTGTCTCTCCATCAGAGGGATAGCCCTCCACCTGGGTCCCAGCTTGAATCTATTTCTGTGTCTTGGTCTCTTTTTTTTCTTTAATTTTTTAGTCCCCAGGTCCTCCACTCAGGAGCCTGTCATTTTCCATGTGGGTCGCTGAAAACAGAGAAATAGCCCACCCCCCACTCCTTAGCACAGCTAGCTGTTCCCTCACTTTCTCCAGCTGGCTTCTTTTCAGTAACTAATTCCATCCACACTTCTTTCCTGCCACAGGGCATTTGCACATGGTATTTAGGTATTTTCTTTGCCTGAAATGCTGCAGTCCTTGCATCTTTTTTGATCCCTCAGCGGTCAGCCTAAGCATCACTTCTTTGGGGTAGCTTCCTCCAACCTCTTCGATTTTTGTCACATTTTTAATTTTCTACTCTGTATGATTCTCTCATTAATATTTGTCTTTCCTGAGAGATATTAAACTTCATGAGAACTGACAGCATGTTGGCTTTGGTCTGTTCTTATATTCCCAGTGTCCTATGTTTTGTTTAACACACAGTAGTCATTCAATACTATTCGTTAATGAAATAAATAAATTTCTAATTTTTCTTCTCTTTTTTGTAGGTCTGCCATTTCCATTAATAACTGCCACTTAGAGGTACCCAAGTAAAGGATTTGTAGTATATTTCATATTTTCCCGTTCAGGTTGGAGGCGCAGGTAGCAGCAAGGATGGGTAATTTTCAATTTAAAATATTCATAATTTCTAAAACTTTATGTTATTTTATAAGATTTTAAAAGTTTTATTTCTGTTTCTTTTTTCTTTAAAAAAAGAAAAAGACTGATTGAAAATAATCCATTTTCTCTTTTTTTAGGTTTACAAAAATATAGGATGTTTTTAGAGGAAATTTCAGAGTTAATTTTGAGTGAAATGCCAAAAGCTGAGTGAGTAATAAATATAAAATTCTGTATCATATTTATATTGGGTCGGCAAGTAAGTAATTGCGGATTTTTAAAAGAAAATCAAAGACAATTTTTTCATGGAACTAAATAACTTTATTCTGTAATGTATTGCCCATTTTGATCAATGACCTTTTGCCATCTTTCAGGCAGCATCATAATCCCACGTTCAAAAAACTTCTGGTTTTTATTAGCAAAAAACTGAATCAGGTACGATTTGACATCATCATCATTATTGAAATTTTTACCATTCAAGGAGTTTTGTAAAGATCGAAACAAAAAGTAATCAGATGGTGCAAGGTCAGGACTATATGGTGGATGTGGCAAAACATCCCAACCAAGCTCCATTAATTTTTGCCGAGTGACCAAAGATGTGTGTGGCCTTGCATTGTCATGATGGAATACAACACCTTTTCGATTTGTCAATTCGGGCCGCTTTTCTTCAACTGCATTGTTTAATTTCGTTAGTTGTTCAATGTAGACATCAGAATTGATCGTTCGGTTGGGTGGTAAGAGTTCAAAGTAGACAATTCCTTTGTAATCCCACCAAACTGATAACAAAATCTTCTTTTGATGAATATCAGCTTTTGATGTTGTTTAGTTGGTTCACCTGGCCTGCTCCATGATCTTTTCCGCTTGATATTGTTGTAAACAACCCATTTTTCATCGCCAGTTATCAGTCGTTTTAAAAATGGATCATTTTCATTACGTTTCTTTAGCAAATCGCAGCTGCTAATGCGTTGCGTTAACTGTGATTCTTTCAGTTCGTGAGGAACCCATGTATCGAGTTTTTGAACATAGCCAAGTTGTTTTAAGTGATTTTCAATGCATGTATGTGATACATGAAGCTTCTCTGCAATCTCACGTGTTGTACTGTGACAGTCCGAATTGATTATTGCTTTGATTAGGGCGTCATCAACTTCAACTGGACGACCAGAGCGTTTTTCATCTTTGAGTGAAAAATCACCAGAACGAAATTTGGCAAACCAATTTTGACACTGCCGTTCTTTTAAGGCTTCATCACCATAAACAGCACATAACTTTTTATGAGCTTGCGATGCGTTTTCCCTTTGCGGAAATAAAAAATCAAAATATGATGAAAATGTTCCTTTTGATTTTCCATTTTTCAACGAACGCCAACCGAAAACTACAAAACAGATCAAAAAACTTTTTTTACTGATTAACAGCTGAATAGCCAACTATCAAATAACAAAATGTGTTTTACATTTTACTACGTCTGCAAACCTAAAAATTCAACTGAAGCCATATATGTGTGAAACCCGCAATTACTTAGCTGCCGACCCAATATATATCTGTTTGACCTTAAAGTGATCTCTATTTATCTATCTTATCATCTATCTTAGTATATATTATAGTGCATTAAATATGTATATAGTTGTATATATGATTATTTAACAGAACTTCTAGAGCTATTGGATGATGAATAAGAACATTTTTTTCTTGCATTCTTTGTCTATAGCTGCAATGAACCCATCTATACTAATCTTACTAATAAAAGGGTAATAAAATGCTAATTAGACTGGGTCGACAAGACATCTTTCAGATGTCCCACTTCCTTCCGGACAGTTAGGGGGTCACCAGGGGATAGTTAGGGAGCGACCTGGCCAGCAGGGGAGCAGTTAGGGGTGACCAGGCCAGCAGGGGAACAGTTAGGGGCAATCAGGCAGGTGAGTGGTTAGAAGCCAGCAGTCCTGGATTGCAAGAGGGTGGAGGTCGGGCTGAGGGACCTCCCCTCCCATGCATGAATTTCGTGCACTGGGTCTCTAGTTATCTTATAAAAGAATGAGATTGATTAAGCAGGAAGAAAATACAAATACAGGTCCATATTCAAAATATAGGTGTTAAATTCCTGAGTCCAATCCAGATTTTGCTTATTGCTTTAGATAATCTTTCCTATCATTTTGTGCCGAAGTTCCCTTCTCTATAGAATGGACTGATCCTGCCTTCTTTTTATGAAAGATAATTATGTATATGGGTATATTTGAAATGCTTTAGCATTGATCCTGACATGAATGGTTACTCAGTAAATTCAGCTATTAATGATAATAACAAGGCTGCTGCCTTTTTTTAAAAAAACCTTATTTAATGTATATCTAATTTTTGTTTTAACTGTTTTTATTGTAGTTATTCCAGTATATTCAATGATTTTGTTGAATCTGAATTTTTTCTCATTGATGGAGATTCCTTGCTTGTCATGTGCATATGTGAGGAATCACTAAAGCAGGGCCAGGAGCTCCATTTCTTCTATTTGATTGAACGCTACCTTGTGGACATCATTAGGAAAGGAGGACAATTTGCCATAGTTTTCTTCAAGGTACCATGTGACAGTTGAATCCTTTTCTATGATTTGAGAACGTAAACCAAAGTTCCTGTTATAAAAGTGTTTTCTTATTACAAATTGAAATATATCTATAAATATTTAGAAAAATTTAAAAGGAAGAACAGAAAACAGTTACCCATAATCACAGTATTTGGAAGTTACAAAAAATTGTTTATTATTTACAGTATTCAAACTTTGTTGTAAGGACATGCAGGATCATGAAAGAGGATGATTCATCCTCCTAAACAGTGGTCTAATGGATCTCTGGATTCTAGACTTGTAACTTCTGTCTTTAAAACTCAGCAGTCAGTGTATTTGATCCCAAAAGAATGTCAAACTCACTAATGCTACTTTTTCATTATTTGCTCTATAGTACCTACCTCAAAGGGAATATATTTGGTCTGCTTTTTTTTTAAATTATAAATACAATTAATCATAACATTTTAACAATTTAAATACAGACATGTATAACCACTATCATCCGTTCCTCGTCCTATCTCTGAAGGCCTTTGGTGTACATCTGCTCAATAACATTTTCCAACAATATATATTGTTGTATATATATATATATATTATATATATTATGTATATTGTATATATATACATATATACATATATATTAAATATATATACATATATGTGTGTATATATGTATATATATACACACATATATGTGTATATATATATTTTTAATATTGCCGACTGCTTACAGGCAGTGTTTTGAATAAAGATCCAGGTTTCTAGCCTAACTCTTACAGTCAGTTTATTGCACTAATTTTGGTCTATTGAGAAAAACCTATGCAGTTTCAGGAGGGCCTCAATGACCTGGGGACAGCCTTCTCAAATAAAACGACCCACCACGACCTTCCTTTTCCTGGATAATTTATATCCACCATTTGCTTTGACATATTTTGTGTCCTTTATTTAAAATTTATTTTTGAAATGAGATTGGAGAGGAAAAGAAGTAGAACGGGAAGGGAAAGTGTGATAAATCATGAGTATTTGTGTGCCTGCTTAAAAGGGATACACATATTTACATCCAAATTGTGGTTTATGGCATGTATTAGTGAGATGACAGTCAAGGTTTAAAGGTCTATTCCCTGACTATACAACAGAGCAGAAGTGTGTTGGAACCTATTCCTTTAAGAACTTTAATGATATGTGTTAACTAAACTGGTAAACTACTAGATGATAATTTCAAAATAATGTACTTTACCCCTCCCACACAGGATGCTGAGTATGCATATTTCAACTTCCCTGCACTTCTTTCTTTGAGAACTGCTTTAATTCTTCATCTTCAGCACAATAACACCATTGATGTTCGAACAGAATTTTCTGGATGCTTATCACAAGAATGGAAAACTTTTTTGGAAGAGAGTTACCCATATTTCCTGATGGTGGCAGATGAAGGCTTGAATGATCTACAAACATACCTTTTCAACTTTTTAATCATTCAGTCTTGGTCAATGAAGGTCAATGCTGTGCTTTCCTCTGGACAAACATCTGACATTCTTCGACTTTATGCGTACCTTATGCTAAGCAAGCACAAACAACAAATATTTTTCAAGAAGGTAATTTATATCAAAATTCCTTCCATAATTTTATTATTATATTTTAAAATATATTTTATTGATTTTTTTATAGAGAGGAAGAGAGAGGGATAGAGAGAAACATCGATGAGAGGGAATCATCAATCAGCTGCCTCCTGCACACCCCCTACTGGAGATGTGCCAGCAACCAAGGTACATGTCCTTGACTGGAATCGAACCTGGGACCTTTCAGTCTGCAGTCACTTTATCCACTGAGCCAAACCGGTTTCAGCGTTCTTCCATAATTTTAAATAATTTTCTAAATTATTTGACTCAGTTCTCTTTTTACTTCTTCTTTGGAAATTATCTTAGATTTAACACAGAGGTATTGAACATTAATAATAATAAAGATACAAGCGCAGTCACTTATTGAGCATTTCCTGTCATAACAATAGTGCTTGGTTCATCCATGAGTCATTTTACTTAACCCTCACAACAACCCTGCAAGGTAGGTGTTAGTATCATCTGTTTTGCAGATAAGGAAGTAGATACATGAATAAGCAATCTGCTCATCATCAATACCAAATTAATAAAGGAGTATGGATTTGAAAAGAGGCAGCCTGACTCCAGCCTTTATTTGTTTAATTACTGTGTGGTGTGAGGGTCAAAAATGCATTAAACAGAAGGTAAAATATGCCTCTGTTGCTAAGACATACTGATAAAATAATATTAAAAACAGTAGCTTTTAATGAGAAAACCATGGAGAAGGTTGATGAAGAAGGAAAATAATTGAAATAAGTTTATTTCTTAACATTAAATCATTAATGAAATTAATAAGCATTTAGGATTTTGATTCCATGATCTTATTATTTGGTTGTATTGGTATATTTGACAGTTACTATATTGGACTCTTGGGTCAAAAGTACATACTGATTTTATAAAGAATCTAATTTCTGTTTAATTTTTCATTACATACAGTGAATTTATTTATTTATTATTATTATTTTTTTTTACAGAGAGGAAAGGAGAGGGATAGAGAGTTTAAAACATCGATGAGAGAGAATCATTGATCAACTGCCTCCTGCACACCTACTGGGATGTGCCTGCAACCCACATAAATGCTCTTGACCAGAATCGAGCCTGGGACCTTCCAGTCCGCAAGTCGATGCTCTCTCCACTGAGCCAAACCGGTTTCTGCCATACAGTGAATTTTTAATATGAAGATAATTCTATATGATTTTTGAGTCAGCTAATATTTTTTTATTCTTTGAAAATAGTGTCACACACTCCCTCATGGTTTTGGAGACCTCCAGCTGGTTATCATAAAATATGATAAGATTGTTTATTTTGCTTTAGTTAGAACTCCAGTCATTAAACTCTAGTTGTTTACTGTTAGCTGAACAGTCCTGGAATTCATTTTTATATTGGGAAGAGGACCTATAGTCAATTTATCTCATTTTATTCTGTTAGGGCAATTTCTGATTCTGAGTTTGAAGAGTGCTCTATGAATATTCTTCCCAATCTCTCTTTAAGAGGAATTTTAAACATATCTTTTTATTAAGTTTAGAAAGAGAGGAAGGATGAGGTTGAGAGAGAGAAACATCAGTGTGAGAGAGAAACATCAATTGGCTACCCTCTGACACTTCCTACTGGTGATTGAGCCCACAATCCCAGGCATGTGTCCTGACCAGGAATCAAATCAGTGACTTTTTGGTGCATGAGACTTTGCTCAACCACTGAGCCACACGGAACAGGGCTTAATGGAAGATTTTATTTTTGATAACATAATTTATTTTCTAATTTACTAAACAATCACCTTAAAGAGATTATTTATCAATTTGAGGACTGTCTGATATGCAAATAAAAGTGCAATGTATGTTGCTAAGGGCCTTTGCTGAATGATAAATACTTTGGAGGAAGTTATGCATTCTCTACTTATGTGTATGTTTGAAATTTTTCATAATAAAGTAGAATAGATACAGTGTTTCTTTTTGAGATTTTGGAAATGTTGTAAAATTAGATTGTGGTTATGGTTGCACAACTCTGTACATTTACCTATGGGAGTTCTCCAGCCACATTCAGAACATCTAGAGAGTGAATGAGTCCTGAGTAGGGGCGACTGGCCATTGAGAAAAAGAAACAAACAGACACAGAGACAGAGACAGTAGGGAAAGCTGAGACCTGGTGGGACACTGTTTTCAGATGGAGAGACAGTGAGCCAGAGCTAGTGCAGCACGTTTATTATATACAGCACGATATCAGGAAGTTTTATTAGAGTTTAAGACAAAGGAAATTATGTGAAATCATGTTTACTGAAGATCAAGCTGCAATTCTTCATTCTTGTGGCTTCTCGTAATTGCCAGGCCTTACTGAGCCTGGATAATTGCGTCTGCCCCTGGTGGCTGGCTGAACTTAGATAATGGCACTCACCCCCTGGCACCTGAGCTATAGATTGGGACTGGTAACATTCCTGCCTTTTAGCAAGGTATATTTCCAGGACTCTCTCTACATTTACCTAAAACCATAGAAAAACCCTTAAAGTGAGTGAACTTTATGTAATGATAACTACACTTTCATAAAATAGTTTAAGAAATTAAATGCACTAAATTCCGAGACAAAAACAATACTGGCTGGAAGGCTTTAAAAGCAGTGTTGACAATCTAAAATTAGTGTAAAACTTTTTTTTTTTTTTGCTTAGAAATATAATAATTTTATCTTCAATATTTAATTTTTCTGTATTAGAAAATAATAGCTATTTTTTTTTGACAATTTCTGTGATTTGTCTTCCTTTTACAGAATGAAAAGAAGATTGAGAATGCTTATAAAGCCCTGATTAAAGAATTAGAAGAATGTAGGGTTTTGGCATTTGAACCTATTTTTGGAAATTTAAGATGGAACAATATAATTGAAGAGGTATTGAAACTTATTTAAGAAATATTTTGTTTGAATGAATTGTTTAATTATAAAAAAGGTTCTCAAATACTTTGCAAACAGCTTCCCCTAATGTTTCAAGATTCCTAATTTAATAATTTAATCTAACTCAATTTAATTATGCCCCTTTCTGTTAATTTAGCAGAGTCAAGGCAATATTAGGGGGAATTTTGTTTTTATTTATTTTGGTGGTGGATGAGGGGTTGTGAGTCCTAGGATTTTGTAGTTGTTTTTTTTAATCTTCCAGTGACCTAGTATTCGGCTTTGTCCTCTTTTCCCCTTCACTGCTCAATTGCTATAGGATGCCTCTTTCTTCCTTTTAGCTTTGTTTTCTCCCCAGAGCTATGTTTTTGTTGTTGTTGTTTGTTTGTTTTTTAACATGTTCAGACTTTATTTCACGGTGATTGACAGACACAGACTGGAGTGTTAGTAATGGTACATATGGGGGCTCCCTTCAGCCAGTGGGCCTGACAGCCCAGCCCCGACTGTGGGAATTGGGGCTGCCACTCCCCAGTAAGAGGTACAGGAGGGGACAGGCTGGTGGGGATGAGACACGACATTGCAGTTTAAGGCATTTCTGGCTTCACAGCCATCTCTGCCATCCCTGCACCCACTTCTGGGCTTCAGTCCAACACCCTGCTGCCCGGGTTCATTCTTGAAGAAGGTCACCCACCCCTTCCATCAGGACTATAGAGGGTTTGCCTGTGGGCACCATGAGCCCCACTTCCCAGTTGTCAAGTAAAATCAATGCATTGAGAATTTGATTGGTGGTCAGGCCTGGAGGCTGGCTGCCCAGGCAAGAAGGCAATGGACACCAACCACACCCGCTCCCAGCGTGACAGGAAGGGACACAGCTATGTCCCAGGAGGCCAAGACGGGGGTGGGGGGGGGTGGGGGGTGGGCAGGGCCAACTGAGGGTAGGCTCTGGACAATCCTGGGCCTGGCTTCTGCCTCCAGCACCCTGGGGTGGGCAGACACAGCCGGAGCAGGGTTGCCGGTGGCTCCAGCAGGAATATCATCTCTAAGTCACAGTGTTGTCCCAGGAAGGGGCGCCAGGCTCTGCTTGAAGGCAAGGACCAGCTCAGGGGAGGCCTGGGAAAATCCCCTCCACCTGGCAGCAGCTCCCAGCTCTGGTGACACAGACTGGTCAGGTGGAGCTCTATGAGAAACTATGAGAGAAATGGCATCACATTCCAGTGCTATTATCATAAAAATATGCTTTGCTAACTTGAAAGTAAAAATGGGTTATCTACTTGTTCTTTTTATTACTAAAGAGGTTAACGTTTTCTTTTTTAAAAAAAAAATTATATTAGTGTTTCTTTTGTGTATTATCTGCTCATGCCTTATGAAAGGCTTAGATATTTTCCTATTGATTTATAGTCACTCTTTACACATTTAAATGTTTAAGGGTTTCACTGAAATATTTGTTCGAATTTTATCACTTAAAATGTTTATAATTTTTAACAGCAATATTTGTAGTTTCATGTGGTCAAATGTATCCTTTTCTGTATGAATTCTTCTAGTAAGATCTCTTATGAATAAACATTTTTGTAAGTACCATGACATTTTGCAATTTCCTTCTGTGACAGGCATGCGAAATAATTTCTCTGCTTAAGCAGCTCTGGCCAGAAGGTTCTGACATTCGGCGTGTTCTCTGTGTTACTTCCTGCTCCTTGTCTTTGAGAATGTACCATGACTTTTTAGAAAACAGAACGAAGACCCCCTCTGGTCAGGAAACTAACAGCCAACAGGTGTGACTGGTATTACTTTACTGTGAAACACCATTGCACTCAACTTTTGTAATTTTATTGATTTTCATCCGCCATTTCTTCCACTTAGTAGTCATTTATTTTCCTAATTTATTTATATACACTTCCAAAAAAAAAAAAAAAGAAGGAAAAAATCTAGATTTTGTTTATTAAAAAACACCCATTGTATCACTATATGATTTAGTGTTTTTACTATGCAGATGTTTTCCTTATTACTTATTTAATCAAATTTGTCCAATCTGGCAGTGTTTCCCAAAGTGTGGTACGCGTACTCCCAGGGGTACGGGAAGAGTTTGGTGGGGATATGCACTGCACCGTGCTTAGCTGCACCTAATTCTGCGTTCTCATGAGTACGAGGGGTACTCAGCGTTACGAAAATTATAGAAGGAGTACACATATGTCAAAAGTTTGGGAAACACTGATCTAGAGGAAGGGGAAATGAAAAGGGAAATTAGTACTTGGTGAGAGCTTACAATGTTGCAATGTTCTGGGAATTTTATATGCCTCAATGTCATTAAATTCTCACAATAATCTTTTAAGGGAGGTACCTATTTCACATCTGAGGACACTGAGGTTCAGATATTGCAGGTAACGTTCCTTAAACCAAAGATATTAAAGAGCAGTGTGGATTGAACCTGGGTCTGTCTTGTTCAAGTTCCATGATACCAAACTATATTTCGAAAGAATATCCCTAATCTTAGTGCCATTCTCACTGGAGAGAAACTAAAAATATTAACCTTTTGATGTTTGGTAGAGTTCATTAAGAATATGTTGACCAGTATAGGTTTGCTCTCAACTAAATAGTTATCTCAATATATTTGTGCACACACGCATAGGCACACACACACACACACACAAACACAGGCACACACTCTCAGACACACACATTTGTACACATACTGTTTTGTAAACAATTTGAGTGCTGGGGGATTCTTGGTTAGTATTCTTATTAAAGAAACACGATGTTTGTCTATCCTCCAATTTTAGAAATGAACAGGACTCATCTTTAAGGTAGCATTCTTTATATAGTATTTGGCTTTTCAATATCTGCTTGAGTACAGGGTGAGGCAAAGGTAGGTTTATCTTGTTAGCATGGAAAACGAAATAGTAAATAATACACAATAACACAGTAAATAATACGGTAATTAATGAATAATAATAAAGCATAAACGTTGCCCTGGTTGGGTTGCTCTGTTGGTTGGAGCGTTATCACGTACATCCAAAGGTGGTGGGTCAGGGCACATACCTAGGTTGCGGGTTTGATCCCACGTGAATGGGGAGGGGCATCCAGGAGGCAACTGATTGATGTTTCTCTTTTTCTCCCTTCCTGTCACTAAAAATCAATAAAAACATATCCTTGGATGAGGATTAGGAAAAAAAAAAGGAGAAAAACACTGTATTTTGCTTAACTCACAACTGTACATCTACTTTTGCCCCACCTGTATATTCTTAGTAAAATATTTGTACATGTTTGGCCAACCATTTTAAATTATTATCAGAAAAACGATACTAAACCAAATGTAACTCTCTGGAATTTCTACTTTTAGATCCTATTTCGCCCTTTGGAGGTATTCTGAAACAAGTCTTAGTTTTATAAATTTGGTGATGACTTTGAGGTCTTTGTCCTATCATGCCAAATATGTCCACTTAACCCTTTTTCTAATTCGATAAGTGTTTTATAAATGTCCTGATTTCCTCACTTTAGTAATTTTCAATGTAACTTTTAAAGTGTGATGCATTGGACAGACAAGCATTTTTAAAAATATATATTTTTATTGATTTCAGAGAGGAAGGGAGAGGGAGAGAGATAGAAACATCGATGATGAGGGAGAATCATTGGCTGCCTCTTGCATGCCCCCTACTGGGGATCGAGCCTGCAACCTGGTCATGTGCCCTTGACTGGAATCAAACCTGGGACCCTTCAGATTGCAGGTCAAAGCGTTATCCGGTGAGCAAAACCAGCTAGGGCCAGACTAGAGCATTGAATGTGTGGTTCCGTCAGTACTGAGTCTTGCAGGATCATTGCTTCATTTAGCTGCTTGGTCATTTCACATAAAGGTTGGCTTAACTGAGAATACTGAAAAATGCTTTATGCAAACTGTTATTGCATAAGAGTAACATGCTTACTGACTGTATTTTTGCAGTGCCCACCAGCCAATCACAAGTGAGTATGCAAATCAACCCAACAAAGATGGCGGGTTAATTTGCATACCCAGGTGCTGAGCAGAGTGGGATCCTCGCATTGTCGCCATGGCGTTCCACACCACTCCTGCTGCTCTAGGCCTTTGGGCAGCTTGGGGAGGAGAAAAGGTGGTTCTGGCCAGAGCAAAGGCATTCCCAGCAGCTGGAGGAAGGAAGGCTCATTCTTGCACGAATCTTTGTGCATCGGGACTCTAGAGTAATTATATTCTGTGATTCCTGCATAGTTAATCTGGCTAGTGACTGCTGTGGTGCTGTATGTGTATCTCACAGCCACTGTGCTCTGGCTTACCTTCTTTATTTTATGCAGGTGGAAGGTGATTGCTTAAGCCTGCAATGGATGGAAGATCTGTGTAAACTGCATTGTCTCAGTGTGGTTTTTATGCTCCATTTACCTCTTTCTCAAAGAGCTTGTACCAGATTCATCACTTCCGATTGGACTGAGGACATTCAGACTTTCTTAAAAATGGTAAATATGTTTTTTGTTAGTCCCCCCTCCCTCTGGCCATCACTACACTGTTATCTGTGTACATGCACTGTGCATACATGTTCTTTGGCTAATCTCTTTACCTTCTTTTACCCAATCCCCTACACATTACTTCCCTCTGACATCTGTCATTCTGTTCCATGTTTCCATACCTCTGGTTCTATTTTGTTCGTGAGTTTATTTTGTTCATTGAATTCCATATATGGGTGAGATCATATGGCATTTATTTGTCTTTCTCTGACTGGCTTATTTTGCTTAGCATAATAATCTCCAGGTCTATCCATGCTGTTGCAAAAGGTAAGAGTTCTTTTTTATAGCTGCTTAATATTCCATTGTGTAAATGTATCATAGCTTTTTATTTTATTTTATTCACGCATCTACTAATGGGCACTGCACTGTTTCCAGATCTTAACTATCGTAAATATGCTGCCTATGAACATAGAAGTGTCTCTATTCTTTCTGATTGTTATTTCATGATTCTTAGGATACATTTCCAGAAGTGTGTTCTCAGGTCAAAAGGCAGTTCCACTTTTAATTTTTTGAGGAAACTCCGCACTGCTTCCCACAATGGCTGCCCCAGTCTGCATTCCCAACAGTGCACTAGGGTTCCCTTTTCTCCACATCTTTGCCAGCACTTATTGGCTGTTGATTTACTAATAGTAGTCATTCTGGAAGATGTGAAACCTTAAATCATTGCAGTTTAAATTTGCTCCTCTCTGAGGACTAGCAGTGCAGTAGGTTTGTTTATACCAGCATCACCACAAACAACTGTAAACCCTGAAAGTTGATTTTCTTTCCGTAATCTGAGTACTGTATCTGAATTAGGCTTTGATTGCCCAGGCATTCACTTCAAAGAAGCATCCACTTCAAGTGGCTATCTCTAATAAACACGTTGCAGGCCACAGAACTGCATAAAATGCCAGGGTGACTCCTGCCAACCCCCATCTCAGGCTTTGTTTTAGAGATCTTGGTTGATTTCAGAACTGACCAATTGGGGATGCTAGTTTTTTCCCTCCCTCCATGCTTTAAATTCTTGCTCTTAAATTTTAAATTCACCAATCAACTGTGGAGCAGAGAACCCTGTTTTCCTCCTTAGAACTGAACTCTCCCAACACTAGTATTGGCAGAGGGGTTAATGAGGCTCTCACTTGCTTCCTCAGACATTGCCCTGGACTGAGTGTGGTCAGTGAAGACATTCTGTCTGTGTTAGGTGGGAACGTAGCTCCCGATAATAAACCTAGTAGGTGCACATCAGTGTAGACAAATGACAATCTTTAAGTTTGAAGGATTCAGCATTTTCTAGGTCCCCGAACAATCAAATGCTCTTTATTTTTATGCTCTTTTGACCTGCAAGTAAAATTGGAAAACATTAAACCTAAGTAAAGAACAGAGACACATTTGAAAGCAAAAATATTACTAAAGCCTTGGGACCTTGTATTCTTTCTTATTGAAAGCATAGAAAAGAGGGTAGTAAGAGTTAAATATGGACTTCTCTGCTTCAGAATAATGAATTACACTTAATTCATTTTTTTTGTAATTTGATTTCATGTTATGCTTTAATCTTTTAAGGTATAGATTATTCATAACTACCCTGATTGAAAGGGTTCTAATAAGAATTGGAAAGAGCCCGGCTAATTTGCCTATCAGTTGGATTACAGGCATTTTTTAAGTCATGTTATAGTTTATTGCTAAAATTGAAATTGTCAATAACTTTTTTTTTTTTTAATTTCCAGAGAAAGTGGTGTGACTATTTCATCCTAAATAATATAAACATTTTTGAGTTTTGGAATCTGAATTTAATTCACCTTTGTGACTTAAGTGATGAGCTTTTGTTGAAGAATATTGCTTTTTACTATGAAAATGAAAATGTTCAAGGTACTATCTTAGTATATTATAATAATTATACTCTCAACCAGAGATAAACAATGTAAAAAAATTTAAAAACTCAAAAATCATATAGTTGCATTTCTAATATGCAATATAATGTAGCAATCATTCTCTTTCCTATCTTTGTTTATACATGTATATGTTTTATTTAGTTGCAGTTAAAGTGGGTATTTTACTTTAAAACATCTTTTACCTTAATATTATTCTACAGATATTTTTTGAAAAAATATTGATAACTTAACAGTTTAATTTTTCATTTAAATAAATGCATAACATTTTCTCATAATATTTACTCTGATTAATATCATCTATTACAATGAGATATTTAGGGAATATTTTTCAAAAGATAAAAAGCTGATTTATGCATTTGCTTTTCTTTCTTTGACTTATTTTCTTGGAATAACTTTTCTATTGCTTCTTAATAGTAAAAAATAAAACACATTTTAAGAGAACTACAGCTGGGCATTATTGAAGCTTCTTTTACCTTTAGGTTTTGGTTGTTTCATATTGCAAGCATTGAAATAAAGTGGCTACATATAAGTTTAGCAATCCTTTTACATTTTCTGAAAATTCATAGTTTTATTGGTTGTAATATGTGTGGCATATCATTTTTATTACCTTAAATAATAACTAGATGTGCACCATCTGTTATTGTTAGTTAAGATAGTCATAATTTTAATACTTGTTATAAGATAGGAAAACAAGATAAAATTTTAAATATACAATATCATAGTCAACACTGGGGACCATTTTCACTTAGGTGCAATGTGGAACCCAATGAAAATCTTACTATTTGACAAGTATTTCAAAGATCTATGAATTTAATAAAAATGCATGTTTCTGCATATGTATGAATGACTTTTAACAGTTAGTATTTTTAACTATTATTTAGGCCTACATTTGAATTTGGGAAATACCATTATGAAAGATTATGAATATCTCTGGAATGCTGTATCAAAGTTGGTCGGAAAGTTTGATGTTGGAAAGCCACTTCCTCTGAGAACAACAGAACTTAATTTTCTTAAAAAGGATCCAGTGCCAGTCAAAGGTAATAAATCTCTAAATTAATCTCACACACACACACACACACACACACATACATATAGCATAATTTCTTTGAAAATATTTTGAAAGTACCACTACCTAAATGCTTCAAGTATAAATACTTTTCTGGCACTATGCAGCTTAATAATAAATTACCTTTGTTGTCATTTCATCAGGGTAATATGCTTTGATTATAGTTTAGAAATGTTATGTTTTGCTTGTAATTAATGTTGTGGTTTTAAAAAAATCAGATTTAAGTGACTGCCATTTTCAATAATTTGGCAGTATATAGATCAAGTGATAATCTCTTGTGGGCAACCATTGAGATACCGAACATCTTTTTATATAATTATAGCTAAGCTGAAAACAACAAACTGGAAATCCCAGGGGCCTAAAATAAAGAAAGCCTGCTCCCTGAGTAATGCCAAGTATATCCCTCTGAGAATTTCTGGTTATTGATCTGCCCTTCTAAGCTTCTGGGGCTTCAATTCACTGTATTAGCAGATAACTCTAAGCCACCTTAGTTTTACAGGATTTTCTGCCAAATATCAGTATAAATACAAATTTATAAAACAACAAAGGAAATAAGCCCTAAGAAAAACAATAAGAGGGGAAAAACCCTACTAGAACTTTTAAATCCTATAGATTTTGTAATTATCAAATCTAAAATATATATGTGTTTAAAATGTTTAAAGAAATAAAATATGAGACTTGAAAAATGAGAAAATGAAATACTTTAAAACACTATTTTCATTTTAAAATAACCAAACTTGTAGAAATGAAAGTATTAACAGATGAGTGACTAGTAAGAAGCTGATTGAATATTTCTAAAGAGAATTTATGAACTGGAAATTGATCAAAAGAATTACACAGACTAGAGATTAACACATTGTACACCTTAAATTTATACAGCTGTATGTTAATTACCTTCAATAAAGCTGGAAAAACAATTATAAATAAATAAACAAAACAAATATAAATAATAAATATAAAAGTGATATTAAAAATATATGAAGAAGCCCTGGTTGGTGTGGCTCAGTTGTTTAGAATGTCATCTTGTACACTGAAAGATTGTGGGTTTGATCCTGGTCCAGGCATATACACAGTGCTTTCTTATCTCTCTTTTTCTCTCTCTCTCTCCCCCCTCATCCCCCACCCCATTTACCTCCCCTCCCCTTCTTTCCCCTCTCTAACAAAGCAGTCACCATACCTTCAGATGAGGATTAACATTTATATGAAAGATAGAATTAAGAAGTCAACCTTTCATTCATTTGGAGATTCAGAAGGAGAGATTGAGCCAATGTGGGTTGGGAAATAATTGAAGAGATCAAGGTTGGGCATTTACCTAAACCTGTGAAAGATAAGAATTTGCACAGTCAGGATGTATTATGAATCCCAAGTGGAATAAATTAACATGTAGATATTCACACTCTTAGATAAATACATTCACTTGACACAATAGAATAAAAATGTAGAAGCTATACTAATAAATGCTTGGGTGGTCCTCACACCCTCGTGCAGTGCACTCACATCATCACAAGATGGCCACCACAAGATGGCCAGCAAGGAGGGAAGTTGGAGGTTAGCAGGCCTGCAGGGGAGGAAATTGGGGGGGACCAGGCCTGCAGGGGAGGGCAGTTAGGGGTGACCAGGCCAGCAGGGGAGGGCAGTTGGGGGCAGTCAGGCTGGTAGGGGAGGGCAGTTGGGAGTGACCAAGCCTGCAGGGGAGGGCAGTTAGGGCTGACCAGGCTTGCAGGGGAGGACAGTTAGGAGTGAACAGGCTTGCAGGGGAGGGAAGTTGGAGGGAGGGGTGACAAGGCCAGCAGGGAAGGGCAGTTGGGGGCAGTCAGGCTGGCAGGAGTGGTTAGGTGTCACCAGGCCAGCAGAGAAGCTGTTAGGGGGTGATCAGGCTGGCAGGTAGAAGTGGTTAGGGGCAATCAGGCAGGCAGGCTATCCTACTGTCGGTTTAGTCCCGCCCCCCTCCAGTGCACAAGTTTTGTGCACTGGGCCTCTAGTATAAAAATAAATATCTTAAAAGAATTAGAGTTACTTATAAAAGAACAAAAGGCCAGTAATAGACTTTTTCAATAATAATGATAATAGAAGTAAGAATAGAGTGACATTATATATAATTCTTAAAATATAGTTTATAAATGGAGTAATATGGATATTTTTCAGAAATACCAAACTGACTTTCCCATCATCAAAGCATCACTGATATTTCTATTTGATGAATTCCAGGAAGAAGAAAATGATCCCTGAAGGAATATGAGAACAAAAGCTAATGGGGTTTAGGATGTATTGATATAAAGCTGTTTTTCATGACATGGAAATATATATATATGTATATATTTCCTCTTTCCTTCTGTCAGGATAAATTACACCAGACTGAAACTCGAGTATAAGTAATCTATTGATCCCAGAGAGATCAAATAAGGTAGTGGTTAAGATTAGATAGAGAAGAGAGGAAAATAAATGCAGGGCAAGTTAATGAGTAGGTTTCCACTGAGGGCAACTACAGTTACTGGTAAATTGTCCTGGGACTCTCAGCCTTTGGTTGAGGACTACTCTGGAGCATTAAATTCTTAACACTGCTCCACATGGACCGTAAGATAAAAAGTGCTCAGGCAAGGTGCCCGTCAGCAGATGATTGGATCAAAAAACTGTGGTACATCTACACAATGGAATACTATGCTGCCATAAAAAAGAAGGAATTCTCATCATTTGCAGCAACCTGGATGGAATTGGAGAACATCATGCTGCGTGAAATAAGCCAGTCAATGAAAGAGAAACACCACATGATCTCACTCATTTATAGATAATAAAGAACATTATAAACTGATGAACCAAAAGATAGATATAGAGACAGTAAAGCAACAAGCAGACTGTCAAATTACAGCGGGAGGGTAGGGAGATCTGGGGGAGATAAGAGATCAACCGAAGGACTTGTATGCATGCATATAAGTACAACCAATGGACACAAAACTCTGAGGAGGGAGGGTATGAATGGGGGGAATGGTAAGATATGTACACAGATAATAATTTAATAAAAAAAAAAGTGCTCAGGCAGATAGCTGTAGAGCTCAGGCAGGAAGGTATTCGGCAAAAATAGAAACAGTGTACACCAAGAGGTAATGAGCCAGAGCAATGGCAGGTTACCTAGAATTATAAACCAGATATTAAATAAAAGCATTTATTAGCCAACTATCATATATTTGTGGCATATATGTGATATGTATGATATTTATTTGCCTACCTATCTACTTAAATGATATCTCTTTGTTTATATTCTACTGTTTTACAAAATGTTTTAATGTGGGAAATAGTTTTATAGAAAGGCCTGTAATTTAATAAATATAAATAAGATCAATGAAAACTATTTTTAATGTAAAATTTTAGAAAATAATGTGTAATAGCCCTGTATGTAAGTTTCACATTTGACCTTGTCTTAATATTTTGTTTGCAGACACCTCCAAGGAAAAGATGCCCAATTTGGGTTTTATTCCAATGTCATCCGAGATGGTTGATCAATTTGTTGGAGACGTTTTGAAAGATTTGCCTTTTCTAAAGAGGTATAGGGCCAAAAGTGCCCCTCTAAACACTTGTATGGAATATTAATCATTAAAGATTCTTGGAACTATAACAGACTAGATTATATTAGATATAATATGTGTTTGTAAAACATGAGTTTGATATCAAATTTATCAATGTCCTTTGATCAATACTAGGTGAAAATCAACATGGTTTTAATCTTAGAGTAAAATCACTCAAGCTGCATGTTTTTAACTAATGAATTCATTAATATTTTTTATGTTGATGGGACTGTTTAAAATATCAAGTGGATTCTGGATTATTAAGTCTCTAATAAACTGCTCTTTGGGTTCAACTATTTATATCATATCACAGAAAGTGGAAGAAGGCTATAATTTTTAAAAAATATAAATGCAAAGTATAATCTATGTTGTGTTATATGATATTTGAATGTCTGTACTTTAAAATATGAATGTATTTCTTTTTATCTCATAGGGATGATCCGATTGTAACTTCACTGGTTAAACATAAGGAATTTGATGAACTTATACATTGGCATTCTCATAAACCCCTTAGTGATGATTATGATAGGACAAAGTGCAATTTTAATGGTGAGCTCTGTGACTTTGGTAAAATAAACTAAAATCAACTTCAATCTCTGTCTTTTATCTCAGAATGAAATATTAGCATTTTATGTGCCACAAATTATATTTCTTGAGTAAGACTAGGCCAGAAAATATTTAGGTGAATGTCAGTAAAGATGGTAATGAAGAGTCCCATTTCCTTTACTGAGAGTCATATGTATATAGGTATGTAGGTGTCTTAGGAGGAAGTACTAGGAGGAAGTACACTAAGATGGCATTTGTCTCCACAAAAGTTAGAAGCTGTCTTAAGCAAAGACAGTTTATTTGAAGAATTCTGTGTATTCCTTGATGTAAAAAAATATTGAGACCATAGTCTTTCAAGCAATTGCAGTTGCTTTCACACCACCCAGTTGACTGCGTGTAACAAATACCAACAATTTTGTCTGCCTTCATGCTTAGGTTGGTAGGAACTGAAAATTGAAGCCCACAAAATCACCAGAAGTGCATCAACAGAGGTCAGATTAGGGATCTGGTGTCCTTGGATCATTCATCTCACCTTTGCTCTATGCTCACTCCCACTCCTCCTCCTCCCAAGTAGATAAAACTTACTTTCAGGAGAATCTAGGAGTGTGCACAGTAAGCATGCTCATATGAAATACTCATCAGCCTGCTTTTATAAACGACTAACAAGATCCTGCAAGATGCAAGGGATATTTTAGATCCTGCAAGATGCAAGTGGTTTGATTTGATATATATATAGATAGACATAGAAAAATTAACAAGCTTAGTTATTCCCTTTGAGTATTGTAATTTTTCTTGGGAAAGGGCTCGTGTGACATCTTGACTGTTAGAATTTCCTCTGTTATTGGATTTTACCATAGTGTAAGTTTTTCTCAGCTGCCAAGCTCTTGATTCTGTGACTATGGTCTGGAGTAATGATTTTTCCTTTAGGTGATCCAAGGAGCCAGAATATCCTAAATTGCTATCTTCTTGACTCTGCCTCTACTTTCCTTTTCCTAACTTTATTCACAAGACACGTGACAAAGGTAATGCCCAGAATCTGTCATAGCATCCTGATATTTGTTTTGAGAGGTAGATAATGAAAGAATGCTTTATCTTTCTATCCTTTAAATAAAGCAAGGAATTATTCTAGACAAGAGATAGTCTGAATTAAAGATCCCCTCTTCAACAAAAGTGAACAGTACATTACTGTTCCAAACTAAAAAAGGAAGTTCATGTTAGATTGTGATGATATGGATAATTAATGAGAATGCTATTTAAGAAATGCAGTTGTATTACATTTTGTCTTTTCCTTTTCAGAAAAATCTAGAGATCCTTATTATCTTAAATCTGTGCAAAAGTATCAAGTTTTTCAGCGATTTTATGGAAAGTCATTAGAATCAGTCTCTTCCAAACTCATTGTAACTCAAGATGTCAAGCCAAAGAAGAATTTCACTAAACCCAAAACCAAAAAGGCAAATGTAGGTTCTATAAATTCTATCAAAATGTTTTACTTTTCTTTGCCTCTTCTTCTTCTTCTTTTTTTTTTTTTTAAATATATATTTTATTGATTTTTTTACAGAGAGGAAGGGAGAGAGATAGAGAGCTAGAAATGTGGATGAGAGAGAAACACCGACCAGCTGCCTCCCGCACACCCCCTACAGGGGATGTGCCTGCAACCAACGTACATGCCCCTGACTGGAATCGAACCTGGGACCTTTCAGTCCCCAGACCGACGCTCTACCACTGAGCCAAACCGGTTTTGGCTTTTTGCCTCTTCTTAAAGCTATTTTGTTAAGTCTCTGGTAGTTTCTTACAATGCTATGCACCTATTCACCTATTATTTTATAATAGGTGATATATTCACCTATTATTTAGGTGAATAATATATTATTCACCTATATTCACCTATTATTTATTAACTTGCTAACATCCTCTAATCTGCCTATCTACACATAATAAAATATATATTTATTAACAAAAATAAAACTAAAGGCTTGGATGTAAAAACATTGAGAGAACAATTCACAGCTGCAATACATGTGATGAATGCTTTGATAGATGCCCAGGAAGAGAAGGAATACATGACTTAGTCTAAGAGAATTAGGAAAGGCTTCATAGAAGAAATATCTTGAGCCAAAACCAGTTTGGCTCAGTAGATAGAGCGTTGGTCTGTGGGCTGAAAGGTCCCAGGTTTGATTCCTGTCAAGGGCATTACGTTGGTTGCGGGCACATCCCCAGTAGGGGGTGTGCAGGAGGCAGCTGATCAGTGTTTCTCGCTCATCAATGTTTCTAGTTCTCTATCACTCTCCCTTCCTCTCTGTAAAAAAATCAACAAAATATATTTAAAAAAAATATCTTGAGGGACAAGTAGGGGATAGAAAGGTGACCATGGAGGAATGCAAGAGGGAACCTATTCTAGAGATAGCAGCTGGAACCAGTGCATAAAGACATGAAAAAAAAAATAGTGCCCTGGTGTTTCTGATTTTGTTATATTTACTCTTTGATTTATAATATAGATCACTCATAAACCTAGAAAATTACCTAGTCTTTATATTCATTAAATTAGATTGTCATAAGTTTTCAATTACAAGAGGCTTTAATTTTAAGAAACAGACACAGATTAAAATTGTGCCTATTCAAGAATGGGATGGTGGTCCAAAAAATCAATGTACACTTAAAGATATTGTCTCATTCATGAAATATTTAAATATTTCCAACTTGATTCATGATATGTTTCTTTTTTTGGGGGGCAGGAGACTAAGGCTGAAATAATTACTAGAGAGAATAAGAAGAGATTATTTGCCAAGGAAGAACAAAAAGAAGAGAACAAGTGGAATGTTCTGTCACACTCCATTGAGGAGGAAATGAAAGAGAATTTAAACTCTGGAATACAGAACCTGGAAGATTTTTTGAAATCATGTAAAAGTAACTTGGTGAAGTATCAAGTTGAAATGGTAGGGTTAACTGCCTGCTTGAAAGCTTGGAAAGAACATTGTAGAAGCCAAGGAAAAGGTATGTGATTCTATGTTTTTTTTCATTTTGATGAATTGGAGAATTAATAAAAAGGAGAATTATGATAGCTGTTACTTAGTAAGTGGAAATTTGTGTTAGAGGTTTTATACCCATTATCTGATTTTATCCTTACAAAATTCCTCCAAGTATTCTTACCTTTTATCAATGAGCAACGAAATCTCAGACAAATCTCATTAGCAAATACTCAGCACATTCATAAACAAATTCATATCAAAGAGAGGTTTAAATAAATTATAAAATTGTCGGAATGGTTAAGGGAACCCACAAAGATGGTGAGGCACCTGGGAGAATCTGTCATTCATCTTTGAGATCTGAAATATGAACATTTTCTTTTTGGGTAAAACTGGGATCATGTTTATTATCTTACTGAGTTCTTCAGAAGTTGCTGTGGTTCCATGCACTCTGCTTTACAATTTCTATAATAGAAAAGAAAAGAACAGATGGGAAGAAGAAGATAAAGGAGAAATAAGTGAGTGAAACTATCACGTGCCATACCTCCAAACTGACAATTGTTCTGAGTAAAGTTAATGTCCTTTGAGCTTCTCCACATTTGAATCCGCTTAACACAGGGTCACCAGGTTCTTTATTCCCCACACTCTCACTCTACTGACTTCAGTCTGCTCTAGCAAAGTCATCCTTTCACTGTGGATTCCATTACAGTGGAAAGCCCGAGACTTGGCTTAGGTGTTTCTCTCAAACCAACATGTAAGATAAATCAGAATGAACAGTGGCTTACCCTCCTGGAGAATAAGAATAATTATATACTAAATTTCTTTTGTAGCTTCTTATATTGGGTCTAGTAATACTTAATGTCGTTTTTTAACATTCGTTTAAAATCTTGCTTGGCGTTGACTTGTATTGACATAACCTTCAAACACGTGGTATCTACAGAACGTGTGAAGTGCAATTAACAAGTTTTGCTTGAAAAAGTTTGTGTTTGGTTTGGTTTTTGTTGCAAAACTAGGGCTAAGAAGATGGCGGGTGAAGAGCATATTCGGCACTGCATGCTTTACGAGTTCCAATTAGGAAGAAAAGCAAGTGAGGCTGCAAAAAACATCTGTAGTGCTGTTGGTCAAGATGCAGTTAGCGCCAGAAAATGCCAGCGTTGGTTTGAGAAATTTCGCGAGGGCAATTTTTCGTTAGATGACAAGAGTGGTCGAGGCCATGTGTCCAATTTTGATCAAGAAGCTCTTCAAGCTCTTTTGGTGAAAAATCCTCAAATTACCCAACAAGAGCTTGCTACAACTTTAAATTGTTCACAAAAAACAATTTCCAATCAATTGTGTGCACTTGGCAAAGTCCAAAAGTTTGGAAAATGGGTTCCTCATGAGTTGACTGACAACAACTGTAATCAAAGAGTCACAATTTGCAGTTCGCTCCTCTCTCGTCAAAACCGTTTGCCGTTTTTAGAGCAAATTGTTACCGGAGATGAAGAATGGGTGCTGTATGTTAATTTGAAAAGGCGGCCTCAATGGTTGGACAAAAATGAGGCTCCGCAGCCCACGCCAAAACCTGACTTGCATGCGAAAAAAGTGATGTTGTGTGTTTGGTGGAATTTTAAAGGAATTCTTCATTATGAACTTTTACCATCTAACTAAACCATTACAAGTGCAGTGTAGAGTGCCCAATTGGAAAGGTTAGCCCAAGCTTTAAGAGAAAAAGAACCCACGCTGATTAATCGGAAGGGCGTAATTCTTCACCACGATAACGCACGACCGCATACTGCAAGAATCACTGCTGAAAAACTGCGCCAGTTGGAATGGGAAGTTCTCCCTCAACCTGCATATTCTCCTGATATTGTCCCTTCCGATTACCATTTGTTTCGTTCTTTGCAAAACTTTCTTCTTGGAAAAAAATTTAATAATGAAGAATGCCTCAAAAATGCATTGACCGAATTTTTTGCATCAAAATCACAAGAATTTTACAACAGAGGGATTAAAATGCTTCCTGAGCGTTGGGCACAAGTAGTAGAAAACAACGGCAACTATACTGTTGATTAAATTTTGTTGTATTGTTTAAATAAATTCGATTTAAAAAAGTATTAGAAAACGACATTAATTATCACTAGACCTAATAGCATTTGGTAGGTGTTTGGTAATATTTGTTGAATATATGTTGATTAGAAGACAGGTAGGATCAAAAAACAGCCTTAAGATGGTAAGTATGGAAAGATTAGCAGTGGTAAATATAAAAAGATTATATGTGCATGACTCTAAAGCAACGAAGAGGAATCAATAAAGTCTATTCTGGCAGGTACATTCTGGCTGATTGAATTGAAAGGCTCCATTGATTATGCCAAATACTTATCTGTGGGCAAGAGTAGACCTCAATAAATGTTGCTAAGTTTTTAATTAAGTATTTAAAGTCATCTGGATATTTTTCTTTGAACACAGTAGAGAAGGTGTGAAAATAATAGGTGGAGAAAAATATTTGTTGTTCCCCAGAACTTGCACAAATTTGATCTTATTTCTATCGTGAACTATAAGATTTTTCTTTTTCTTCAACTCAGTTGTTCATGGAGATGATGGCATGTGTATAGTTGCACTTTAATATTATTTTATTTAGTATTTTGTGTTACAAAATCTCCATCAATGTTAAGATAGTGAATTTAAATTGGTCAAATTGATAGCCTGGATGACACTCTTGGTTAACATAAATTTATTGTTTTTGGTGGTCTTTATAACAATTGTGTTGTTCTTTGCCAAGGTGAAACCACAAAAGATTTAAGTATAGCTGTTCAAATGATGAAAAGGATCCACTCCTTGATGGAAAAACACTCAGAACTTTTGCAAGAAGCAGATCGGCAACTTATAGCCAGATGCCTTAAGTATTTAGGATTTGATGAGTTGGCAAGTTCTTTAAATCCAACTGAGGTAATATTTTCAGAATAGTTACATTTTAATAGAATGATTATTAAGTATATATAAAGGGTCTTGCAAATACACTCACCTCTTGTAGGTGTTTTTAACTGAAAATATTTACTCTGAATTCATAATCATTATTAGTAACCCAGCTGCCCAAATTTGAAGTAATCTGGAATTAGAAAGCTTGAACAAGTGTTTGGACAAACATTAAATGCCAGATAATCTCTGTAGACCTGCAAAACTAATCCTATGTTTAATTGTAGCAAAAAATTTAAACAGTATAATGGGGTTTTTCAATTGTCTTTACATATATCAGATTGTAATTACAAACACCTTGATGGATATTTGAAAACCTTGATGTCTGATAATCTACTCATGGTTTAGATGATGTGTAGGTGCTAAAATAGTTCAGCAAAGATAACAACATTTAAAAAGTGTTAAATTTTTTCTCATAACATGTGCTAGTAATAAATGGCTTAATTATTTGAATGATGTTATAATTAAAAATCACTTTCAAATGAACTTTAAAAATAATGTAGGCTACAGAAGATGGCATAGAAGAGAAGAAAAAGAATAAATATTCACTTGGCATTGGGCCTGTTCGGTTTCAACTACAATACATGGGACATTATTTGCTACGAGATGAGAGAAAAGATCCAGATCCCAGAGTTCATGATTTCATTCCTGACACATGGCAGGTAATGACTGAATGAAACAGCCTTTTGTATTTATTATTAAATGTGATCTGAGGATCTTTTCATTATTGTGGCGCTACCTATTATATTTGTCATTAACTTCTTAATATTAAGTCATAGCACTTAAAATTATTTTGTTATTGGGAATGTCAAGTGTAGACTTTTTTTTTCAACTTAAAGAAAGTGAAATTTTTATTTTGCTCATTTCCTTGGAGATACTCTGATGAATTCACTTGTATATTTTTGAAGTTGTGTGTCATCCAGTTATATCATTATGGAGCAGTCTCCAAGTTTTCCCTTTGTCAGTAGGATTTCATATGTAAATCTATAAATGTGCTCAGAGAAATTTGGTACGTTAAACTGTGTAGACAAGTGTTTATGTATTTATCTGCCTCGTCTGTTACCATAGTAGCTATTCTTCTACAAATAAATGTAAAATTAGCATTAATGGGTATAAAATTTGGAATGACATGGTTTGTTTCTTCATAGACTGAACCATATAAAATTGCTGATGAATTGAACCTGCTTACCTACAAAAGTGCAATTACATAGTTTCAATCTAATGGACTGAATAGTCAGAATCTGACTTCTTTTTTGTTGTTTAATTTTGAGTAAGATATCAGAAATGTTCACTTTTATTTTACATTGCCTTTCCTTTCTGGAACAATTAACTGTTCATTTTTTTTTTTTAAACTTAGTACCAAAATGAAAAATTTTTATCTCTAAGGGGTGTGCCCCAAGGACTTTGTTTTGGAGAATCAAAGGAATTTAGAATGAAATGAGAGACTTTATTCAGCACCAAGATTGCAGTGAACCCCAAGACCTAGTCCTACCCCACTGTGGCTTATAGTCTGCCTACACTGATGACTTTAGGTTTACATTTCTAAATCTTAGGCATTTTTTTTCTACACACAGATTTCAGTCAGAGCCTAGATAGTAGTATATTATTCTCTAGTTCCCCAAGAAAATTTAATCTTCCATGGTTCCTTCTGATATAGGATAACCTAATGCTAGTCATAATTGTGGGCTCCAAGTTGTTTTTTTTTTTTTTTTTTTTTTGTGTGTGTGTGTGTGTGTGTGTTTTTTACTTGTAGTGGTTCATATTTATTTTCAATTAGTTTATTTTAATACCCCCTTCACCCATTTTTGTCCCATTCCTCATCCCCACCTCTGGTTCTTCTCTCTCTCTCTCTCTCTCTCTCTCTCTCTCTCTCTCTCTCTCTCTCTCTCTCTCTCCCTCTCTCCCTCTCTCCCTCTCTCCCTCTCTCTCTCTCTCCCTCTCTCCCATCACCTGAGGATATATTTTCCTGTTTTTAAAGAGAGGGAAAGACAGAGAGAAATATTGATGTGAGAGAAACACATTGATTGGATGCCTCATGCGCCCCCAACCAGGGTCTGGGCCTGGGAGGAACCTGCAACTGAGGTACGGTGCCCTTGATCAGAATTGACCCCAGGATCCTTCGGTCTGCAGGTGGATGCTCTATCCACTAAGCAAAACTGGCTAGGGCCTTCCTTTCTTTCTTATTTAATATTTCTATGATTGACTTCTTTCACTAAGCATGATTTCACAAGGTCCAAGGTCCATCTATTTAGTTGCAAATGACTAGATCTCATTTTTTTAAGGGCTAGATGGTATTCTATTGTGTATATACATATGTATTTATTTATATATCACAATTTTTTATCCATTTAATCATTGATGGACACTTAGGTTGTTTTCATGTCTTGGGAGTGCATATATCTTTTTGAGTTAGTGTTATTATTTTCTTCCAATAAATACCCAGAAATGGAACTGCTTGATGATGAAGTAGTTCTATGTTTAATTTTTAAGAAAATTCCACGCAGTTTTTTTTATTATAGATGCACAAATTTACATTCTCACCAACATTGCAGAAAGGTTCCCTTTTCTCCACATAGTTGCCAGCCCTTGTTATTTGTTGTCTTTTGTATTAATAGTCATTCTAACAGGTTTGAGGTGATAGCTCATTGTGGTTTTGATTTGTATTTCCCTGATCATTAATGAAGTTGAACTTCTCTTCATGTATCTATTGGCCATCTGTAAGTCTTCTTTGGAAAAATGTGTAATCAGATTCTCTATCCATTTTGTAATTGGATTGTTCGCTTTTTTGTTAAGTTATGTAGCTTCTTTGTTATTTTGTATATTAATCCCTTATCATATATACCAGTGTTGTGGTGGACGGATTAGTGAAAAAATTAATTAGAATAAATATTTTAATATTGCTATTCACCCTTTCTCTATAATAGAAGTGTCAACCAAATTCACGATCAACAATGACAGATTGAAACACATGCATGTAATTGGCACCAGCAAGAGCTTTATATACATAGATAAACTTGCTTAATTAGACCTGCTTTCTGATTTAGCTAAACTTTTCCCAGCCCAGTGAAGCACCCCAACTTCTCTTTCAGGTAATTGTCAGCAACACAGCAGTAAATATCAACACGAAGCATATTAAGATTGTAGCAGGGAGAACAAAGGATTAAATATTTAACTGTAGCAGTGTTTGACTATATCCTGCACAGTGAGAAAACCTGAAGTCATTTTCAAGGTCCACCATTGCTTCTTTTGGTGGGTCAAGTTTCTAAGCTTTCTAAATCTCTATTTTCTGGCTAATGAAAAAGAAAATAGGATTCTACCAAGTCTCTTCTCTACCTACTCCAGGACTTCTGTGAGGATCATATGAGATGAAGCATGTGAAAAAGCTTCCCAGGCATTTGGTTAAAATGTAAAATTTTTGCACCTGATGATAAAGCAAGTCTTGTTCCTGGGCTGAAGAAACTCCAAGGAGGCTAATTACTAGGGAGAGGAAGATGGGCATTGCTACATGACATCATCATCCGGCGCCCACAGCAACCGTTTCCGGGCTGGGCTGTGGGCTACATTTTGCACCATGGGGTCTTGGCAGTGTTAGCTATGATTTGGTGGGGTATCACTCCTGGGTGGGGGTGGGGCCTGTGTCCCACCTGGGGGAAGCCAAATATTGGTCTATAGGTGCCAGGCCCCTGGTGCCATTTCTTTTTAAATGGCCAGTGTGTGTCATGGCAGCTTCTGAATTGAGTGTCTGTCCCCAACCAGTAGGATGGTTGTATGGACACTTAGACTTTTATATACATAGAAAATTCACAATTTTTTTCTCCCATTCAGTAGGTTGTCCTTTCATTGTATTGATGGTTTCCTTTGTTTATAGTTTTTTTTAGTTTGATGTGGTCTGCCTTATTTTTACTTTTGTTGTCTTTGTTTTTGGTGTCAGAGTTAGAAAATCATTTTCAAGTCCTATGTCAAGGACTGTAACACCTATATTTTCTTCAAAGTATTTTATGGGTTCAGATCTTATATTAAATCTTTAATTGACTTTGGATTATTTTTTGTGTATGGTGAAAGGTAGTGGTTCCATTTCAGTCTTTTGCATGTGGCTGTCCAGTCTTCCCAGCACCATTTATCGAAGAGACCATCATTTCCACATTGTACATTCTTGGCTCCTTAAATGACCATCTATGCATGGTCTTATTCTTGTTCCATTGACCTGTGTGACTGTTTTTCTGCCAATGTCATACTCTTTTGATCACTATAGTTTTGTAATATAGTTTGAAATCAGGGAGCATGATGCTTCCAGCTATGTTCTTTCTTGAAGTTGCTTTGGCTATTTAGTGTTCTTTGTAGTTGCATACAAATTTTAGGATTGTGTATTTTATTTCTGTGAAAAAATACCATTGGAATTTTGATAATTGAATCTGTAGATTGCTTTGAGTAATATGGACATTTTAACAATATTAATTCTTTCAATCTATACGCAAAGAATATCTTTATGTTTATTTGTGTATTCTTCAATTTCTTTTATTAATGTTTTGTAGTTTTAAGTGTATAAATCTTTCATCTCCTTGGTTAAATTATTTTCAGTACTTTGTTCTTTTTGATGCAATTGTAATCTTAATTTCTCTTTCTGATAATTTGTTGTTAGTATATAGAAATGCAATATATTTTCGTATATTAACTTTGTATCCTGCAACTTAATTCATTTATTAGTTCTAGCCATTTTTTGTTGGAGTCACTATTGCTAAATATTTCCTTTTTAGACCTTTTCTTTTCTACATTCTATAATTTGGTATATGTACATTTTCATTTGTCTCAAAGTATTTTTTATTTTTCTTTGGATTTATTCTTTGACCCATTGTTGTTTAGTCTTTCCATGTCTGTGAATTTTCCATTTCTTTGTGTAATTGATTTCTAGTTTTATACCACTTTGGTTGGTCATGTTTGATATTACTTTATCTTTCTTATGTTGATGATGGTGGGGTGCCTTAAAACAAACAAACAAACAAACAAAAAAACACTGCCTATTTTTTTAGGAGCAGGAGAACCATTCCTTATTTCAGTACAGGACACAAGGCAGTCAAGTTCTCTTTATTAATCCTACATACATTGCAATTTTTTTTTTTTTATGCTCCCTTCACTCTGGGGTGTGTCCCAGAGTGGACCTAGATTAAGAGATTGGGGTCCTGGATGTTTTTTTTCACATACCACCCATCATACAGACATGATTCTTTGAGTAGTCATCATTTTGATGAATAAAAGGATAGGCTGAAGGGATGAAGATCTCACATGCCCTCCAAAGTAGATACCTGGCATTCTTATATTTAGAAATTAGAAGGTAAGTAATAAAATAATAAATCATTGATTTTTTTTCTCTTCCTCAACTGCTTTCTTACCATCACAAAAAATACATATGGGCTAATTCTTAGAACTGAATTTCTTAAAGCCATTCTGCACTTAATGACAAATAATTAGAAAAAAGTCTTCTCAATAGCAAGATACTTTATTCAGACTCACTCTCCACTCCCCTCACCCCCCACAAACATACCTTAAATTGCTCAAAAATATAACAATTCTTTCTTCTGAGAGAATATCATGAATTTTTTGGTTTTTCCATAAATGTCCACGTGTTTGCAACTCCCAATCATTCCTTTTGATGTTCAGAAAGTTATACTGAAAGTGTACTAATATATTTGCTTTGGTAACATGCTCTTCACATTATTGACACAAATGGCGCTCTGAATCCTGCAGCGAGAGCTCCTTGATGTTGTGGATAATAATGAATCAGCTGTGATTGTTGCTCCAACGTCCTCAGGCAAAACCTATGCTTCCTACTACTGCATGGAGAAAGTGCTGAAGGAGAGCGACGAAGGTGTGGTTGTGTATGTCGCACCAACAAAGGTAGTGCTCAAGTGACTTTAATTTGCTCTTTCATCCTTGTCATGCAGGAGAAGGCTTTATTTACAGGAAGTATAAGTTTACATATCTTCATTCACTTTTGTTTTCAATATGATTACAATTAAGAAAGGCAAATCTAGTTGGGATAACTTTAATTCTATGGAGTAATGTGAAGTCAGACTCCATTTTATTTTCTAGGAAAATGTGTAGTGTTGAGTGACTTGTGGTCAACCTCAAACTAATATATTATTTGAAATTAGCATTTCAGTTTTTTTTAATTTTAATTTTTAATTTTATGTTTTGAGAAGAAGGGGGGGAGAGAGAGAGAGAGAGAGAGAGAGAGAGAGAGAGAGAGAGAGAGAGAGGGAGAGGGAGAGGGAGAGGGAGAGGGAGAGGGAGAGGGAGAGAGGGAGAGAGGGAGAGAGGGAAAGGAGAAGGGAGAAGGGAGAAGGGAGAAGGGAAGAAAGAAAGAAAAACATTGATGTGAGATAGAAAGATTGATCAGTTGCCTTCCACATGTGCCCCAACTGGGAATCAAACTCACAACCGAGGAATATGCCCTTATTGGGAATGAAACCTGCAACATTTTGGTGGACATAATGATGCTTCAGCCAAGCTAGCCACCTGGTTAGGACTAGCACTTTATTATTTTTTGTAGATTTTTTGTTTTCATGTTTATGAAAACAATAAGTATTCATTGTTGGAATGTAATACAGTATACCAAGAAAAATTAAGCTGACCCAGCCAGTGTGGGTCAGTGGTTCGAGTGAACTTATAAACCAGGAGGTCACAGTTTTATTCCTGATCAGGGCACATGCTAGGGTTGTAGGCTTGATCCCCAGTAAGGGGCTTGCAAGAGACAATTGATTAATAATTCTCTCTCATCATTGATGTTTCTGTTTCTTTCTTCCTCTCTGAAATCAATAAAATATATTTAAGAAAAGAAAAGTTAAGCTGACTAGAAGTGGAATTGGTAAGTTGATACAATACATATTGCCAAATTACTCTTTTAAAAGTTTAAATCTATTTTTATTCCCACTGGCAGTACATTCTCTTGTCTTTTAATCATTTAAAAAGTTTTGCCATACTGATAGGTGAAAACTTTTATCTCATATTTAAATTTGCATTTTTTATTTTTTTATTTTGAGCATCTTTAGGTGTGATTTGGGGGTATTGAATTTTCTTTATTCATAAACTAATTGCAAATGTATTTGCCCATTTTTCTTTTTTTAGGAGGGAAAGGTAATGTCTTTTTATTAATTTACTATAGGCCCGGTGCATGAAAATTCATGCAATAGGGTGGTTCCCTCAGCTCAGTTTTTGCACTCTCACAGTCCGGGAGCCTCAGGGTGTCTGACTGACAGCTTAGGCCTCTCCCTGTGGACGCCTGTGGGAGCACACTGACCACCAGGGGGCAGCTCTGACCCTGTCCCATCACCCCTCGCCTGCTGCAGGTCCTGCCTCCCCCTAATATCACTGTCCCTTCCCTCTGCCTGCTGGCACCCGCTTTGGCTGGCCTGGCACCTCCTGCTCACCAGCCCTGCCCCCCACTGATCAGTTGTTCTGCCATTCGGTTGATTTGCATATTATGCTTTATTATATAGGATCAGAATTTTGTATAGTTAGCATACTATTTCTTTTTAGATTATAATAAATATACTTTTATTTGTCACTTTTTCTTTTTATTATATTATAGTTACATTAATGATAACAATGTTCTGTTAATATTTTTGTATAGTCCTATCATCAATATTTTCATTTAGCTTTTCCATGTGTTCTCAAACATATAAAATATATGAAATGCTTATTTTCTATTATTTTTATGTTTATGTTTTGCAATTTACATGTTAATCTATCTGTAATTTTTTTTTTTTTTTTTTTTTTTTTTTTGGAGTAAAGTGTGAAATAGAAAGATGTTCATAGGTTTCCACACACTCAGATTCTACTGACCAGGCTACATTGTTTATCCAGAGCATGGTTCTACTTATTCATGTTTATATTCAAACTTAAGATGTATGGGGGAAATCACCAAATATAAAAACCACAAAATTACCTTGACTCCCTCACTTGACCTTTTCCCTAAAACAGCCTCACAATTATCTCTAAACCCTGACCATTCAGATATTAGCTATTTTGTGTGTGTGTGTGTGTGTGTGTGTGTGTTTTCTTCCTGATGAAACATTTCCTCTTTAATTTTTCCTTCTGATGAAGCCATTTCCCCCCCATTTTACTGTATGTTGGGATTTATCAGTGAAGTTTACATGTTTATTTATTTTTTTATTTTTGAAAAGGAGACCCATTTTAATGTTTCATTCTACAGCAGTTAACATCTTATAGCCTCAGCCACAGTAAACAGACCCATATTTATATATTTATCAGTGACTCTTAAAATTTGTCTAGTAACAAAATACATAGAAATATGGTGCTATTGCTATTTCTAGAACATTGATCTAAATGAAAATTATCATAAGTATATAACTTTAGGCTGTATGAGAATTCTACTAAGAACAAATTGTAGCAGATGTGAAAGGTTAAGGGGGGGGAATGTGTTTCAAAAGGTACATTGAGGCTACAGGAAAATCTCAATAAGACACATATAATACTCATAATTTAAGCCAGGTAGCTTTCTGAAGAAAACTTCAAAATGATCAGTTTTTATCTTATAATCAGTTGTTGTCTAATAAAATTTGTCTAATAATACAGTATGTAACTGTATTATTAGGTAAATGCAGGATATTATGTTGAGCGACTCCAGGAGATTTAATATGTGTTACATTGATATGCTAGCAACTGAATGATGAAAAATATTTGCCCAAGACGATAATTTGGAGTTCAGAGAAGATTATTTTACACACCTTTTTTTCTGATAATAATCAGCTATGAGAACCAAATGTATTGTTGAAACCATGCCTACTGGTGTGTGTCATTAGAAGTTCATATGTTTAGTAAAGTATCTAAAAAAAAAAAAAAAGCACATTAGTGTATTTAGAGTAGACGAGTATAAAAAAAGCAGTTATTAAGCTTCCTGCACTCAAAGCAGGACATATTTTTAAACAGTTCCCATTGTTACCTATTTTACCTGTACTTTAAGTAGTAATGAATCTCTTTCCTTGTCAACTAGGCCCTTGTTAATCAAGTGGCAGCAACTGTTCAGAATCGTTACACCAAAAATCTGCCAAATGGTTTAGCTCTATGTGGTATTTTTACAAGGGAATATCGCCACGATGCCCTAAATTGTCAGGTAGGTCATGTTAATCAATGCTTTTGTTGTCAAATTACATAACAATACTTACATATCTTTTTCACTAGAAATCTACAAGACCTTATGGAAATAATTCAGTTGAATATACAAGGTGAAATGGCTTTAGGAAAAATTTAATATTGTTATAATCCAAAGAGTGGATAATAGGAGGGCACTTACAATTTGATTTCAGATTTTATAGTTCATTGCATCATCTTGATTTATAACTTAATTCAATATTGACCATTCAGATATTAACATTGAGTTTTTCAACTGATTTGAAAAACTCAATGTTATAAAAAATTAACAAACTTCAGTTTCCAATTAGAATTACTTTTTCTTGGTAAGTAGGGTTATCTTACTTTCTTGATGAGTAGATACTTATTGTAATTTTTGTTGTTGTTAATCCTCACCTGAGGATTTTTTTCCATTGATTTTTAGAGAGAGTGAGAGACAGAGACAGGGAGGGTGAGAGACAGAGAGAGGGAAGCATAGATGTGAGAGAGATACATCCATTAGTTGCCTCCCACATGCTACCCAACTAATGCCGGGAATGGAGCCTGCAACCGAGGTATGCCCTTGACCAGAATTAAATCTGGGACCCTTCAGTCTTAGGGCTGATACTCTATCCCCTAAGCTAAACCTGCTAGTGCTCATTGTAATTTTTAAAATGTTGTATTATGGATGAAAATTTGGGTGTTAAGCAAATCATAGACATTTTGTATATGATTTATTGAACTCATAGGTAAACAACCCAGACTAAACAAAAAGTGAAAACATGATTATAGAACATTGCATGGCAGAAGTGGAATATGTGTTACCCAGATCACCTTTCAAGGAAGGACTTGCTGTCCAGATGGGGGAGTGTGGTCAAAACAAATGCCAGCTTTCAGTTCCCTCAATTCTGCCTCCATAGTTCATATCTGTGAGTGAGCTAGGCAGGGTATAAATACCAGGCTGTTTGGCTTCCTGTGGAACTGCACTCACAGCCAATATTCACTCCAGAACTCTGAGCCAGGTTAGTGAAGATTGCATCAGGGCTGTTTTAAAATTTAGCTTCTCTCTCTCCCCCATCCTACTTCCTTCCAATTCCATAGTTGTTGGTTCTTCATAAAGGTTTTTTTAATTCTAAACTATAAATCAGGGTCAGATTTTGAGTGACAATCAACTCTTCATATTATATTATTTTGAATACTCATGAGTAAGAGTTTGAATTTCGCATCTGGTATTTTACCAGTTTGACCTGTAAAATTGCAATTTCATAAGGTTCTAACTAATATATCACAATTTTATTGAAATACTCTCAGAAGCAATATCCTATTTATCAGCTGGTTCTTTCAGGAGTTATAACTCTATCTTTTATATTCTTATAACTATGTGTATACATGGTAAATGCTCAAAATATTTGTTTATGCAATGTTCTTACTTTTAGGTACTTGTTACAGTGCCTGCCTGCTTTGAAATTCTGCTGTTATCTCCTCATCGCCAAAGATGGGCGAAAAAGATCAGATATGTTATATTTGATGAGGTAGGTTTGGTATTAATTTTCTGTGTATAATTTCCTAGTGTACAACAACATATAATGAAGCACTCTGGTACTTTAGATTATTTGTCCCTTTGTATATATGCACTTCCTTCTGAATGGTTTTCCTAGTGAATCATAATCAATCTTTTGGCTCCATTTTCCTGTTGTAACTGAATAGGGTATATTGGTGTATGCTGCAGAGCTCTGTATGGAGAAGAACCTATTATTGGTGACTACTATTTCAGAAGAGCTGAAACAACCACCATGGCATACATTTTGGACAGAGATGTCAAAATTTAATTTTTAATCTCTAAAGCAAAGAAGTTGGCCTTTAATGATGATACTACTTATATATTATCAATCATGGTCCCAACTAAAAACAAGTGGCACACTTAAAATATAATTCAAGAAGAGTATTTTCCAGCTGAAACCAGTTTGGCTCAGTGGATAGAGCGTCGGCCTGCAGACTCAAGGGTCCGGGTTCAATTCTGGTCAAGGGCATGTGTCTTGGCTGTGGACACATCCCCAGTAGGGGGTATGCAAGAGGCAGCTGATCGATGTTTCTCTTTTTTAAAAAGAGTATTTTCCAAAGATGTGCATAGCGGAATGAATAAGATTAGTGCAGTCATTCAGGGCTGTAGCTTACTCCTAGATTTAAAAGGACAAGACAAAGAAGCAGTTACTGAGACTGAAAAGGAGATTCAGACTGACTTGACCACATGCAAGGACCAATTACCTTAGTTGAGGGACACAGCTGACTCAAGGTAACCTTTCAGGAAGGGAGCCAATAGAATGAAGACCTCACTCTTATTCTCTTCCCTTCTATCACTTGCCAAGGGTCTTCATTGGCCAAATACAATGGAACTAGAGAGCACTGAAGCCCTTTTGAAGTAGTCTCTATAGGTTGGTAGAGAGAGCAGGGTGGTAAATAATGGAAATTTACAGGGGCAAATAGAAGATATTTAAAATTTTTTATAGTATTATTATTAGAAATATTTATTCAGCACTAGCTGGTTTGGCTCATTGGATAGAGCTTCGGCTTGTGGACTGAAGGGTCCCAGGTTCAATTCCAATCCAGGGCATATGCCTGGGTTGTGAGCTCAATCCCCAGCAGGGGGTATGCAGGGAGCAACTGATTAATGATTCTCTCTCATCATTGATGTTTTTGTTTTGTTTTTCTCTCTCTCTCTCCCCTTCTTTCTTCCTCTCTGAAATCAATAAAAGTATTTTTAAAAAAGAAATAGTTATTCAAAGAAACTTAAAACATTATGTATATTTATCTTTTTGTTAATCCTCTCCCAATGATAGTTTTTTTATTGATTGTTAGAGAGAGTGGGAGGGAGAAAAAAAGGGGGGATAGAGAGAGAAAAACATTGATGTGAAAGACACACATAGATTGGTTCCTCCCACAGGCAACTGTTCCAACTGGGCTGGGAATCAATACTGAAACATGCTCTTGACCAGTAATCAAACTCAAGAGCCTTTGGTGTGTGGGCCAATACTCTACCCACTGAGCAACACCATCTGGGTGAAACTTAAAACATCATAAAAAGATATATTCTATTGCTTCAAGGAAATTTCAATTTAAAGGGGAAAAAGAGCCTATCTAATAAAGGCAGAATATGCAAATTGACTGTCACTTCACAACAAAGATGGTGGCACCCACAGCCAATAAGAAGGGAATATGCAAATTGATGTGACAAAGATGGCACATGGCACATTGTTACCATGGCACTTGTGTCATTACCATGGTAACAATGCAGGCATTCCACCCCACCTCAGCCACTCCAGGCCTCTAGACAGCTTGGGAAGGTGGAAGGTTGCTCCAGGCTGGAGTAAAGGCAGAAGGCAGTGGCCAGAGCAAAGGCCTGGGTCCCGGGTGCTGGCAGGCAGGGGAAGGAAGGCCTAGTCTTGCATGAATCTTGGTGCATCGGGCCTCTAGTGATATCTATATTTAACTTAGCTTTTTCTATTATAAATTTGGAGCTACCAAGCAGGCTGTGCTTTTGATTTGTTTGATATTGATTTTTGGTTAATCTATATGTATTGCATCTTAAAGACCTTGAATATCTCTGCTCAGAAAATGTCCAAAAATTTTATCTTTGAAATCTAGAATCTTGAGTTGTACTTTAATCTCAAAGCTATGAAACAATATGACATTTTTATGTAAGAGTAAAGCTGAAAAATTTTGAAGGCTAATATCTATTCTGATAGCGTCAGGGAAATGTGCTATTTAGTACAAAGCACAAAGTTCATATTCAGGAAAAGTATATACAATATTATTTGACCAGGGAAAAACCAAATGGGCAAAATTGGGAACATTTTTAACTATGTGGCTCTGATGGTGAGTCCTTTCCAGTTGATTGCCAGGTGCCATACTTTCATCTGTTTAAAGAAGAACACATTTGAGAATCTTCTCTGAGTCTAGTTGAATTTGTTTTATTTGGTCAAAAGACATTTATTTATGTTTTCAGCAAATATTTAAGGAGTGCCTCCACAATGCCAGGCACTATTGGTGCTGGGGATGCCCCTGTCTAAGGTCACAAGACTAATTGACAAAAGGGAATGAAACAATTAAGCGCACAGATGACTATTCCAGCCCATATTGGTACATGTTGGGAAGAAAAAGAGGGGCTGTTGTGACTGTGATAATGGTAGGGATGGAGGAAGGAGAACAGCCCTGGAGTGGGCAGTCAGAAAAGTCTTTCTTTAAAAAAAAAAAAAATTGATTTTTTTATAAAGAGAGGAAGTGAAAGGAATAGAGAGTTAGAAACATTGATGAGAGAGAAACATTGATCAGCTGCCTCCTGCCCAACCCCTTTTGGGGATGTGCCACAACCAAGGTACATGCCCTTGACTAGAATTGAACCTGGGACCCCTCAGTTCGCAGGCTCTATCCACTGAGCCAAACTGGTTAGGGCAGAATGTTTTTCTAATAGAGTCGCATTAAGCTGAACTTTATACAGGTTGAAGAGAGGGAATAAGCATTTTAAGCAAAAGGAACAATATATGTGAAAGCCCCAGAGGAAGGACGTTCTGTTCAAGGAATAAAGAATAGGCAGAATGTCTGGAGCAAATTTGGCAGAAGATGGGAAAGAGTGGCTTGAGATGAAGCTCAAGAAGCAAGCTGGGACCAAAGCATGCTCGGCATTATGTATCTTGTTAAGGAATTTATATTTTATTCCATATGTAATGGGAAGATATTGAAGGAGGTCAATTAGAGACATGGCCTAACTCACTTATCCTTTAGATACATCATTTGGCTGTGATGTGAAGAATGTAGGGGGCACAAAGTGGGAAGCTAGGAAGGTAGTGTGGTAGTGCCACCAAAAAGTGATTGTGACTCGGTTGGCTGTAGGCATGGGGAGAAATGCATAATTCCAAATAACTTTTGAAAGTAAGATAAAGAGGGATTATGGATGGATTGGTTATGAGGATTAGGGAACATTTATGTGTCAAGATTTTCTATTGCCTGAATTTCTGAATATGTATATACATTCAGCATGGTTGATGAAATGTGATAGGAAACTATGTAGGAAATCAGCTTCCATGCCTTATTCTCACGTGCTCTTTTTAAATGAACTTTTCAATGGATACATTTTTGTCTTTAATAGGTCCATTGTCTTGGTGGAGAGATTGGAGCAGAAGTTTGGGAACATCTCCTTGTGATGATTCGGTGTCCCTTTCTGGCTCTTTCAGCTACAATAAGCAACCCTGAACATCTCACTGAGTAGGCATTAGGTTCCCGTTTGAATAGAATGGCTCTCTATTTCGAACAATTGAATATCATATTTTCTGTATGGGTTCTGAAATGTCTCATAACTTTCTGGTGAATTTGTTAATTTATCTGGGAATATTCAAGGAAGGAATCTACTAGCACCTCCTGATGGGTGCTGAGCAAGACCACACTCTATAAGGGAAAATCAGTGACTCTCCCAAGATCTGCAATTAAGAAATTTTCCCTTCTGGGGAACATTTTTTTTTTCGTTTACCTGTTTTTTCCCTTTACCAAAAAATAAAAATAAAATGGAATAATGAGACACTCTCTCATGGACCTTGAGATTTCTTATATTGTCCCATTTTGTGGATGTTTAAAAGATAGAAAAGCTGTATTAGTTGAAAGCCCCATATCATTTTGACATTGGGCTATATTTTTGCCCACTAATAATAACAACAATTAGAGTAAAGACTCCAATGTACCAGATATTGTTCTAAGTGCTTTGCATGTATCAATTTATTTTAAATGCCAACAACCCTTATGATTTACTAGTTTGATCTCTTGAACGCATAATAATCTGGCCACTTATTGTATATCCTATATAATAAAAGGCTAACATTTTCACCAGCAGGCAGGCCAGCCAACCGCCCATATCCCCTTCTCCTGGCCAGGCTGGCCAGACCCCACCCATGCACAAATTCATGCACTGACCCCATACACACACACACACACACACATACACACACACACACACACACTCACTCACACTGAATGGCCACTCAGTGTGTGTGTGTATGTGTCTGTGTATATTTTAATTTTTATTGATTTAAGAAAGGAAGGGAGAGGGAGAGAGATAGAAACATCAACGACGTAGGAAAATCATTGATCATTTGCTTCCTACATGCCCCATACTGGAGAGATTGAGTCTGCAATTGGGTATGTGCCCTGACCAGGAATTGGACCGTGACTTCCTGGTTCATAGGTTGATGCTGAACTGCTAAGCCATGCCAACACTATTATTTCCATTTTAAAATGTAGTAAATGAGGCTTAGAGAGATTAAGTGATATAACAAGAGTCATAGCCAGTAATAAGGAGGTTGGAATTCAATCTCAATGTGTCAGGTTTCAGGGCCTATTCCCTTATGTACAATTTTTAAGGCACATGACATTTTTGATATTAAAAAGCGTTACATCACAGAAAGTAGTTTCATGTTATGCCTAAATAATATGTAAATTTATTTTTAAGGTGGCTGCAAGCAATAAAACGGTACTGGAAACAAGCAGACAACATAATAGAAAAGGATACTGCTTCTAAAAGAAATGCTGGCTCGCGTGCTAATTTCCACAAAGACCACTTTCAAATGAAGCAATCATATAAAGTTAGACTTGGTATGTGTGAGACATCCATGGGAGTTTTATTTTGTACTTTAAAATTATTCCAGCCATGTAATAATTGGAAATTCTCTCTCTTCATTCTTAGTGCTCTACGGAGAGAGATACAATGATTTAGAGAAGCATATATGTTCAATAAAACATAATGACGTTGACTTTGATCATTTTCACCCATGTGCTGCACTAACAACAGAGCATGTAAGTTATACTTCAGCCATCTTTGCTCCTAGTAACATAAAGTGTATATCACAGTTGAAAAGATGCCTCGTTGGAAACTTATCAGAGTTGAGGTATAGATACTGTATAACAGATATTAAAACTTAGTTTTAAAAATCACAAGAACAAATTTTATAGTTTTCATTCTTTGTTTAATGGTGCCTGTATCCATAAAGCTTAAAAATGACCGAAACTTTTATCCTTAAATATTTTTTGGTTAATTTTAATTATCCTTGGACATTATCTTTGCCCATTTTCTTTCTTTTAGCACCTCTGTCTACCTGTTCACTTCTCTGAAACTAATTCTTTTCTTAGTGTAGTTACAAAGACATGTGGTCAATACCTAGCACTATGAATTAGGTTAAGTAAGGAAAAGAGACTTTTCACTAGCTTATTAATTACATCATGTTTTTATTAGTTGTGAAGCAATAACATGGAAGTCATAAGAGGACTTCATTTTAGTGCTGGCATTTGAGTGGGGGAAGATTTCTTAATTTTCTTGTGTACTTTTCTTCCTTTCTCATATATTCCCAGGAATGGCTTATGCAAGCTCTGGTTGCTTCTCAAAATGATAATTAGTTAATAGTTTGTCTTCCTTCCAAGACTTGGCAAATAATATATATTTTAAATTTTGTTGTCACATTATGCCTTCTAATATGATAATTTTTAAAGTACATGAAACTTTAGATATCACAGGAATTAGTTCCATGTCCTGCATGGTATTTCTGGATCCATCAAACTAATTTAGATAAATCAGTAGTAAAGATAATTATGATTTTGCCAAGACTGCAGTAGCTTTTTTTTGGAAATGGCTGAATGAACAGCTCTGAGCATGGCTTCTTCTATGACCTGGCTCCAAAGTCCTTTCCATTCATCCACTTGATGTATCTTACTTCATTACTTATATTGTTCCTGGAACATTTCATCCCAGATGTCAAATGCTAGTTGTCCAGAACCTGTTCACCTCTTATGACTCTTGTAATGTGAAATCAATTTAGAATCCTCCTGTGACTTTCTTAGTTGGATGTAATAACCTTCTCTTCATAGTACCTTTTCTATATTTCTTATATGGCAATAATGATGGCCAGCTTGCTGCTAAAGCTGTTCACATGCATGTCTTCTTTATCCTACTAGAATAACTCCTTGAGATACAAGCTGTGTCCTTAGTCCCTAACAGACTGCTGGGTATATAAAAGTTCTTACTACATTGATCTATATATATATAAAAACCTAAGCAACCATTACAACTGGTTGATCAAATGACTGATGGACTGGCTGGTAGCTTTGATGCTAGGGGACAGACGCTCAATGCAAGAGCTGCCCCCAAGGGTCAGTGTGCTCCCACAGCCTACCAAGTTCCCATAGTCCCTCCTCTTCCCTAGACATCCCTAATTGGCCACAGTCACTGGCCAGGCTGAGGGAACCCAATCAGTGCACGAATTTGTGCACCAGGCCTTTAGTATTAAATAAGATAGCCAGCCTAAGTCAAGCACTTACTTTGTGTTCAAATAATTTTGCATATTTTGTCTCTTTTAACAATCACAACAATTCCAGAGCTTGCTCTCTCCTCCCATTCCTAAAGAATGACCCATACAAACTCTGGTTATCCCTGTATTCTGAAAGACCAATTGAAGGAATACCTGAATGAGGGGATGAATGAGAATAACTTTATAGTGTTTGGGCTATGATGCAATGGCTTCTAAAGGCAACTGAATGAATCTTAATGATCGTGATTTTCTAATTGGATTTTATTTGGATGTTTCTCTTTTGTGCTGCAGTGGCCCAATTCAAAATCAAAATAAAACAAAAATATGGCTAAAATTCCAGTGACCTAACCTAAACCCCAAACCAGAATATAGATGATAAGCCACACATTAATAATAAAATAATTCTTTTTCTCTTCTTCCCTATTCCCTTATCCCCATCATTATCTGACATTTTAAAAACAGCATAGTATTTTTTTTAAATTATTTTATTTTGCGTTGGATGGTTTAAGGCAGGTTATCATGAAGTAGCAACGAGTCCAGCGGTTTGGAGTAGTTGACAAGATTGGCATTTTGGTCCAAGTGCCTTTCCTCTATTTTCAGTAGCTATTAATGGAATAACTGGAAAGCAGTGGAACTGCTACTATGTGCTCTGACCCCATATGACTTCTGCAAAGGTCATGGTGCTGAATGAGTCTTCTTAAGACTTCTAGACTTTTGCCACAGGAATACACACAAAGGTGTTGACATTATTAACTGCGTTTTGACAGCTGTGTATGAAGCATGTGTTTATGTAGCATACTTCCTACAGTAGCAGGGATATAAAGCGAGTAAACCTTTGCAAATGAGCAAATCATTGTGTATTACATTTGAAATTAATGTGAAATTGCTGAGTGGTAAGAAATAACATAATACGTTGTGGCAACATAAAGAGAAGAACCACCGCGTTTGGTCATCTCCTCTATAGCTCTATCATAGAAAAGGTTTCAGAAGGGAAGGGGTGGGGCAGAATGAGGAGCTGACCTTAATCCAACTGAGGGGAGGGAATTGCCTTCCATCCATATAAGGCTTGCTTCTGGCAAAGAGCAGAGTTTGGCCTTTGCCACCAATTATGCCACACAGGAGCAGCTGCTGGCTCCTGGACAGCTAGGCCCCAGGAAGTCCTTGCAAAAACTGTGGCCTATCTCTGTTCAGAACGATCAATGTTTACCATCACTTACAGAGTCAGAAACAATGCACTTTGCAAAAATAATATCATGGTATAATACCATGTGCTTACAAGTGAAGAAGGTTGCAAACCTATGACTTTTACAAAAATTAAATTTATGGAGTGCCATTGATTCATGACATTATATGTTACAAGTGTACAATTGTATAATACACTGTGACCTTTGATTTCTCTTTCTTTTTTACCTAGACTGGCTAAGTTTTGCCAGCTCATTAGTCACTTTATAGTGGAGGAAAACCAAATTAAATTCACAGCTTTTGGCCATAGAAAACTTAATATGATTTTTAAAATTAAGAACTATTTTTTTGATTAATCAATCTCATTGACAGTTGGGGCATCAACTATGTGCCAAGTATTTTACTAAGCCTATTATGTGTATTATCTAACTTAATTCCTACAACAAATCTATGTCATTGGCAGAATTGTCCTCTGTTTTAGAAATGAGGAAGCTCAGACTTTTGAACAAGGTTAAGAGATTTAAGAAATCATAACTACTCTAGTGACCATAATAGAAGATTTAAATCTTGAAAATTATGATAATTCTTGGATTGGTTTTATGTTTTTATTTTAATTTAGGCAAAATAAATTACCATCTTATGGTAGTAATAATAAAAGAACAAAATGCTAATGTTCCAAAATAATATATTCATTTGCTATTTTGATATAAATGGGGCCTTATTATCAAGCTAGCTTTCAATGCTCAGACTGAGAAATGCTAAATGATAAATTGATGTAATTGTTTGCATCCTCTATAGTTTTTACAAGACTAATTAATTTTTGATTGAAATATATTTGACTTAAAATATTGTGTAAGTTTAAGGTGTATAGTGTGTTGATTTGATTCATTTATATATTGTAATATGATTGTCATTGTAGCCTTAGCTAAAAACTCAACTAAACCACATAATTATAATTTCTTTTTTGTGGTGGGGATAATTAGATCTCATCTCAGCATGTTTGGTGTTTGTAATACAGTATTGTTGTCCATAATTACTATAGTGTACATTAGATTTTCAGGATGTATTTACTAGTTTTATAAGTTTAAAAAACATGTGCTAACTTATTCTATCTGATTTTACTATAGTCTGTAAAATGAGAGTACAAATATTTTAATTCCTACTTATTGATGAGAAACTAGCATCATAGTAGAATTAGAACTAGATCTTCTGACTCAAAGTCTACCAACTTTTCATTCTACCGAACATGAGAATTTTTTTTCAACTGTGTTGTAGTGGGAATGGCTTATTTATTTATTTATTTATTTTAAAATATATTTTATTGGTTTTTCACAGAGAGGAAGAGAGAGGGATAGAGAGTTAGAAACATCAATGAGAGAGAATCATCGATCAGCCGCCTCCTGCACACCCCCTACTGGGGATGTGCCTGCAACCAAAGTACAAGCCCTTAACTGAACTCGAACCCGGGACCTTTCAGTCCACAGGCTGACACTCTATTCACTGAGCCAAACCGGTCCTGGCAGGAATGGCTTTTTTAGCCCAGAGTTTATAAACCTGAGTTTCATAAGGTGTTAACAGCTATTTATTGAAACAGGTATCCTATTTTCAAATAATTTTAGACAAATCTACTTATAGTTCTTTTTTAGAGATTTAATGTTTCCAATGGGAAATCTTGAAGAAATGTATTTAATCAGACACCTGTGAGAAAGCACCCCTCCTTTACTTTTTTTGGGGGGGAAGGGGTGACATTCTTTTTCTGTGTGTGACATATTCTTATTTTTATTGTTGACTGATGTTCCCTTCTTTTCTTTTGAAGAATACCTATTAACATCTCAGGCATCATAGTCTCCCAGGCAATTGATTTGTAGCAATAGTGGTTTAAAACCAGTAGAAAATATTACAATGCATACTTTTTGAGAGCAGGAATTTTTATTTATACTTTTAAAATATTTGTGGAAAAAATGAATGACATACATATCCAGAAAGCTTAAAGTAGAGCCATGTGACCTGAGGAGAAGTGCCTTACAAGTAATCTGATAGCCTTAGTTTCATTTTTATATTTTGAGTTTATTGGGGTGACAGTGTTTAACAAAATTATACAGTTTCAGGTACACAATTTTATTGCACATCATCAGTACACTGAATTGTGCGCTTGCCACCTCAAGTCAATTCTCTGCCTATCACCATTTATCTCCTCATACCCTCCCCACCTCCCCCTTCCCACCTTTCCCAGCAATTACCACGTTGCTGTCCAAGTCCATGAATTGTATCCTTTTTCCCCCTTCTTTTTCTCATCCTTCTGTCCCAAAAGGTGTCTGTTCTCTATTTATGAGTCTGTTTCCATTTTGCTTGTTAGTTCGTTTTGTTTGTTAAATTCCACATATGAGGGAAATCATATGTAATTGTCTTTCTCTGACTGGCTTATTTCACTTAGCCTGATGCTCTCCAGGTTCATCCATGCTGTCACAAAGGGTAAGCTTTTTTTCTTTTTTATGGCCAAGCAGCATTCTATTGTGTAAATGTACCTCAGCTCTTTTATCCACTCATCTACTGATGGGCACTTGGCCGGCTTCCAAATTTTGGCTATTATAAACAACTAGAGGCCCATTGCATGAATAGGTTTGTGCAATAGGCCTTCCTTCCCTTGGCTTCCAACACCAGTTTTCCTCTGGCACCCGGGACCCAGGCTTTCACTCCAGCCAGAGTCTGCCTTCCTCATCTTTGCTACAGACTCCTGTAGCACTCCACTCCTGTTGATTCCTTCGCCCCATGTACTCCCTCTTGTAGCAGGCGTCCTGCCCCGCATGGCTATTCTGTGCGGCTGGGGTGGCACCATCTTTGACCTTCTAATTTGCATACTCACTCTGATTGGCTGTGGGCATAGCGGAGGTAGGTATGGTCATTTTACATGTTTGTCTATTATTAGGTAAGATTCTGCAATGAACATAGGGTGCCTATATTCTTTTGAATTACTATTTCAGGTTTCTTCTGAAGTGGAATTGTTGGGTCATAAGGCAGGTCCACTTTTTTTTTTGTTTTTTTGAGGTAATTCCGTACTGCTTTCCACAGTGGATGCAACAATCTGCATTCCCACCAACAAAATTCCCTTTTATCCACATCCTCACCAGCTCTTATAGTTTGTTGATTTATTGATGATAGCCATTCTGGCAGGTGTGCAGTGATGTTGTGATTTCAATTGGCATTTCTCTAATAATTATTGACCTTGAGCATCTTTTCATATGCCTATTGGCCATGAAAGTCTCTTTGGAGAAGTAACTTTTCAGGTCCTTTTTTCGTTTTTAAATTGGGTTATTTGATTGTTTTTGGTATTCAGTTGTATAAGTTCTATAAAATTTGGATATTAAGCCCTTATCAGATGTATCATTGGTGAATATGTTCTTGCATTCAGTGGGTTGTCTTTTTATATTGTTGATGGTTTTCTTTGCTGTGCAAAAGCTCTTTAATCTGATATAGTCCCATTTGTTTATTTTTTTCTTTTGTTTCCCTTTCCCGAGGAAATATATCAGAAAGAATATTGCCATGAGAAAAGTCTGCAATTTTATTGCCTATGTTTTCGTCTAGGATTTTTGTGGTTTTGAATTTAACATTTAAGTGTTTAATCCATTTTTAGTTTATTCTTGTGTATGGTATAAGAAGGTGGTCTGGTTTTATTTTGATTTTTTTGCAGGTATTCCCAAAACCATTTATTGTGTAGACTATCTTTACCTCCATTGTATGTTTTTGCCTCCTTTGTAAAACATTAATTGACTTAAAGAGGTGGTTTTATATCTGGGCTCTGATAGGCTTAGTTTTAAAGATGACCCATCATCTTGGAACTTAGGCCAATAAAATTGGCAACTTTTAGCCTTGTTTGGTCCTCAAAGCAAATAATCATGTTCATAATTAAACCATTTTAAGTTTCTGCTGCTGAATAGAACTCTTGGGTTTTTTTTTTTTAGTTTTTTTTATTATTATTTTTTTATTTTGTCCAAACTGAGTCCATAAATATTTTAGCTTTCTTGTACTCTGGTTTGAGTTCAAAGTTCTTAGAAAATAATACAAAAACTTTCTGGAGGCCCTTCTCCCTCCTATTTCAGTAAATCAGGGACACTCTTGGTTAGTATTTATTTATTTATTTATTTTTGCATCTAGCAATCATCAACATTTAAACATTTTAGCTAAGTGGTATTGTGTTCATGATAGTGACTATGAGGCAAAGGTTTAAACATAAAATAAAAGGAATATTAAAACATTCAATTTAATTTTAATCCTAGATTGAAATATATGGATTCCCTTCTGATCTTACCCTTTCGCCCCGAGAAACCATCCAGCTTTATGACACTATGTTTGAATTCTGGAGAAGTTGGCCCAGGGCCCAGGTAAGTAATAATTATGCAATTAATTTGAATTCTGTTACAGTGGATGGTAACTTTGCTTTCAGAAAGACAAACTCTTATCCTTTCTAATCACTTGCCTCTGATCTCTTAAAATTACCAATGGACGCTTTCTAAAATACAATTATCCCTTCTCAGACATTTTTCATTCTAACATTATATGTTTTACTTGAAAGGGATGGAATGTCATTGAATTCCTGAAAACATTTGTTCTTTCAGTTTCTGAGATACTTTAGTCTCCTCTTATATCTTGGATTTATGTACCTCAATGTTCTTTCATTGTCCTTCCTTTCCTTCCCTATGGCTCTGATTGCTGCCTGTTTTTATCTGTTTGGCTTTGCTCTGAATTCTTTCCTTTAGAGAGCTCAAGAGCTCATTTATTTTACTAGGATTCTGTACTAGAAACTGGGGGGGGGGGGTGGTGGCGGGGGGGGGGGGGGCGGTGGCGGGGGGGGGGGCGAGGAGTTCAACAGCCTATACTTTCAAGTAGCTTATAATTCTGTTAATGAAATACATAATTGAGAAACATCTTTGAGAGTTTTTTTTTCTTCTTCATGATTTTATTTAATTTTGTGGTATTTCTTTTCAAGAAGTTGTGTCCAGAGAATTTCATCCATTTTAAGAATAAAATAGTCATTAAGAAGATGGATGCTAGGAAATATGAAGAGAGCTTAAAGGCAGAATTGACAAATTGGATTAAAAACGGCAATGTAGAGGAGGTAATTTCCACACATATTTTTGGTGAAGTACCCTCACCTCTTTGTTTTCTTGAGTTATTTTGCTCAGTCATTATTATTTTCTAGGCTTTTTTAATCTTTAATTTTCATTCTAGGATTATAAGCTGAATACAAAGTCTAGTGATTCTGTGGTAAAATAAAAGGAAAGGCAGGAAATTGGTCTTTGTCTCCTTTAGTATGTCACAAAAACTTATTGGTTCCTGATAGATGGTTTAACACTTAAGAACAGATGTGTCACTATCCACTGAGTCAGTGATCTTGGTGCTATGGCAATATGGCTATTGGAATCATAGTTAACAGTAGCTGAGAAGACTATTTTACTTGTTTTTTTTTTGTCTTGGATATTTTTAGTGCATTGAAATTTTAATTTTTATAAACTATTTGTGTATTGGAACCTTCACCTGGAGTCAGAAAAGTTATGCATATTTATTTTAAGTAATCACTGGTCTTTATAATTTTGAAGTTAGTTTTATTGCCACATATTGGAGTTTCTGATTTTTGGGGAGAGATATATATATTAGACTTTTTTCATGTGATTTTTTTCTATTATATTTTAACTTAGAGGATCTCCCCCCTCCCCCAATTCGGAAATATAATATATTTAATTACTGTTTTAAAATTCTCACCTGAAGATATGTTAATTTTATTAATTTTAATGAGAGAGGAAGGAAGAAAGAGAGAAGCATCGATGTGAGAGAAACATTAATTGGTTGCCTCCTGTATGCACCTGGACCTGCAACATAGGTATGTGCCCTGACTAGGAATCCAACCACAAGCTTATTGTATAGGGCAATGGTCAGCAAACTGCAGCTCGTGAGCCACATGTGGCTCTTTGGCCCCTTGCGTATGGCTCTTCCACAAAATACCACAGCCTGAGTGAGTCTATTTTGAAGAAGTGGCATTAGAAGAAGTTTAAGTTTAAAAAATTTGGCTCTCAAAAGAAATTTTAATAGTTGTACTGTTGATATTTGGCTCTGTTGACTAATGAGTTTGCTGACCCTTTGTATAGGGGATGATACTTCAACTAACTGAGCCAAGGCTAATTTACATATATTACATATATTTTCTTTTGCATATTTTGTCATTACAAATCTTTAAAATATATTTGAAATCATTTTCTACATGACATGGAGAAAAACAAGTTCACCCTACCTCCTGCCATAGTGAAATCAGAATTACTTACAAAACTTATTTCTTTTGCTAAAAAATTGCATGTTATATTGCACATATGTCTGTGTACATTATGTTACCATCTATCTTTTTGTTCTCTAGCTATTGAGTTGTATACTTCTTTGAGCGTTCTTTACAAAGGTTTATGGTATAATTAATTCTTATTATTTTTATTATATATTATTTTAAGAATCATAGCAACATAGATTAAACAACAATGAAAATATTTTAGTCAAAAGTAAAAATTCCTTTCTTTAATCTTCAGAACTTAAAACAAATAATTTCTTTTTTTATTACTGCAGGCCAAACTGGTCCTGAGGAATCTTAGTCCCAAACTTGTTTCTAGTTCAGAAAACATGATACAAATGTTTCCACTTCTCGTTGAAAAGCTTAGGAAAATGGAGAAGTTACCAGCACTAATTTTTTTGTAAGTCGTTTATTTTAATTTTATTTTTAAATTAAATTTATTTGGCATAAGTCATTTAAATTAAGTTGCTTTTATTTGTAATTTGTATCATAATCATTACTTTAAATTGAGGAAAGTTTTACTAACTTTACTATTGTAATATAGTATTCATTACTATTTTTGGTGCCCATTTGTTCTAAGAGTGAATATTTAAAAAAAACACCTTTCTAGTCTAATTTTGAATGTTGATTTCAGAGAGGAAGTGGGGAGAAATATATATATATATAGAAACATCAATGAGGGAGCGAATCATCAATTCGCTGACCCCTGCATGCCCTACACTGGGTAGTGAGCCAGCACCCCAGGTATGTGCCTTGACTGGGAATCAAACCATGACCTGCTGGTTCATAGGTGGATGCTCAACCACTGACTATGCCAGCTGGGCTCTAATATAATTCTTAACAAAATATTTTCACTTGTGTTACTAAAAATTACCTTCTTTATTTAGTTCCCTTCTCCATTTCTTGTTTTCTTTTTACTCTTGTATTTTTATCTAAGTCTTGTTAAATGCCTAGGTTCAATAAATATGTAGATTTAGTAAATTCCTAGGGACTTTGAAAAACAAATTGAATGTTTATGTGTGCAAAGTTAAAGTATCCTTGCGATAAGCTAGAATATTTATTGGTTGGATATTTTATTGTTTTAATTTATAGTTATGAGAACTATAACTTACAGGCATTGATATCTTGATAACTATTATATTCCTATAGACATGAAATAGCTTAACATTGAATATAATAGTCCAGTTTTGACAAAGTATAACTTATACCAAAGTATAATTCATTAAATGAATAATACTATATCCTAGATTTGGAGATCTATTCATTTTCGGCTAAAATGGAATGTTTTACTTACTTTGACAGTTTTAAACTACTTTAAGACATGGAAGCTTTATATAAATAAGGCCACAGAATCTAGCTCAGGTGGCAAAGTTTAATTTCATATGTTCACACATAAAGAGACAAATAGTAATGAATCATCATTGGTGATGTGTATTTAAAATAATGTTGATAATTGTATGTATGGCTGTGTTCAGATAATGCAATAACATTGTTCCTTTACCTTTGTTATTGAGACAAGAAAAAGAAAATTTTGAACCACCAACAAATTATATAGCTCACCTACTTTATTTTCAAGCATGACTACAGGCTTTAGTTAGAAACAAACATGGTTTAGTACCTCTGGGATATTTCAGAAGGTCCAATTGCCAAAAATAACTGGATTATTTTTTATATAAATATACAAAATTAAAATATTTGCAAGTTCAATATTTCACAAAAAACATCAAATGTTTAATTCTGCTTGAATTGCTGAATTTTGGCATATCTTTATGTAAGTTGGGTTCTCTAGAAGGCATACTGTGCAAATTCCTTATCTTAATGTAGTTTTATTTAGTCCTAAAAAGCCCCGGGTCATCAACAAATTTGAGGCTTTGTCAGGGCTCAATCTGTACCTCTGGGAGCTTTTCAAATAATAGCATACTTGTCAACCTTCTCCAGTCTGGTCTCTGTGGGGTGGGGAGGAGGAAATGCATGGACCCTGGTTAGTGTTTAGTGACTGTATTAGCCTGTGCTTAAGAGTACATTCTTCAAGGTCAGGCCCAAGTCTGGAGACCACTTCTCTGCTCCTTAATAACACTGTCACTTCTAGACAGCTACTTAATGGCTTCTAGCCTTAGTTTCCTCATTTGCAAAATGAGGAAAATGATAAAAATAATAGGGTCAGGGTTAGAATTAAATAAAAATAAATTATGAAATCACTTAGTATTGTACTACCTATTATTGGCTAAGGCCCAATCTCTAGATCACATTTGTTCTGTATAGGTTATCAAAGAGATTTAAGAGGAAACATAACTTCCAGGTGATCCTTTTTAATACATGAGGTACTATGATAAAGATCACATTGCTTAATACAGAATAGGTAGCTGGACCACAGTAACTTGTATTCATGTAAAAAGAGAAGCAACATAATGTAAAGATTGAGAACTCTGGCTTGGAGGCAGGACTCTGCCATACCAGCTGTGAGATTTTGAGAAGGTCACTAAACCTCTTTATGTCTTCATTTTCTCATCTGCAAAATAGGGATCATCATAGTGCTTTCCTCATAGAGATGTATAAACCTAAATGAGTAAATATATTTAAGACACTGAGAATAGTGTCTGGCAATAGTAAGCATGGTGTTTACTGTATTTATTATTTTGTCTACTACATGACATTTCTTGCCATGTGGCATGAACTGCTACTTTCTCTTTTAATTTTTGTTGTTGTTAATTCTCACCCAAGGGTATTTTTTCCATTGATTTTTAGAGACAATGGAAGGGAGGGAGGGAGGGAAGAAAGAGAGGGGGAGAGAGAGAGAGAGAGAGAGAGAGAGAGAGAGAGAGAGAGAGAGAGAGAGAGAGAGAGAGATGAGAGAGATACATGGATTGGTTGCCTCCCACCGGCACCTCATAGTAGGGGCCTTTTGTCTTTGATTCTGTTATGGACAGACATAAAGATCAGTAAAATTAAATACAAGAACAACTACAACAATAAAAATAAATAAAAGAGCAAAAGTTTTTGTTTTACCCCCCCCCCCATTTTTCATTAGGGGAGGAGGCATCTCTCTTCTGTGTGTGTGTGTGTGTGTGTATGTGTGTGTGTGTATGTGTGTGTGTGTATGTGTGTATATATATATATATATATATATATATATATAGAGAGAGAGAGAGAGAGAGAGAGAGAGAATTTATTGTCTTCTGTCCCTTCCCTATTGGACAGGGAAAATATCCATGGGCTCTCATTGCTGTTGCCACATGAGGGCAAAGAGGGGAACTTCTTATGAATTATAAGGTAATTATTAAGGACTCTGCTGACCCTGACACCCTATGTGCCTATTCAGGAAAAAACTGATAAATATGGATTTTAAAAACTCAATAGATATATGTCAGGATGGTAGCAGCAGATAGAAATATGACTGCATTGTATTTATAGCACTATTTTCAAGGCAAACTTTCTTTTCATTTGCTTCCAGATTCAAATTAGGAGCTGTAGAGCAGTGTGCTAGAGATATAAGCACTTTTTTGGAGAAGAAGCAAGAGAGAGAAAGGCCTCCCAATGCTGATAAAGAAGCCTATGATGTGGCTAACAAACTTCGGAAAGTTAAAAAATCTCTCGAAAAACAAAAGACAATGTAAGTATTTAACTAAGCAAAGTGGTGGTTTAAAGGTGAAAATAATTCAGAATTCCCATTAGGAAACATACATTGAATGCATTACAAATAAGTTGTAGTTATTGCTTGGGTGGTGTTTGGCTAAATTTGGGTGAGAGAATAGGGTAAAAATAAGTGGCAATAATAATATATTTCTAAGGCACGTAGATCAGTCTTATTTAGGGCTTGGGAAAGGCAGGACCATAACCTATGAGAATTGTTAGACAATATACCTGGCATAATCATTTCTCAAAATAAACACATCTTTGATACCTAGTGCCTAACTCTCAGCCAGCTCTAAAAAGGCTTAAACAAAGTCTACCCACATTGCTTTGGGCCACTTCATAGAAGTGTCACTGATAGACCATCACAATCACATACGTGACATAGACTGAGCTTGAGAATGGATTAAAATGCCGATTTTGTGCTTGCTAGAATTTTGCTTTTTTGACTCCTCTTTCTTGTTCTTGGTGTCTAATTCTGATAACTCTAGTCCAAAATATTTATTCTCTTTAGTATCCTCTCCATCTTTAGTCACTGCCTGGTTTAGATGTACATCATGTCTTCCTTGCAGAGGTCGTTTTTGGGGGCCCCAGAGCCTTAAGATTCACTGTTCTCCAATCTAGCTAACAAATTATCTTGCTAATATCAACTTGATTAAATCATCTCACACTCAGTAGTCTCCCTTCTTTCTTGCTTAGTACCTGAACAGTCCAGACAGAGACAACACAGAAGGTGTAAGCCTTTTCAGAAACTGATCTGATTAGGCAACTTTTCTTCAGGTCTTTAGAAGCCATCATTTCAAGTTACATAGTGACCACTAATTCAAGCTCTAAAAATCTCAAGAAGTTTTAATACCTTGTTTAGCCACATCAGTATACTGAGGGGAAGTGAGGGCCTTGCTCTGGGCCCTGTGCTCTGGGGAGCACCACTATGGCCCTCCTCCGTCTGCATCCGCTTCCATCAAGTTGTGAGTCTCTGGAGCTTAGGAGGCTTGCCACCTGGAGCTCGCTCTTACCCTTTTAAATTGCAGGATGTTATGGAGCTGTATTCGTCAAGGTTGGAGGATGGAATGTATTATTTGATAGTGTAAATCCTTGATTTAAAACTTATAAATAGTTAGACAACAATACGTGGGCTTTCGTTGATATTCTGTCCCACCTCCCACAAACATCAGGGGCAGGCCTTTCCATAGTCTCTTGGCATTCCCCCTTGCGTTAAGGTTAATGTTAGCTGGAGGTGAGAACACTTGATGATAGCGTACAAGTGAGCTTATCTTCTTGTGTTTGGAATTGACTTACATACACAGATAACAGACAAACGGACAAATTTAAGAAAGGCTAAGTGATCTGGGTATTCCTAAAAGGCTATTTATTACCCCGGAGTAAAGGATAATAGGTCATAGGTCAGATTCCTCAATGGCACCTTCTGACATGGGTCCATCTGTGAAAGGGATTTATTTAAGCGTTCACGAGAGACTGTAAGAAAGTGAGAGAAGCAAAACATGGAAGGCGAGGAATATAAGTAAGGATGCAGGTTTTGCTAGAATATTGCCTAAGCCTTGTCCAACAGAAAGATTGTCCCAATTTGCTGACTTTTGTACCTCCTCTCAGTCAGTTACCAAATGTGAGCCACTTCCCCATTTCCAAGAGAAGTGGTAACTTCCCATGAATTTCCAGGAGACTGTTGTCAATTGAGGGCAATTCTTCAGGGAACGGGAAAGCAAAGAGCCTTTAACAACCAAACTCAGAGCAGCTGTAGCATCCACCACAAAGAGAGAAAGAGAATGGCCTGCAGTTGGCAAGGAGGACATCTACCTCACCCACAAGCCTAGTGTTATGAAGGCTAGGAAGGAGAAAATGATCATCACTTTAGCAGATGAACCATTATAGCAAGGGGAAGCGAGGTCATGTGGCGGTAGTGGATTTGGTAAGAAAGCTCCGTTTAGCGAGGAAATAGAGAAAATATGGGTACATAATTAACTTTTTTTTGATAGGGAAAACAAATTTCAGAGGCCAATGAGGAAGTTCATTAGAGGAAGAAGACTGATGTATACATGAGTGAATATCTGGGTTACAAAGGGAGATTTGGGAAGTCTTTGGCTTCCTATAGTGGTCACATTTGATTATTCATTACTTAAAATTTGTTTTTATAAACAGGGATGAAAAAAGCCAGAAGAAGCCCAGGAATATGAATAAAAGCCTAATACATGAAGCTGAACATAACAATCTACTCCAGATTCTAGAGAAGAACCTAGAAATCCCTCAGGAGTACACCTATGCTGACAGGAAAAAAGTAGACAGCGAGGTGAGCACTTCAATGAAACCGTGCTTGAGGGAATGATTTCACACCAGCCCTTAATTCTCAGTGATAGACAGTGTGGAAAGTAAAAAATGAGGGAAATCCCTACCAGGTGAGACATCTGTCTGTGACCTCTTGGCTACACAAGATTCTTAAGGGCTCTGGTGAAAAGGTCTAAGAAGGATTTATAGATTATTTCTTGCTTGTTAATCATTAACCCTTGAGAGTGCCTTTTTCATTATTTGTGTCTGTGATACTGTTTATCGCAGCTTGAATTCTGGACTTCAGTCTCACATGCCTCATTGAATAATTGGGCACATGTGGTCCAGTATGCTTTATACAATGTACCCAGAATCTCTCAAAATCTCTTAATATTATAGTCAAGACATTTCACCAAACACACACACACACACACACACACACACACACACACACACTCACACACACTCTAAAATATCTACAAGTAGTATGCCATTTCTTTTTAAAAATGTTTTTTTCTAAATAAAATAATTTATGTCTATGGTAGAAAAGTTTGAAAATATTATACAAATTAATAGCAATGCCATCAATCAGAAGTAATTATTACCTTTCTAGACGAACCTTTTGTATATTTTATTTGTGCGTGCACAAGTGCACACACAAATACATAAAGTATGGATATATACACAGTATATATCTCCATCCATCCACCCATTGTATACATTCTTCTATAAACTACGTGGTCTCTTCCTTTTTAAGAACCATGTATTACACAATCATTTTTAATAGAGCCTTGATATTCTGTATGGATGGCTGACTGTAAGCTAAAATGCCTTAGGGATTCTTTTTTTCCTCAGAAGCAGTATTTATCTTTGTACATGTTACTCTGTGCACAAGTGGATTTCTTCCTTAGTGCATAAATATTTTTAAGATCATTTGTGACCAATTTACAGTTACAAGTAAACATTCCCAGACCATATAGGGTAAAGAACCTGCTCTTTTGGATCTCTCTCTCACCCTTTATCTCTCTCTCTCTCTCTCTCTCCCTCCCCCTCACTCCTTGGAAACTCCTAAGGCTCTACTAGAGAGCTGAGCTCAGGCAGGAGAGGTCATGCATTCACACTTCCTCTGGGTCGTTTATCTACTGCTTTGTCAGTATTTCCTGCCCCTGCAGTGGAAGGGAGGTGGGGTGGTGGTGAAACAGTGCAAGATTTTCCACTCAAAGATTTGGAAGTGTTTCCAATAGTTAAGGTGGCTGCTGTAAAACGTACTTTGTACTCATGTTCAGTCAATTTCAAAGAGTTGCCTCATGTAGCCAAATGATGGCATACTGTGCCTGTTATTTTCACTTAAACACTTTTTATTGATTTAAAGTTAAAGGTAGATAAAAATAATCAAAATCCCTAAAACTCTTGCTTCTTTCAGCTTTTGCAGATGGTGTTTGATCGAGTAAAACTCTTAAGAAGAGGTGCAGAACTGAAGGCTTTGGCAGAAAGGGGTATCGGATATCATCACAGATGTTTGTATGCCAAAGAAAAACAGTTAGTTGAAATTCTTTTTAGGAAAGGATTTATTAGGGTAAGTAAATATTTTCATTCTAACATTTGAAGCTGTGCCTACATAAAACTGAATACCCTTATTTCTCATCTCATTTAATTGAAAGAGAGGGCTTGAAATGTATCATTCCCTTTAATGGTCTCTTTTGTAAAAGTAAAACAGTTCCTAAAAAGACACTTCCAAATATTTCTATAATTAAATTACCTATGCTGATCTTAGAAGAACCCCTTTCTTTTTCATCCATAGTATCTAGGGAATTTTGTCAGCTGTTCATATAATTTTAGCTATAGACACTCTCTCATGGGCCTGGTCAAAATTTTTGATGGTGCTTTAATCAGATCTTTTCTCAAAATAGCTAAAAGAAGAGCAAGAATGTATCACTTCCTCATGGCCCCACTGCATATCTTGGCAGAGTTCTTAGATGTGTCACTCCTAAATGCTCTCTTATCACTGAGAGTGGACAAGAGGAAGACTTCCTGAAATAGCTTGCAAACCAAACCATTGTTATGTTTTATTTATGTCCCACGAAACACATGGGAATAATCTGGATAAATTCACAAAGAGGGTTTGTAAAATTACCTAGTAGTTTAGATCTTTAATAATATATTAAAATAGAGCCTTTTCCAAGTTATCCATATTAAATTTTTGTAGGATGTGCAGTGTGTGTGTGTGTGTGTGTGTGTGTGTGTGTGCGTACACCTGCACGTGTTGAGAGAGGGGTTGTTAGAGAAAGAAAGATTGAGTTTGAGACTGATTTTCCTACTCTGGATATCTTTTAATTTTGGTGTTAGTAAATGTGAGGAAAATTCTGACACCATAATTAAAGGGTATATCTGTAGTCTGGAAAAAAAATCTCAAAATATATCATTAACAACTCTGCTTAGCTTTTCTCTTCAATAATAACAGGTTATTTCTTAATTTTAAAAGCCAATAATGGGACAAACTTTTCTGTGTCATTATGAATTGAGGGAGAGAGGTACACCTATTTGCATCAACATATCCTGTCTAAAATAGTACCTGTTGTTTTTTTTTTAATTTCCTTATTGATTAAGATATTATATATGTGTTCTTATCCTTACATTACCCTCCCATCCCTCCCATTCATGCCTCACCCCCCTGTTTTCTGTGTCCATTGGTTAGTACCTGTTAAATAGTAGTTATTAGATCATGTATGATGGCCCTGAGCTAGGAATGTGCTTGATATGTTTGTGGAATAGCAAGAACACCACTGTGGTTTAATTGAAGTTTAAAATTCAGTAACTAAATGGCATTTTATAGAAATCTTATTTTATGAGGTAATTGCTTTATTCTCTCTCTAGGTGGTGACAGCTACCGGGACACTTGCTTTAGGAATCAATATGCCTTGTAAATCTGTGGTTTTTGCTCAAAACTCAGTGTATCTGGATGCTTTAAATTACAGACAGGTATTGTGATCTGCATCAATTCTCTATTGCATATGGCAATAAAATAAAGGAAATATGGCCATAAAATAAAGAAAATATGAGCCTTTAGTTTACCAACATGCCGCAATTTATGGGCTGGCACACCTTGATGTTTAGTCATGCTGGCCTGTCATTTTTAGCTGCGGTATAATGAAAAACTCTTGAGTGGGGGGTTATGTGACCATCACTATCCAGACATGTGACCTCAGGTGAGATATGCAAACTGTGGGATCCTTCTTATCTCCAGAATAGGAATAATAATTACTATCCCGTAGCATTGCAAGAATTTAAATGAAGTGACTTATAGGGAAGATTCATAGTGAAAGTGTCTGTGAACATTTTCTTGTTCAGTGTCTGTGCACATGACATTGTTCCTGAATTTCACTTTTCCTTACTCAGATCTGTCCTGCATGTGGTATAGTTTGTCTTCATGTGGTTTCCAGGCTCAGGAACATTTGATGAATATTTTTTGCTGGAGGTGTCAATTTTAGATATATCAGCCAATACTCAAGATTTTATCAAAATGCCCCCCTCTCCCTTTCTCTCTAAACACTTCTTTTAAAAAAGATGTTGATTGATTTATTGATTGGTTGATTTCAGAGAGGAAGGGAGAAGGAGAGAGAGAGATAGAAACATCAATGATGAGAATCATTGATCTGCTGCCTCCTGCACACCCCCCACTGAGAATCAAGCCTGCAACCCAGGCATGTGCTCTGACTGGGAATTGAACCTTCTGGTTTATAGGTTGACACTCAACCAATGAGCCGCACTGGCTGGGCTCTAAATACTTTGTAACCTTTATAGACCCTTGTCCCTTCCCCACCTTCCTCCTACTGTACCAACCCCTGTCCTTTTGATTTTCCCCCTGGTTCTCAGCTGTGTATGAACTCTCCTCTGATCTCAACTTTGGGAGCCTCATATTTAGGACTGTTGAGCCACGGTATTATATTTCAGATAATGAATTTGAAAGTCAGAATGTCAGGGTTTGACTCCTGGATCGCCCAAACAATGTCCTGGGCATATGACTATGGGCAAGTTTCTGATATTCCCCATGTCCTGGTTTCTGCATTGAAGATGGGGGAAATGAATCGATTTACCTCATATTGTTGTGAGGTTTGTATAAAAACAGTTTCAAGAACTTAGCACGATCTAAACACTTAAAACCCAGAACTAATATAATTTCTGTAAAGAGTTTGTTCTTAACTTGCCTTTTACAAGCAGTGTTTCGGAATTTTACCTCACTTGTGTATTTTCTCAACTAGTACACGATTTTTATGGTGGTTTGTAACTCAGCACACTTGTCTGTGAGAGAGAAGAGGATGAGGAAGGAGGAGATGGGAAGGAAGATAACTGGTATAAATTAAGCTGTAAATAAACTTGAAATGAGGATTTGGTCTTTTTGTTTTTGTTTTTTTGTTTGTTTGTTTTGGTGTTTTTTTATTGTTGTTGTTTGGCTTGTTTGTTAGTTTCTTCTATAGATTATACATTTACCTAGCACAATTTTTTTTACATGAAATAAGTTCATAATAATGATAAACATCTGATTTTCAGCTCTCCCCAGCCTTGTTAAATTTCCTAAAGGCTACATAATTGGATTTTACGTGAAGTAAGTTAATGGTGTCCTGTAGGCACATTTTCCTTGCTCCAACCCAATGTAAAGGCTTGCTTCTAAATGTGATGTTAAAAGTAGATAGATAAATCTCACACTGTTATTCTTTCTGTTTCTAGATGTCTGGACGTGCTGGAAGACGAGGTCAAGACCTGCTGGGAGATGTATATTTCTTTGATATTCCATTTCCCAAAATACAAAAACTCATAAAATCCAATGTTCCTGAGCTGAGAGGACACTTTCCCTTCAGCATAACCATGATTCTGCGACTCATGGTCCTGGCTTCGAAGGCAGATGACCCAGAGGACGCCCAGGCAAAGGTACTGTAGCATTAACTTTTTGTTTCATCAATCTTTAATGCTTTGTACCATCCTGAATAATAAAGAATTGGGTCTGTTAGTTTTGTTTGTCTCCTATATCAGTTGTAGAATTTGTAGCTGAATGGGCATTTGGCATCACCCAAGATTATGGTTTTCATGTGTGATAGACATTGTTCTATAGTAGTTGTTAAGGGTGCTGGCTATGGATTGAAAAAGGTCTGGGTTAGATTCCTGTTTTCACCATTAGGGACAAAAATATTTTTTATGATTATTTTATAATAAAAGTTTATTTTTCATTAAAAAAGTAACCCAAGTTCATAAAATAATATTTGGATAATATAGAAAGTTGAAAGTTGAAAAATACACCCATACCTATTTCCTCTCTTGAAAGACAATTACATTATCATCTTGGTGTCTTAAAGTCATTTTTCTAGGCGTGAATTTTTTTTTTTTTATATTTGGTTTTTAACACAAATTTTATACTTATATTAAGTGGAATATAAATATATAAATTTTATATTTATATTAAATTGTATATTTATACTAAATTGAACTTCAGAACAAGGTTACAAATTTTCCTGAAGGTTTTATTTTTTCAGAAAAGACGTTCTCTCTTGCTAATACAGTAGCAAGCATAAGAACCATCCTAGCAAAACAACCTCACCTCGGCAAAACAACCTCACCTAGGATAGTAATACATCTTCTGTACAATGAAGCCAGCAACATAGAAGCTATATAGGAGCCAACCACAGGCGCATCAGTGGCAATTTATATACAAGCTCAAATAAGCTCAAACAAAAGAAGCTTTATGCCTAAAAGTGACCTCAGTATGTGGGCTATAGAAAGTCACATCCAGGAGTTTGTAGCTTGCTGCATCCCTGCTTTTGTAGCTGCAGGTAGAAAATTAGCCTTGAATACATTAATTAGGATTCCCATGCTCAGAGTGGCCTTGAACATCTGGCGTACACTGACTAATTAGGGTTCCCATAGGACCCTGTCCACTCTGTATATTGTATAATATTATAGGACATGGAATAATACATTACTTATTTTCCCCCAGAACAATCCAAGAGCTATAAGCTTTTCAACTCAGTTTGCATTTATTCCCAGATTATTTGGCAGTATCATTCATTTCTGATTATTCTGTTTTGTATGTTCTTTTTGTTAAAGGATAGATCTGCCATCTAAGAACATGGTAAAACAAGTAATATGAAATCTAATTGAATCCTATATAGTGCTGGTATATGTGCTATAATAGATATGGGTATTGTCTATCATATTTTATATTCTTTTATGTGATGGTCAATCAGATGAAGCTATTGCCAGAAGAAATGGGCTCTTGAGATGTCAGAGAAAAGAATTTCTGGGACATAGGTGTGAAAGTGTAAACACAGTGGCAAGACTTATTGGGGTGAAAAGAAGTAGTATGCCCTAGGGGATGCAGAGGGCAGGCAGGCTCTAGTAGCAGCTTCCCCGAGGTCCTCGCTGATCTATATTTTTTCTGGGTTTCAGAAACAAGCAGGCTGTCTTTCAAACTGTCCAACCTGTTTCCTGGGCTTTCCTAGAGAGCTGTGCTGGGCCCTCTCTCTATCCAATCCCTATCCTGAATCTTATTGGGTTTTGTGACCTTATCCTATCCAATCCTTTTCCCTCCCCTTTTTTGTCACCACTGTAGCTCCCACTATGCATGCCTCAAAGTTCTGCTTCATCATCGGGCTTCTACTGCACATTTGCCCATCCAAGGAATTTCCCTCTTACTGCTTATCCCTCCCCTTCTGTAATCCAGTTGTTCCCTGGGGAGATTGGAAAGACTGTCTTTTTGCCTGCTTGGGACTTTGGCCAAGGATGTGCTTATCCCCTGGGTTGTAGGTGAAGCTGTAACTCTCCAGTTAATCAGGCTTAGCCAGTTTTGTTCCCTTTTCCTTTAATACCTAACTGGCTACCTTTGCCAACAAGGCCACAACAGGAGACAAAGGAGAGGCTCAGAAGAACAAAGTATTCTTAGAGGTCCTAGTGACAGGAGGCATAGCATGCCATCCAGGACTACACGCAGAACACACCAGGGTGGTCAGGAGGAAGAAGACACGAGCAGGGGGCAGCTTAGGCCACTGCCTTTATGTGAGTTTCCCCAGGAAAGCCCAGACAAGTCAGAGTAAACAGTTTAGGATTTTCTAAATTGAATAATTCCAAAGGCTTTGGGCTATGTGAGTGACGTCTAACTTGCCTGGTCTCTGGCTCTGGGATGATTTAGGGCAAGAGGAATACATATTGCCTTGGTGTGTGAGTTAGGCAAGGGAATAGTTGGGGTATGAACTTGAGTGTGGTTGGTTTGCATAGAATAGGCATGCTTTTAGGCAAGTTGTTATCTTTATGTATTACTAGACCTTGGAGGGTTGGTCTTTCCCCAGCCAGGCTGGTTTTTTAAGGTGTCAAAACCTCATAATATACAGAACAATTAAAAAAATTGTGTCACACCTGTATTATTTATTTATTTATTTATTATTATTTAAAAAATATATTTTATTGATATTTTACAGAGAGGAAGGGAAAGAGATAGAGAGCTAGAAACGTCAATGAGAGAGAAACATCGACCAGCTGCCTCTTGCACACCTCCTACCGGGGATGTGCCTGCAACCAATGTACATGCCCCTGACCGGAATCGAACCTGGGACATTTCAGTCCACAGACCGACACTCTACCACTGAGCCAAACCGGTTTTCGCACACCTGTATTCTTTACAAATGTATCTTGTATCACCAACATGGGGTGACATCAAGTTTTCTTCTTTAAAGGTGCTGTCAGTGCTAAAGCATTCATTGCTGTCCTTCAAACAGCCCAAAACCATGGAGATGCTAAAACTTTACTTCTTATTTTCCTTGCAGTTCCTGGTGAAAGAGGTATGATTGTACTTCTTTTTGTGACATAACATTGCCACCATCTCTATTTCTTATCATGATGAGCTAATTGTGATCTTTAGAATGTTATATCCAATGATTAACATTACTTCTAATGTATATAATTATCAACACTGGGCCAGGTAATGATTACCAGTCTCTCTTATACATATTAGCATTAATTACTGTTTTAAACTGGCACTTGAGACATTACTTATTGATTAATAAAAATGGTGAATTGAGTCAAACTAATAGATTGTGTATGTTTTTTAGGGCTATTTGGATCAAGAAGGTAACCCAATGGGTTTTGCTGGACTTGTGTCACATTTGCATTATCATGAGCCTTCTAATCTTGTTTTTGTCAGTTTTCTTGTGAGTGGCCTTTTCCATAATCTCTGTCAGCCAACTGAGAAAGGTAAGCTTGATGTTTCTTGTGTATAGTCTAAAATTAGCAGTATAGGCTATAGTGAAGTTAGCATTTCAGGAATATTTTTTCTACAAAGAAAATAAAAGATAATATTCAGATAATTTAGTGATACTAAATTAAGTAAAATAAACTTTTACATATCTACTAATGTAGATTATATGTAGGTATATTTTGTTTTACCTATTTTAAACTGTCAACTTTTTATTAACTTCAGTGATTCCTTGACTCCAGGATTCAGAACACATTAAATAATATATAATATTTTCATAAACATTTTCTTTTAATTAAACTTAGTATGTGCTCAACACAGAAAAAGGAAAGCATTATGTTAAACATATTTGCTATTATTTATGAATATTTTCTCCCAATATTTTTTCTTTGAATATAACTATACTGTATTTAAATAGCTGATAGTATAGTAATTGCATAATCTAGAATCTTATTTCCACCCTAAGTTTGTTTTTGCCAATATTATTTTTTGTTAATTTCATTTGCAATGCTTGTGTAATAATATTACATTTAATACAATGTTTGATTTTTATAATTAAATAGACCCCTTAACCAGTGTCCTTGAGATAAATGTTTCCCACTTTGTATTTAAATATTTTAGACTTCCTAATGCCTGGTGAAATCTGCCTTTTTCAACATTACTTTGTCTTCTACCGTATCATCAATTGATAGAAATACTCTATTTGCACGATGGTTCTAGTTACTATATTCTGAACATGCATTGTTTGGTGAAAGGATACTCAGGAAAATGTCCTTCCAAAAACTCTGTGAAAGAAGGAATAATTTCATGTTACAGGATGCGCAGTTTATGTTCATTACTATGTGTGCATATGGAGAGGGCAGTGTATGTGGTCACAAACATGGAGATAGAAAATTTGGTAACTTTATAAGATAGATAACATGGCTATCACTATTTTGTAAATGAGGAAACTGAGGCACAGGAGAGTTAAATAAATTGCCATGGTCACAAATTTTGTGTCGGAGCCAGGACTCAAATATAAGTAGTCTTCCTACAGAGCCCAAGTTCTTAACTTGGCGCCTTTTAAACCACTATAATATAATTCTCATGTGTTGTGATGGACTGAAAGTAAGTCAAGTTGACCATCCTATCCTATATAATATCCTATATAATAAAGAGCTAATATGAAAATGGTTGTCCCTCCCTTGAGCCCTTGTGCCTGGGCTGGGGGATCTGAGGTAGCACCTCCTGACTGGTGGGGCTTGACAGGGGACCTGAGGCCCTGCTCCCCACCTGGTGCCAGGCCAGGGAACATGAGGCTGTGCCCCAGCCTGACGGGACTTGATGGGGGACCTGAGGTTGCTCCTCCCGCCCTATGGGGCTTGACGAGGGTGGAGCCAGTCAGGTCTGGGTCTCGTGCAATTTCAAAGTGCAGTGGGTGGGCAGGAACTTGACTCTGGGTCTCACGGAATGCCTGACTCTGATAGGAGGGAGATTTTCATATACGTTTTACTAATTTTCTTTCATCTCTGACACTTTTATTATAGAGAAAGTGCAAATAGCAATATTAAAATATTTCCTCTAATTAATTCCCTTTTAATGTGCATGAATTTCGTGCACCGGGCCACTAGTATCTTAATATAAATGACAGAAAGATAAGGTAGAGAGAGATTATTTGTGGGCTGAATTTTGTAAAGTCTTAAGTGCTAGGCTAAGGAGATTGGAAGGTGTTTATGATACACTGAGATATAATCAGAGATTGTTGAATAGGTGAGATATGTGATCATAAAATGCTTTAGGAAAACTGATCATCAACTGAAGAGGGAAGAACCCAGGCAAGATTATAAGACAATTCTTGGTTAGAATAACTAAAGTCCCAAGTTGAGTAGGAGTAGCAAAAATATAAAAGAAGGCATAGACATAAAATTTCCAGCAGATAGAATTATTTCTTAGTTGCTGTATTTGTTAAAAATGTTAGTTTACCTGAAATGAAATGCAAAATAATATTCAATTTAAACATTAAATATAGTATTAACATACATTTTTACATTTGTTAACAAAATACTTTGTTTTATGTAGGCTCAAAATGTTTTTCTCAAGATGTTATGGAAAAGCTTGTATTGGTGTTGGCAAATCTGTTTGGAAGAAGATATATTCCAGCAAAGTTCCAAGAAAGTACTGTCAAGTTTCATCAATCAAAGGTAAAAGTTATTATTCTGATAACACTAAATATTTAAGATCAATAAATCCAACCATAAATGATTCAGCAGCAGTAGAATTTTATTAAATGTGTGAATTCATGCACATTAAAGGGGAATTAATTAGAAGAAATATTTTAATATTTATTTTTGCCCTTTCTCTATAATAGAAGTGTGCATGAATTCACACACCAGGCCACTAGTTTGTATATAAAACAATTGAATCCTACATTTAATTAAAAAACCTCCATATGTTTCCCATAGTGGCTATACCAATTTACATTCCCAACAACAGTATCTAAGGGTTCCGATTTTTCTACATCTTCAACTCTTATCTTTTTGTGAGTTTCTTTTTGTTTGTTTTTTCTTTTTTTGTATTGTGGCTTTGATCTGCATTTTCCTCGTGATTAGTGATGTTGAGCAACTTTAACACACACAATGGCTGTTTGTATGTCTTCTTTGGAGCAATGTCTATTGTTTGGTGAAAGGATACTCAGGAAAATGTCCTTCCAAAGGACATTTCAAATCCTTTATCTCTATCATGTAGATGGTTTAGAAATATTTTTTCCCATTCTGGAAGTGCCTTTTCACTTTGTTGATTATTTCCTTTTCTATTCGGAGCTTTTTAGCTTGATATAGTCCAACTTGTTTATTTTTATTTTTTGTTTCCTACACTTCTGGTATTATATATTAACAAAAGTATTGATAAAACCAATATAACTATATTTTCTTCTATAGATTTTGGTTTTAGGTGTTACATTTAAGTCTTTAATTCATTTGAGTTTACTTTTATGAAAAGTGTATGGTAAGGGTCCAATTTCATTTTTTTTTACATGTGTATATCAAGTTTTGCCAACACCATTTGTTGAAGAGACTCTCCTTTCCCCATTGTGTGTTCTTGGCTACCTTATTAAAGATCTGCTTGCCACATATCTATGGATTTGTTTCTGAACTCTCTATATTGTTACATTGATCTATGTATATCTCAGTCCTTATGACAATACCATACTGTTTTATTTATTATTTTTTTAAAATATATTTTATTGATTCTTCACAGAGAGGAAGGGAGAGGGATAGAAAGCTAGAAACATTGACCAGCTGCCTCCTGCGCACCCCCTACCCGGGATGTGCCCGCAACCAATGTACATGCCCTTGACCAGAATCGAACTCGGGACCTTTCAGTCTGCAGACCGACGCTCTATCCACTGAGCCAAACTGGCTTCGGCAATACCATACTGTTTTAATTACTTTAGCTTTGTAATGTATTCTGAAACAAAGTGTGATGCCTCCAGCTTTGTTCTTTTACTCAAGATAAGTTTGGCTATTCAGGATCTTTCATGATTCCATATTAATTTTAAGATTGTTTTTTTCTATTTTGGTAACAAAAATTTTTTTAAAAAAGATTTTTAAAAAGATTTTGTTAGAAATTGCATCAAATCTGTAGATTAACTTGGGGAGTGTTGACATCATAGCAGTACCAATTATTTTAATCCATGAACATGGTATTAGCATGTCTTCTATAACTTCTTTCCATTAGCATGTCTGCTATAACTTCTTTCATCAGTGGTTTATACTTTTCAGTATAGAGATGTTTCACTAACTTGGTTAAATTTATTCCTAAATATTTTATCCTTTTTGATGCTGTTTTGAGTGAGATTGCCTTCCTTTTCATATACTTAGTATACAGAAACACCACTCAGTTTTAAATGGTGATATTATATCCTGCAACTTTGCTGATTTTATTTTTCTAATATTGTAATTGATAGAATAATTAACAAAATGAATCAGTGAGGTTTTAATAACCTTCACAAAAGAGTGAGGTTTATTCCAGGCATATACGGTAAGTATATTTTGTATTGTTGCCTGCTCTCCAAATATATCACTAGATTTGCTTGGAACTATTCACAAGTCTACTTTATTTGAAGCAATGCTTATATTTAAAAAGTGGTTTAGATGAAGTAGCATAAAATCACATTTTTTTTTTTTTTTTTTTTTTTTTCCCTGCGGCCCCGCTCGTCCTCGGCCCGGCGTCGAAATCACATTTTTAAGAGCAGTTATTGGTTTTGATAAATGCAAATGGAAACAAAAGTGAATGTTACCTTAATTTCATAGATGAAGGAACAAAAGCATCATATTATTAAAGAAATACATAATTGTAGAATTATATTGTATTGATCTTCGGCCTTCTTCCAAAATTTCAGTTTTCAAGGAATGTATATGGACCTCTCTGCAAAATATTTCATCATTTTGAATCCTTGATGATATCCTTGATCATTTAGGTGTTCCTGGAGGATCTCCCTGAGGATTTTAATGCTGCTTTACATAAGTATAACATGCAAATTACAAAGGACTTTGCCTCCTTCCTTCTAATTGTTTCCAAATTGGCTGATATGAAACAGGAATATCAACTTCCACTGTCAAAAATAAGTAAGTGTATCTATCTTCATTGTGGAACAACTTAAAACATAAATAATCTTGCCCAAGATTATTTTATCCCAGAAGAAGAACAGAGCCCTGGAAATAATCAGTCTGTCTTAGAATTAGAAGATTCCTCTGCTTCCCAAAGAAATTATTAAAAATATAAAGGACAGTGGAGATTGAAGTTCGATAGAGTCATTTATAAACAATCTTGATTAAAGGTTTCTTTTTGGGATAAGCCTGGAAAATGGAGGAAGAGCATATATGAGATGAAGAGAAACTAGAGACTATTCGGTCACCTTTTTTCACTTGAGAAGAAATACACATAATGTTAATGAGCATCGACTCTTAGCAAATACCCGGATGTATACTTTGGCTCTGCTACTTATTAGCAGTGAGTCCTTGGACAAATGACCATAATATTCATGCTTCAATTTTCTCAACAATAACGTTATCTACTTAGTTTGAGTGAGGTTTAAATAATTAAGGTAACGTGAATATCTTACAACTGCCTAGCACATAGGCACACACTATTAATCTTTGCTATTGTTTTTCACAGGCTATTAGATGGAACTCTTCTTCTAGGGGAAAGTAAAGAGAAAATAAGTTTCTAGGATAAGGGAATGGGTTGAGCTTTGGGTAGTAATTTCCTGATTATGTTATATCCAACATTCTCAATTGAAAAAAAAAGTCCAAGAGGTGGAGCTTGTTGCTTTCTGGGTCTATAAAAATGGGAAGCAACATGAACAAAATCAGATAACAGTGGTGCACTGTGAGCATCTCAGAGGAGGCAGAGTAAGAGTATGTGAATATCTTGCCTCCATTACAAATTGGGGCCAATTTTGACGCATGATCTGGTATTTTGTAAGAAGAGGATTGGAAAAATTTCCAATCTTACTGATAGTGGTTACACCCTGTCCAAAAAGATTTTGAAGTCAAGTCTGAGCTCGGTGGGAAAAAGTACCAAGAAAATAATAACAATTCTGTGTTTAAAAAGCATACAATTTAAATTTAGTTTTTGCCCTAGTCTATTTGGCTCAGTGAACAGAGCATCAGCCTGTATACTGAAGGGTCCCAGCTGTGATTCCAGTCAAGGACACATGCCCTGGTTTCAGGCTCGATCCCTAATAGGATGCGTGCAGGAGACAGCCCATCAATGATTTTCTCTCATTGATGTTTCTATCTCCATCTCCCTTCCTTTCTTAAATCAATAAAAATGTATTTAAGTCTTAATTTTTATTACATGTTGATCAAAACAAATAATATAAAGTATAAAACAAAATCTTATATTGCTAACAACATTAATAGCTGACATTTATTGAATACATTCTGTGCCAAGAGATGCTATTTACTTCATGTGATATATCTTCCTCAGTCTTCAGTATGATATAGGTTCTGGAAAATTGCATGGTCCAGAGCAGGTACTTAAGGCTTGATAATTTGGCTAATTTTTACAAAACGAATCCATCCCAACCTGTTATGGCCAGATTTTACAGGGGAAGAATGTGAAGACTCTCAGCTTGTGTCTCACTTGATGAGCTGCAAGGAAGGAAGAGTTGCTGTTTCTCCATTTGTTTGTCTCTCCGGGAACTCTGATGGTGATTTGCTTCAGCCAAAAACTCCAAGCCATGTAAGTAGAAAATGAGGTTTATAAATAAATAGTCTTTAAGAAAAAAAAATGAATTTATACCTCCAGGGGTGTCTACAGGAATATCCAGAAAATTGTGCTCTTAGGCCGGCATGATTTGTTTCTTAGGAGTGGCCTGAGGGGCCCTGCTCCACTATATAAAACCATTACTTGTCTCCCGTCCTTGAATAATCTAGGGGATACTGACACAGGTTTGCTATGAAAAGAGCACATTAAACTACTTTTGGGATTTCCCAGTATCGCTATAGTTGCTGTAAATCCCATATATATTCTGGATCACTGATGCCCAAAATGGAGTACAAAGAACTGGACATACTTGGAATATGCTGAATAAATAATCGGAATGTTGGATTCAACATTCAGAAATATAATTTATATCTTAATTACATATTTTGAGAAAGATAATAAATTTTGTTACATTTGATATTATGGAATAATGTATTTGAAGTCTCGGCTGTGGGGGCAAGGCAGAGTAGTTAGAGGTGATCAGGCAGGCAGGCAGAGTGGTTAAAGGTGATTAAGCAGGCAGGTAAACAGGGGCAATTAGGCAGGCAGGCTAGTGATTAGAGGCGATCAGACAGTCAAGCAGAGAGGTTAGGGGTGATTAGATAGGCAGGAGAGCAGTTAGGGCTGATCAGGCAGGTAGGCAGAATGGTATGGGTGATCAGGCAGGCGGGTTGAGGGGTTAGGGACAACTAGACAGGCAGGCAAGTGGTTAGGGATAATCAGGTAGGCAGGCAGGCAGGCAGAGGGTTAAGGGTGATCAGGCAGGCAGGCATGCGAGCGGTTAGGAGCCAGTGGTCCTGGATTGTGAGAGGGATGTCCAACTGCCAGTTTAGGTCCTATCTCACAGGGATCCCTGCAGGATCGGGCCTAAACTGCAGTCAGGCATCCCTGAGAAGTCCCGGATTGCAAGAGGGTATAGGCCGAGCTGAGGGACTACCCTCCCCCACCTTCTGTGCATAAATTTCATGCATCAGGCCTCTAGTGTTAATATAATACAGTTGCAGCCCTTGCCAGTTTGGATCAGTGGATAAAGCATTGGCTCGAGGACCAAAGGGTCCCAGGTTCAATTCTGGTCAAGGGCGCATACCTTGGTTGTAGGCTCCTGCAGAAGCCTACAACCAAAATTAGTAGAAAAATATCCTCAGGTGAGGATTAAAATTAAAAAGTAAATAAAAATAAAATTAAACCATTGCATCTTTTGAAATGTATAGAATGGAATAAAAGTCCAAAGTGTTTTAATACCACAATTTTCAAGTTAAAAGCAAGTCAATAATTAAATTTTTAATGATTTAAAATTTGTAGTTCTCTTTCTCTTGCATTTAGATTCTGCATTTTTCCACACAATTTTCCTTTAATGTGATCATCATAATGAAGTTACCCTATCTCACATTTCTTAGCTGAAATAGTATGTAATTCCAAAGTAATGGTTATTTTCTGTTAATCACAGAACTTAGATAAAATACAAATTTTGAGAAGTAATTACTAAAAGTAAATTAATTATTGTATTAGAAATGTATGTATTAATAAAATTAATGAGCCTGTTTATTTTTTTAATAGTCCATAGAACTACGAATAAATATTTAGTTGTTTTCAGAATGAGTTGGGGTTTCAGCATCAAATCTTAATTTGAATCCTGAGAAACCTTATTTAAGTAGATAAGTGGTAGAGATGGAACAACTTTTGTTATAACAATAATACACAATTCTTTGAAAATCTTCTGAGTTGTATTTCCCAAATTACTGAACAATCTATCACCAAAAACTATTTTAATGTTCTCTTAATTAACAACTTTATTAGATCCACCTTCAATTTTGTTGAATTGAAATAACTCGAGACTATCTAATTTTAAAAAAAGTTAAACAGGTTTCAAAGTCATTCTCTTTCTCTATAGGAAAGCTCTGTACATTTTAAAACCTTAAGGAAATTTACAATAGTAAGTTGGGCAGGCTATTTGTTTTATATAATGAGAACAAAGCATTTATGAAAGAAGAAGCAGGAAAGAAACTTATTTTTACTGATAAGGAACATGATTTAAAAAACAAATGGTAGGGGGTTTGGAAGGCAGACTGGGTGAACATAGTGAAGGGATTAGGAAGTATAAATTGGCAGTTACAAAATAGTCACATGAATTTAAAGTACAGCATAGGGAATATAGCCAATAATATTAACTATGGATGGTGCCACGTAGTTACTGGACATACCAAAGAGACCACTTTAAAAGTATATGGGTGTCTAACCACTGTGTGTACACCTGAAACGAGTACAAAATTATATTGAATGTAAAATTGTAATTGAGGAGAAAATGAAGTGGAGTCTGAGGCAAACAAACAACAAAACAACAACAACAAAACTAAATTAAACAAAAAAGCCAAAGCAAGTTGGAGTCCACTGCTCCAGATCCTGGGTGAAGTTCTTGTGTGGATAGCTCTGTAGGGCTTTATCCCATATGGATAGTGTCTTATAATAAGTTGCCTACAAAGGATGAGGATTCCTAGCATAGAAATAATAAAGGAGTATATGCTAGCTTATAAGACCAATATTTTTATGAAGTTCCCCCCCCCCCCTGTATTTTATGTGTGCAACCACAAACAATTACATAAGATATTTTGGAATAATTTTATTTCACATTGAAAAAAGGTGTTAATTTTAAGTATTATAGTTTCCACTTATTTTTATCAGTTAATTCAACTTAACATAATGTTTCCTTGTGCGATTTTTTCCATGGCTTTTGAAGAGACACTGACACGGATATATAGGATTAATGTCTATGTCACTGCTATACAATCACCATCAATTAACAGTGACCTTTTAGGTACAGGGCATGAAGTGCTTGATATGTTTGAGAGAAGGGGGCAGATCTATTGCATCTATTTTGAAGCATCTTGCTCTTGTGAATATTTCCAGAGTATTGCTTGATGGTAATGTAACATGCCGTGTGCCTTATCCAACTTGCTTTATACAAATTTACTCTACTAGTGTAAGTTATAATATCTTAAAGTATATTTTGCTTTATTGTTCATTACATTCTACTGTATTCCTAAATATGCATACATACATATCTTTAAGTGGCAGATAGGTAAGCTATAAGGCATAAAACTAACAACAGCCATGTACACCTCCTCTATTTCATTCACTTATCTCCCTGCTTTCCTCATGATATCAACTGTCCTAAACTTTGTGTTTTTACTTCTCCTTTAAAATGTCAGATACCAAAATCTCATTTCATTTTTTCCTGCTTTTGAATTTTATAAAAAGTGAAGGAATACTTATTGAGGTCTCCAAGAAGTTGCCTTTTACACCTAAAACTATGCCCATAAGATTTGTTCATGTTGTGACACAAAGCTCTATTTTATTTTTGCTACTTCATAATATTTCATAATGTGAAAGTAAAACAACATGTTGATCTATTCTCCTGTAAATAAATGTTTATGTTTGCTTCTAGTTTATATAATTCATAGAGTTACTATGAACATCTGGTATACATGTGCAACAGTTTTATTTGAATATAAATTTGCTGGAGTTTTAGGGTCAAAATGATTATCTAGATCACAATGGAATAAAAATAATCCCAACGGATGTGACTAATAGTAACTTTCCAAGCTACTACCAAGTCTGTTAGAATGGAGTTGTACTAATTTACACTCTTACTGGAAATGTACTAGAGTTCCTATTGGCCCCACAAAGTACAGTTTTCAAGAAAAAGAGCAGACATGGATAATTCTTCATTTGCTTCCTTATTATTTTTTTTTTTTTTACTTTTCTCCTTCCTCCTCCCCTTCCATTTTATTCTGGTAATTGGATTATAAAAAGTGTTAGAGTTGTTTAGTTGAACTCTTCTCCTGAGACACACAAGGTACAAGCTCCCTGATGCTGTGTTTATAAAGGTATTTCCTGTACCAACTTGGGTAATGACGAATTTTTCAGTTAGCTTTCCAAGACCAGTGAGTCTTGCTGTATTCTAGGCTGGACGGTTGAGATTTCCATCAATATGCTGTGCGGCAATAATGTTCATAGGTGGATCCAAGCCATTCTTCAGGGTTGCTTAGAGTGGCACACCCCAGTGTGTATGAAAGACACCCTCTTCTCTCACTGAAAGAATGTGCTTTAAAAATGCCGATTTAAGGAAGTAACTGAAAGCACACTGTAAGAAATTATAAACTTTCATTATGAGTCAATAAAATAAGGAAAACTGTATTTCTTCAGGTCATTCTGCGCACAATTGGTATCAGTCATGCTCAGGCTCCGTTGCTTTGGCCACACAGATTTGATAGCCAAGGAAGAAGAATGCCACTGAATGCTTATGCACTTGATTTCTATAAACATGGTTCCTTGGTAGGATTAATCCAGGACAACAGGTATGTTTTATTTGTTTATCACTACCTTTTTCTCTGCCTCCATGTCCACATCCCTGTTCATGTCTATCTCTCTTTCATCTCTATTTCTACCTCTATTTCTATATCTATGTCCATCTCCAGTTCTATGTTGATCTCTATTTCCATATCTGTATATGAAACGAATGAACTTCATGAATTTTAAGCAAAAGCCTTTTTACAATTTCAAATACAGGTTAGTTATTCTAAACATACTAGAATTTTATTCTTATAGGCAAATGGCAAGATAAAATGCATTATTTTTATTTGTGGTTTATCAGCAAAATTTTGAGACTTAGGCTGACTCAGTTGAGATAACAATTTACTCTACAAATATAAATATTTTCACATCTATATATATATATATAAAAGGCTAATATGCTAAGTATCCCTCCACCTGTCCAACCAGTGGCTGTGATGCACACTGACCACCAGGGGGCAGATGCTCAATGCAGGAGCTGCCAAGCTGCAGTGACTTGGCAGTGGCGGTTTTTGGGTGACACACCCTGAAACCAGAGTGGAGGGAGCCTTATCCTTCTTGGGGCCATGAAAGTCCACCTTCGGCCGTGGGTTCTGTTGTTGCTGGAGGACTGTCCGCCCAAATCTGGTTTACTGCACACTTGTGTTTGCATTCCACACCCTGTACAACAGCAACTTTACAGAGTGCCTTGGGGGATGTCAGAAGCTGGTTTCCCACCTGATCCTCACAGGCCCGGCTGAGGGATCCCACCTGCCGGAGGAACCCTGCTCATTCCACAGACTCAGACTGTGGGAGGGACTGCAGGAAGTTGGCTCCAGCATGTCCTGCCCCGCCGGTACTGCCCCACCGGCCACCTTCTAATTAATTTCCTTTCAATGTGCATGAATCTGTCACTAGTACAAATATAAAAAATATATTTTTATTAAGTATCCTATTTATTCATTATTAGATATTTTTAACTGAATAACAATAACAAATAATAAGTTTTTTATGATGAGAGAGCTATATAGAAAGTATATAATTCACACACTTGAGGACGGAATAAAGACAATTGTTTTAGCTCTTAGGCAGGGAAACTATTTTTAAAATAGTAAGCAGGAATACATCCTCTTGAGTTTACGTAGGAATGGGGAAATCAGCCCGGGCATTGAGCACACAGAGGTGGGGAGGAGCATCTGTCACACCAATCAGGATTCAGTATGCATTTTATGTAAAAGTTTGAACAGTCCTTATTAAAGTATTTATAACTTCTAACACTCTTAAGAAATACTAACCATTTTTAAAAAATATGATTCACTGTTGTAAATAAAGCAGCTGTGATTATCAGTAAATCATTTATTTAGTTCTTCCCATTTGAGTATCTAGCTCTCATTCACCTGTTGAGCTTTACTTTCCTACTTTGGATTTCTCCTGAGATGGTCAGACTCTGATTTTTGTTGGTCATCTTGTGGCTGTGACACGTGATACTGAATTTCCTCAAGTTAGATGATCCTTTGGGAGTCTGTGATAGAAATGATTCTAGTAAACACCCTCTTGGAAAACAAAAACAATCCATTATTATTGATGAATCTAACATTTCGGTATGGAATAAGAAGTTCCTTTATGGTTTTGTACCATTGATTTTTTTTCAATTATTGTTTTGTTTAGGATGAATGAAGGAGACGCTTATGAGCTGTTGAAAGATTTTTCACTCATCCTTCAATCTATCAGGTTTGTTACAGCTTTTAAATACTGATTTCAAACTTTCCAGTAATTTAGTGGTAATTTGAAAAATGTTACGCTCATACTCACAGGTATCATTGAACCTTTTAGGTGCTATGCATTTCAACTTCCCAAAACTTTTCGGAATTTCTCAACATCCTGTTACATTATTTCTACCTTAGAGTTAATTCCCAAATCCATTTGAGACACAGACCAGTCTCAGCCCCAGGCACTGTGCTCCAACAGGCAGCAATATTCTAAAACCTTGATCATCTTGAATTTCTCAATTTCCATAATCAGTGTGAATCAAACACATGGTACATCAGAGGGCCCCTTATGGCTCCATCAGGTTTCTGGTTTACATCCACTTACATATTCTTGGCTCTTGCTTATCTAGTGTTTTTTCCAGGCTTCATCCAATTCTAATCTCTCATATTGGCTTTCTGTTTTCATCTTTAACAGAGTCGAGTGGAGACCCAAGTACTTCCAAATTTTGTGTGGATAGCCCCATTGCTAGGCTCCACTAGAAGGTTCTCCTTAGGACCATCTAGTGCTGCTTAGTTAAATATTCATCTTCCTAATGCCTCCAATCTGAATGCATGTCAATACTTTATGAATGTTCCTTTTTCTGTCACTTTAAAAATTGTACACATATATGCCTGGCTGGTGTTGTTCAGTGATTGAGTGTCAACCTATGAATCAGGAGGTCATGGTTCAATTTTCAGGTCAGGGCACATGCCTGGGTTGTGGGTTCAATCCCCAGTTGGGAGCGTGTATGACGCTGCCGATCAATGATTCCCTCTCTCATCATCTCTCTGTCCTCTCACTTCCTCTCTCTAAATAAAATTATATCTTTAAAAAATTGTACACATCCTTACTAAAAATGCCTAAGTGGTCGTCACGTCATGTTGCCCTCATGCCATCACAAGATGGCTGCGCGCTCAGCGGGTGCCCGCAGGTGGGTGGGGCTGGACTTGATGCTGTTTGCATTGCACAGAGCCTGTCTGGGGTCCCACCTTCTGGCTCTGCATGACATGGAGGTGGGACCCCCAGCTTCGGCCTGCATCTTTGGGGCAGTCCATCGAGGCGCCCCAGATGGGTGGGCAGGGCCTACCTCTTTGGGGTGATCAATTGCAGGGTTCCTGCACTATGACAAGGCACAGGCCGGGCTGGGGGACCCCCACCCAAGTGCATGAATTTCATGCACCGGGCCTCTAGTCTATACTAATAAAAGCCTATGTGGTTGTCACGCCCTCATGCTGTGATGCCCTCACACAGTCCATCACCAGGAGGCTATGGGCGCGTGTGGCAAGGCATACGCGCTGGTAGGCGGGAACTTAACGCTGCATGCACGGCATGGAGGCAGGTCCCAGCGGCTCCATGTGGCGAGGAGGAGGCGGTGCCTGATGGCTCTATGTGGCAAGGCCTGAGGGTCCCAGCAGCTCCATGCAGCTCGGAGGAGGTGGGTCAGTGGCTCTGTGTGGCAAGGCCTGGGGGTCCCAGTGGCTCTGTGCAGCTCCACATGGTAAGGTTTGGGGGTCCATGGCTCCAGCCTACCTCTTTGGGACAATCCCTACAGGACAATCCCTCCAGGAGCCCCAGATGGGTGGGTGAAGCTTACCTTGTTGGGGTGATGGATCACGGGGCCCCCACACTGTGAGAGAACACAGGCCAGGATGCCTTCTCCCCCCCCCCCCCCCCCCAGTGCACTAATTTTGTGTACCAGGCCTCTAGTATACATATAATTTGCCATTACTCCCTTATTTATGGGGTTTTTGCTCATCAAAGAACTTGTTAATAAATGTCATTCAGTTAGAGAAGATGCCAAGGTTTCTATTATAGTTAATGATATATAGGAAATGATATATAGGAAACATAAACATTCAGATGAGATTTGGAGACTGACAACCGATAATAGTGTGTTATCTATGGGCTATTGTTCAGGAAGAAATGTCCATTAGTCATAATTATAGGTCTGTGACTAGGAAGAAATTCAAAGTTGTAAATATAGATCTGGTCATTCATTTTGGTAGGTCAGGGAAGACATTAGGAAAAACAAAACTGGAATTCTAGTGGAACTAAGGTAGATATGTTTATAAAAGGCTGATACAAATCCAGATTTTGGTTGTTTTCAGTCCTTGATTAGCCCAACTGCAGTGTTCATTCTTGAATCTCCTTTCCCCTTTCTTGTCACCTGTGTATTGGTTTCTCATACTGTTGTAACAAATGACCAAAACCAGTGACTTAAGCCAACACAAATTTATTCTTACAATTCTGCAGGCCTAAAGTTCAAAATGTATTTTACTGAGCTAAATCAAGGTGTAGACAGGCTTGCATTCCTTTCTAGAGACTTTATTTTTATTTTTTTTTATTTTTTAATTTCTTTATTGAGTATGGTGTCCCATAATTGTCCTCATCCCCCCATTCCCATCCCAAACCCCTCCCCATGTATGCCCACCCCCTGTTGTCCAGGACCTCTGGTTAGGCTTATATGCATGCACACAAGTCCTTTAGTTGATATCTCCCCTTTGCCTCTCCCCTCCTAACTTCCCTCTGAGGCCTGACAGTCTGATCGCTGCTTCTCTGTCTCCAGGTCTGTTTCAATTTATGAATCAATTTATGTTGTTCATTATTTCCCCTAGATGCGTTAGATCATATGATACAAGGAATTCCCTTATAAGAATCGAAACTGAGACAAGCCATATGGTTATGCTGGGAGGCAAATTTAGGACAAGCTGTTTTATTATTTACTAGGAACCTGGTGCACGAAATCTATGCACTGGGGTGGGGTAGGTTCCTCAGCCCAGCCTGCGTCCTCTCACAGACTGGGAGCCCTCGCCCCTTTGCCCCTGTCCGTCTCCAGGTCTTCTCAAGCAAGCTTCCCCCTTGGCGTGGGCAGGGCCTCCCAGCTCCAATCAAGCCTCTGCTGTGGCTTGGGCAGGGCCTCCCAGCTCTGATGAAGACTGTGCTGCCCTGCCCTGGCCGCTCAGCACCAAGGCCTGTAGGCCAAGAATGGCCAGGGGCATGCTGGGACCCTGTCCACTCAGTGCCTACCCAGGGGCCTACAGGCTTGGAATGACCTGAGTTCCAAGGATGTTCCCAGGACCCAGTAAACTGGGCACCTGTGTATGCAAATTAACCCTCCATCTTTGTTGAGTTAATTTGCATACTCTTGATTGGCTGGTCGGCATTGTGGAGGTATGGTCAATTTGCATCTTTCTCTTAGTGTAGATTCCAGCTTCCAGAGGCAACTGACATTTCCTTGACCATGGCCCCCTTCTTTGTTCATAGCCAGCATTGGTGGGTAGAGAATCAAATTGTATCCCTTTGACATTTAGTCTCTCCTGCCTCCCTCTTCTACAAATAAGGACCTTTGAGACTACATTGGGCCTATTTAGATAATCCAGGACAATGTCCTCATCTCAAGCACAGCTGGATCAGCAACTTCAATTTTATCTGTAACCTTTGCCATGGAAGTAAACATATTCGTAAATTTCAGGGGATTAGATTTGGATATCTTTGAGGGGCCATTATTCTGTTTACCACACCATGTGTTCTTTATTTTCTCATACATCCAGGTAAAGGAAGGAATATTTTGCTCTTTGGAGAGGTAGTTGCCTGTAGGTCCCATAGGGGACTTGAAGAAAAGAAGGGGAGTTTGTGTGGCTGCCACTGAAGGGAGTAAGGGTCAGGCTACTTGGAATTTGGTGGTTTTAAAATCCTCTTAGTAGTAGACATAGGCTATAGTAATACAAGACATAGGCTGTCTTGTGATCTTTGTTGGTGTTTTGTGCATGGGTTTTTGAGCGAAATATGTTTCTTCTTCTTCATATTTTGCTAACATTTCATCATCTAGTGAGATTTACTTGATTCTGCCTGCCTGGGAAGGAAAGCCTTCTTATAATACTCACTCCTCTGAAATGGTGTTTCATATATATTTATTTTCATTTGCAGTGTTTCCTTGCGTGAACTATGTGAAGATGAAGACGACAATGTGGTCTTAGCATTTGAACAACTGAGCAAAACCTTTTCTGAAAAATTTCACAAAGTCTAAAAACAGTCTTTTCAAACCACTTAAAATATTTTCATGGGTATTTCAAGTCATATTTTATGATTCTCACGGTTTCTTTTTTCCAGAAATACGTATATGATGAAGTAGAAAGAGCAAGCACTTTGGAGTCAGAGTTGTAATCAAACTTGCCATGTTCTCTTATGAATACCACTGAGTGAATTATATTATATTTGAGTTTTGGTTTCTTCATATAGTTGAATAATAATCCTTATGTATCAGCTAGTTTCAGACTGATTGAGGAAATTCAAGGACTTTGTCAGTGACAAAAATAATTTTTACACTGAGAGACTTAAACAAGTATCACATTCTGAACATATTTTCCCACAATTTCATGGTTTGTAAAGTGTCTATTAAGGGTAAAATAAATGATTACACTATCCTACAGTTAAAATAGATTCTCTCTAATTGACCTAAATGTGATTACATGATTTAGATTTATGGCTATTAAAATAGTATCTTCCAGTAATCTTAAACTACTAATTAAAAATTTTAAATGTGAACTTTGATATAAATCCTCTGATGTTTGGAAATTAAATGTAGCTGATGGTTTATCTTGATTTTAATTGTATATAAATCATTTGAAAACTACACAGTAATAAAATGGGTTTAATTTACATACCATTGGTCTATGTTCAATCTATGCATCTGAAAATCCATTTACACACACATACTTATTTTATATGATAGTTTATGCATACATTTGGCCCTTGAATAATGGGTTTGAACTGTGTAGTCCACTCATATATAGATTTTTTTTCAATAAATACATTGCATATTTTTTTATATTTTCAATAATTTGAAAAAACTCACAAATGAACCATATAGCCTAGAATATAAACAAAATTAAGAAAAAGTTAGGTATCTTATGAATACATAAAATATATGTAAATACTAGTCTATTTCATTGTTTGCTACCATAAAATATGACAGAGTCAATCAAGGAAGTTATAAAAGCCGCTGTGGATATGGCAAAATGGTGGTGATTGTGGTGAAGGGTTTCAAGATGCGGATCTTAGAGAAATTCAAGAGCTATTAGGCAATGTACCTGAAGAATTAGCAGAAGACGACTTAATGGAGATGAGTGCTTCTGAACCAATGCCAGAATACGAGGAAGAAGTCAGAAGAATCCAGAAAACAAATTGCCATCAGACAATCAGGTACAAGTATTTTGATTATTCAAGACAGCTTTGACTTCTTTTACAACATGGACCCTTACAGGACACTGGCACTGAAACTAAGGCAAGTGGTGGAAGAAGGACTGGTACTGTATAGAAACATTTTTAGAAAAATAAAAAATCAGACAAAACGAAGATGTGTTTCTATACAGTTACACTGAGTGTGGCTGCCTCTCCTGCCCCTTCTATCTCTTCCTCCTCTACCACCCCTGCCACCACGGAGTCAAGGGAGAGAGCAAGACCACCCTTCCTTCCTCCTCCTCCTCCTCCTCAGCCCACTCAATGTGAAGAAAAGAAGGATGAAGACTTTTATGATGATCCATTTCCACTTGATGAATAGTAAATAATAATCTGTTTTTTACAATGTACAGTTAATAAATATATATTATATATGTGTGTGAGTGTCTTTGTGTGATGATAATAACTTCATGGCATAATAATAAAACTGTATGAGGTGTTCTTGGGTCATTAGCACCATCGCCTACGTAGTCAATGAATAGAACATTATCTGCATGGCTTGTATGGAAGTAGATAGCCTATTCTTACATAAGTATAAGGTAAGTGGTATTTAATATAAAATTAATAATATTTACTTATTGTTTTATAACTTCCCTTTCAAAGAATTACTTTATAATGCAGTGTATCTTTCTTGTAATTGGAGAGACTACATATCAACCTATCATTACAGGTAAGTGGTTTTAAAAAAAAAAATGGTTTCCAATACTGTACTATTCCGAATGACTGTAATAATATGTATTGTAAAATTTTATAATGAATCATCTATTAGTATATAGGCTAGATGACCAAGAAACAATCCTATTAATTATACTAGGTTGTCATGAATCAGTCATGTGCTGCTTGTTTGTTATCAGTGTATGAATTGATATGCCTATAAATGTGAATTTATTTTACTACATATGAGACAATATTGACATAGGTACTGAAAAGCCATTTGTCTTGTAAACAATGTAATATTATAGTATTGATAAAGATAGTATTGTAAATGTATTTTTTCTTTTGATTTGCTTAACATTTTCTTTTCTCTAGCTTAATTTATTATAAGAAGATAGTAATAATACATGTACTATATAAAAATTTTGTTAATCAACTGTTAACATTATTGGTAAGGCATCCAGTAATTAGTAGGCTATGAATAATCAAGCTTTTGTAGAATCAAAAGTTACACGTGGATTTATGACTACACAGGGTTCAGCACCCCTAAATCCCAGGCTGTTTAAGAGCCAACTGTAATCATTTTTCCTCTCTAGCCTCAGCCTCAGGTCACTGTTCTAGATTCTATTTTAGACCCAAAATGTGAACAAAGCATTTCATCCTCAGAGCAAAAGTTCTACTCTGCCCTGTTACCCAGATGTTTTACTTAAAGATGATGTTTTGGGTGAAAATTTTTATACAAAACTTTGCTTCGCTTAGGAAAATACCTGTGGTTCATTTTGTCGGGAAATGGAAGAATTCTGTTTTCTGGAATTCATTGCTGTACCATATTAGGGATCTTTACTTTCTCTGGCTACATCCACTCTCATTATTTAAAATACTTGCACTACAACAATTCTGAACACCAGGATTCTTAGAAACCAAAGTGGTTTAAACTATTCTTTATATCTACTACAATGATATAAAATATACAGCCATGAGGGAGATTCATTTGTGCTGGTTCTCCACAGAGCACTGCTGCTGAATAGCTGGGCTTTATTTACTTCCCAGTGGACATTCCATTCCAGTAAGTGATTTTAAAATCACTTTTTAAAAAAATTTTTATTCCAAGAGTTACTCCCATTCTTGCTCTAATTTTGGTAGGATTTTAAAAGCAAATAAAAGAAGGTGGAGGAGTAGGCAGGCAACTGTGAGTTTAAACTTTAAAGGAATGGTTGGACTAAGTCCTTGGAGTAGTGACTAGCCAGGCATGTGCCAGACTTCAGTGAAGTAAGGAGGTAAGTGTATTAGAACTTTGCCTTCCACGTTTATTTCTCTAAAGGGTGTGGCCAAAACAGCCGGCATCTTGCTGAATCATTCCCCTTCGCCTCTCCAGGAAACGAAAGCTAATGCCTTGGTTGATGCAGAGAGCTTGCTGCCCTGCGTTCAGTTAGAGAAATAGCATAGCTCTGACTGATCACGGCCGACTCACTCCCCCTGTCTTGGGACTGCTGCTGGCTGTTGGACTGTGAAAAGGAAACTACAGGCCCCAGGTAAAGGGATTTTGTGCCTTCTGTGTAGATGAATTGGTGAGGGGAGGGTGGGAAATGAGTGCTTATGTTGAAGGACCATATAAGAAAGGACTGACTGCTAAGAGCTGACTTATACGTGAAGGTTCGTTAGACTTGGGGTAGTCCCAAAAACAATTTCTTTGCAAATAAACTACAATATCCACTTGAGATTGATGCCAGCATGGATGCTTCACATGGGATTTTATTTTTATTTATTTTTTAATATATTTTATTGATTTTGTACAGAGAGGAAGGGAGAGAGATAGCGAGTTAGAAACATCGATGAGAGAGAGAGTCATCGATCAGCTGCCTCTTGCACACCCCCTATTGGAGATGTGCCAGCAACCAAGGTACATGCCCTTGACCGGAATCGAACCCGGGACTCTTCAGTCCTCAAGCCGACACTCTATCCATTGAGCCAAACCGGTTTTGGCTATGGGATTTTATTGGTAAAACAATGCTAAGACTTTCCAGTACGAGCTTGAGTATGAAAAAGAAGTTGGTACACAATTTTGCATGAGGCTTATAGCTTAATGTAACAGACAAGGCAAACATAAAGGACACACATACACACACACACACACACAAACACACACGTTAATTTAAGTGTCTATTTCTAACTGTTTTGGGAAGTCGAAGATGGGACAATGATGAGTTTCTCGGGATTGATTGATAGAGAAACAAGGGTATTAGTGAGAAGCTTACCTTAAATGGTCGTTGGCAAACTTAGATTGTAAATACTGCTAACATGGTTTTTGCCGCTTATTCCATCACATGGGCTGTCTCAATAGCTGCCTCCTCCCTTCCTTCTCCGCCTCCGGCGGCGCCCTCTTTCTCCGCTGCCTTCTCAGCCTCCTCCTTCCCCGCCCTCCCCTTCGCTTCCCCCGCTGCACCTGCAGCTGCTCCTCCTCGCAGCCCCCGACAAGCATCCCTGTGAGGTCTCCCTGGGCAGGGACACTGGCTCCGCCATCCACCGGGTAGGGATGGGGGTGAGGGTGGGAGGGGGGTGGGGGTGGGAGGGCTCGGGCGCTGGGCCATCATCCGGCTCCCCTGCCTCCCGGAGATCCTCAGCACTTGGCGCTCCTGGCGGAGCAGCTCAGAAGCCAAAAGCCAGGGCCTGTCTGACAGCTTCCTCCAGACTGCTGGCCCATGCTCCCTTACCAGAACCTGCGGCTCAGAGTGGAGACTTTTGTGTCAGCCCCTAAGGACCAGCAGGCATGGAATGGGAATCCAAGGAATGATCTGCGGCAGAGCGTGGTGCAGGCGGGGGTGTAGGAAGCTGGAGGGGACAGGATTATTTCTCAGGCGGTGGATCCCAAAAGAAACCCCCTCTTCAGGCCACAGGAAGAAGGAGGCATTTTAGGAGTTGCTGGCGGCCCAGAAAAACAAGAAGCCGCACCAGCGCGCCCTCTAGAGCCCTGGAACCTGGACTCCCAGGCCCAGCCCAGGATGCCCGCTCAGACCATGCCTGACCTCTTGAGGAAGCTCCATTGAAGGATGGTGCAGAGCCCTAGCTGCTTTGGCTCAGTGGGTAGAGCCTTGGTCTGTGGATTCGAGGGTTCTGGGTTTGATTCTCATCAAGGGCGCAGGTTGCAGGCTCAATCCCCAGTGGGGGGCGTGTAGGAGGGAAGGGGTCAATGATTCTCCCTCATCATTGATGTTTCTATTTCTCTCTCCCTTTCTCTCTCTGAAATCAATAATAATAAAATAACAACAACAACAACAATAATAATAATAATAATAATAATAATAGAATGGTTACGAAGTAGATTCAGTTCACAGTGGTACTAGGTATAACTTCAGAATGAAGCCAGGCCAATGTCGCCAGTGATTTCACCTTTGACTTTGGAGTGGTGTCCACACCGAATAGGGAGGGACCCTGTCTGACAGGAGGAACGCTGGCCTGTGTGCCCCTGCCACTGGCCAGCCTTCCCCAGGATGACACCCGCAGACACTAAGAAATCTCAAGAAAGAAACGCTACACTATCCCTGGTTGTGCTGAAACAGGCCTGCATACTTGAACTTGGAGACTGCGTGTGGGTTTTAGGGTTTGTTTTGGGGGATACACAAAAGCTACAGTGAAGGAACGTGAGCAGTCCCAAAGGTGCAGTTTCTGGGAATGGCAGTGGGTGAGCTGGGAGGAGGTTTGCCACTGGGCTTATTGTTGGCATTGCTTCTCAGCTGCAAGCTAGAATGTACGAATAGCTTCAACGTTGTGGTGACCCTCTTGTACGGGACTCTTGTAGCTTCAGCGTCCTTTCCCCAAAGAGGTACCAACACAGGACCCTAGAATGCACGAGGACCCTCAGGCACTAGGTAAAGGGAAGGTTTGCAGGGTCACTGCCCAGGGTGGCTTCCTACTCTCAAGGATAGGAAGTCTTGGGAGGGTTTTTTTTTTTTGTTTTTTTTTTTTTTGTGTGTGTGTGTGTGTGTGTGTGTGTTTTATAAGAAAGTGAATGATGAATAAATAGCCTAAGTTTTTTTGTTTGTTTTTTGTTTTGTTTTTTAAATATATTTTATTGATTTTGTACAGAGAGGAAGGGAGAGAGATAGAGAGTTAGAAACATTGATGAGAGAGAGAGTCATCGATCAGCTGCCTCTTGCACACCCCCTACTGGGGATCTGCCCGCAACCAAGGTACATGCCCTTGACCGGAATCGAACCCGGGACCCTTCAGTCCCCAAGCCAACGCTCTATCCACTGAGCCAAACCGGTCCCGGCTAGCCTAAGTTTTATAGTAAAATCATTTGATACTCTTAAAAAAAATAACAGAATCTTTTTGAGTGTATTTCTGAGTTTAATAGTAGGAAACTGTATTTCTCTTTGGGGTAGATGGTGATAGATGACTCAACTTAATTGGGGTTCTCTGAACAATTAAGGCTATATTTCTACAATATTTCAACACAACGTGAAATCAAAGGAAATAAGAGTTCTTGTCTAGGTAGCTATTTGTAAAATCTAATTGTGAGGCTCACTGGAGTAGCCACTTCCCTTTAAGGATGACAATGGTATTGTTGGGAAAGACAAGGGCCTTGGATCAGATAAAAATCAGTTCTTCAATTTATTAGTTGCATGATGTTGTTAAATGAGAGAATAATTCTAACACTAGGGAATTATTCAGAGAGCTATATGAGGATGAATAGAAAATATTTTTTGAAACCACGAATTTTTGTATTTTAAAAATACTGATATATTCTGTGGTAGATTGCTAAATTCATGTGCATTTTACTAAAACAAAAATAAGTGTAAAGAATGTGACATCAATGAGATTGCATGCTTGCCAGGGCTGCTGTTAGATTGTTCCCTAGATCCTGTGTTGTTGGATTATTTCCAGGGAAACATTGGAGAGAAAATGGTATTTATGCTAATCATTGAGACAAGCATGATTGTCTAGTGTATACTTTCAGTTATTTCCTGGTTCAGTTGACCAATGGGATTAATCAAATAAGTTTTATAGATATCCTATTTGCAAACTAAGGAAGATACTGATTCTAATCTTTTAGAGGCACAACCTGAGCAACTTAGTGAGATACTCCATTCAAACTCTGCCTTCTCAGATCTGCTGTTGGCCTTTGAACACCTTGTTTTTCTAGAATGTTCTTACCCTGCCATTATCTGGAAAGCTCCTGATAATTCTTAAAAGTCAAGTTAAAATAACTTATCCTCTGGTAAGCCTTATTTAGTTCTCCATGGCATTCTCCATTTTCTGCTTCCATCCTACCTAGTGCATTTACTAGCTATAATACAACCCTCATTATATCACCTCTAAATTAACCTGCTGGCCTGGTTGCCCCCAACTGCCCCCACATCCTCTCCCTGTTCCCCATGGGTCTGGCCGTCCCATGCAGCCTGCTGTTTAGTCATTTGGTCGCCCCTCACTAACCCTTCTGCCAGCCTGGTCACCCTATTGAGCCACTCTTGCTGGGCGAGGGTTTTTATCATAAATGGATATGGAATTTTGACAGATGAGTGGATGTTTCTTAGAAGCTAGAGGCCTTGTTTGGGTAGATTAATTAATTAATTAATTATTTAATTAAATTATTATGAGCACTCAGTAGGATGACTGGTATTATATAGCCAAGTAACTCTTAGCTACTATTTTTACAAAAATAAAACACTGGCTTTTGTAATTCTGTAGGTGTAATTTATTTTTATATAATTTGATAATTACATCTGTGATTTCATTTAAAAAGTCCATGACATTAAAACTTCTGGTGACACCTTTAATGCTACTATAGATTGGAGTTTACTCACAGATAATCATTCCTTCTGCTTGCAACTGTCTTGTGAATCTGAGTATCTATAGCACCTATGACTGTATCTATTTGATTTAGGTATACAGTGAAACTTTATTAGTTTGATTTCTGAGGGACCACACTTGATTCTTTTCTCCATAAGCTGGAGAATAAACATTTTGATATAACATGAAGTTATGCTATCTGCTAGCCTACAAGATAGTGTCCCAGTTTTTGTAGCTTTCTTAATGTCACCACTTAAACATTTTACTATTTAAAAAAGAACAGATAAAGGAAGGGTTCACCTGTTTATACAGTGAGATGATGCATATTTCATAAACTCATTTGAAAAAAAATGATGAAAGTCATTGGGTACACAGAAAGCTGCAAATTTAAGCATTAATAGAGTGGTAATTGATTATAATCTGGTTGTCTATGTGCTCAGCTATGAAATAAAAGAACACAATCAAAGTAATATTTAAAATGCTGGAAATTTATCTAGACTATTCCAATGTTAAAATTTACATAGAAATGTTCACCATTTATTATTCTTTTTAGATCAAATCTTCCTTTAAATGTCTACATGATTATTTTTTGTCTCTGTAAATATGACTTTCACATACATATTTTCAGGAATAGGCTTTGCCCTACCATGCAGCTCCACCATCCTGTTTAAGTAATTTAGTTGCAAACATATTTGGGAAGAGGATTATGAAAAAGTATCCTCATTAGGGAACTAGATATGGAGGAGATTTAGAGAGAAGAAGGAATTGAACAGATTTTACCTTTGGAAGAAGTAAACTATAGTGTGATGATAATTAAGAGCTTTGCTTTTATAGAACATGGCTTCTGAACCTACTTTGTCAAATGAAAAATCAAGCCCTAGTAGCAGCGAAGGTGAAAGTGAGAGTGATACTGAAAGTGACAGCTCTGATGACAGTGACACCATGGAGAGCTTGTCCTCATTTGATCAATCTGAGGAAGAAGATCATCTGAGCTCAGAAGACTTAGTAGAAGAGCCAGCTTCTGGGCAGTTACCATGTGAGTCTGGAATGCATGAAGAGAAGCCATCAGAAGTTGAAGCTATAGATGAAAGCAGCCAGGATTCAGAAAAATCAGGTGAGGCCACACCCATGGATGAATTTCCCTCCCTCCTCCTTCCTCCACCCCCTTCCTTCTCTTCCTCCTCTTCTTCCTCCTCTCTCTCTTTCTCAGTCTCTGAACAATATCAGTGCCTTCATGCTTTCTCTCTTTTATATTAAATAAGAATTTTGTTGTTGGTTTTTGGTTGACCCAGATTGAATAGTTTGCTTGGCTTGGAATCTATATTGTAAACAAAAATTAGGTTAAGGAATCTTTTTAAAATGAGTGTGTATGAGTGATGTCATTTAACTTAAATACATATTTATTACACTCCACTTAGGTATAGTTCTTTGAATTTTCATAAATCCAGTTAAATCAATAAATCCTTAGGGATAGGGACTGAGAATCAACAATTATATTAATAAGGTTCTCACGTGGTTCTGATTATAGTACTGTGACTTTAAAAGCAGGTCCTCAAGACTCTGCTTGACTCAAAAGGTTAAAGAGTAACGGAATGTTAAGCCTGAGTTCCTAAATTAATTATAGATTTGGCAAAAATGGGTTTACAGTGTATGTGAAACAGAATTTATTCTTATGACATTATTTTTATTGGATTATTTTCCATATAAACAGCTGTAAACTGACTTCCGCCCTACAGTGTATTAGCACATCCTCCTATATAATAAAAGGGTAATGTGCAAATTGACCAGAATGACCAGAACAACCACTGGACCAGTCACTATGAGGCTTACTGACCACCTCTCAGTACCTTTCCTGAGACAGCAGGCTCCTATCCCTGATGTCAAACTGGGAACCGAGGGTGGGTAGCAGAGGATGTGAGTGGCACCAGGACAAAGACCCTACCCCACCAGTCACCCTACATACAGAGGGTAACCTGTGGCAGGGGCGGGGCTGGAGAGCAGGCAGGAACAGCCAACTTCTCAGTTCTTACCTCTCTAATCTCTCCCTCTTAGAGAATTTCTCTTGCTTATGTTCCATGAGACATATTAAAATTTTTATTGACCTACATCAACCCAAAAAATTCAATTAAAAAATAAAGAAAGGAAAAAAATAATGTAAAATATGCCATAATTTGTAAGACAGTGGCAAGAAAACAACCCAAATGTCTATCATTATGGAATTTAGCTTCAGAAGGTGTTACAATTGTATGGGAGAGCATTATCAGCTGCTAAAATGTGCATCAATGTGGATAGATCTCAAAATCATAAAGTTGAATGAAGAAAAGTTGTGGAATGATACCATTTAATTGAAGGTGAAAAAGAAGGACATGTATGTGTTAATACAAAGTTATGGCAAAGAAATATCACAATGGCGTGGCCAGCTAATGACAGCAGAATGGAAGGGAATACAGCTACATCTTCAGTATTTATTCCCCTTCAATAAATAAATTTGAATCAAAAGGGCAAAATTTTAACATTTATTAATTTCAATGTTTGATACATAGATGTTTGCTATTATTTTTTATACTCTTTTAAATTATTATCAGGCTTCCCCCCAAGAATGATCAACCAAAATGTAGGGTTGCCCCATCACCAACCACCTTTTATTAACCACCTTGATTAAATTTTCAAGATTTTTGAATTCTTCATCTGGATGCTCTAAATATATTTATATATATATATAGATATAGATATATATAGAAGTCAAGTGACCGGAACACCTGAAATGACTGGTTGCTCACCCACCCTGATTGGGGGTGGGGCTGGCCAGTCGACTGTCTGTATCCTCCCTCCTTCCAGCAGGCCTGGCCCCAATCGGAGCAAGACTGGCTAAACTCCACTTGTGCACGAATTCGTGCACTGGGCCTCTAGTGTATGAGTAACTACCCACAGCAAATGTTCATAATTCACCTAAGCTTAAATTGAAATATTTCTTGCCTTCATATGAGAAAATGCTAAGTAACTGATTTACTATCTGAAAAGGGATTTACTATCGGGGAAAGGGAGGGAGGAAGAGACTGAACATAAACTGCACCTATGGATGAGGACAATGGGGGATGGGGATGGGGAGGGGGTGGAGGGTGGGGTGGGAACCTGGTGGAGGGGGGAAGAAATGAGGAACCTTTGTAATAATATGAACAATAAAGATTGATTTAAAAAAAAAAGAAAAAAAATATTTCTTGCCTTCTTACAAACTAAAATAAAAACAAGTAAAAGAAATACAGTAGACCAATTTAATGTGTTTTTAGAATTATTGATGCAATTGAGAGTAAACTTTGAAATATTATTCTAAATGAATATTTTCACATGACTCCACCAGTTAGGCAGGCTTTTAATAAGCAAAACTTAATATTTAGTAACGGAAAACATTTCTGCTTACACAAAACTTTAAATCTTGAGTCTGTAACTAATCACAATGCTAGCTTGTTTGGTTGCTTCTCTCAGCATAGACATGAAAATAGTAATGATAAAATGGAAGTATGAAATTACAGGGTCACAAAACAATGAAGACATTTGGAGACTTCTATGTTAATTGCAACAAATACTAAATAAGTACAATTTTAATGAAATTACTATATACACCCAAGTGTAGCCTTACCATTTAGTTAATAAATTTCAAAGTACTTTTTAGAAGTGAGGAGCTACCTATTATTGATACATCTGGTCCCGTATATAGGCATGTCTAGGTACCCCACATTTTTAAAATATGCTTTTATAATACCTAATACCCCTCCATTATGCACAAATTCACTTTATTTGAAAAAGAAGCAGTTGTGAGGGCTCAATTAATTAATATCAGTCAACAATATGAGAGATTCTTACGCTGTAACAGAAATGCCAAGAAATCTATAGTGTTGCAATATTCCTGCTTACTCCCCCCCCCCCCCCCCCCCCCCCCCGCCTCAGACCTCACATTCTAAATAGGTGAATGTTTGTTTCCTTTACAAGTGCTAATTTCTTAATAGAATGCATTTAACAAGGACATGGAGTATTACAAAGAAATTTGCTGGAGTAATTTATTTCAATGAATTAGATCAAATTTTCTCCCCCACTTCCCTCAGTATATAGAAGAGTAGAAAAATAAAGGATTTATCATTTTATTATTTGTGCTTAATGAGAAAACCTTTTTAAAACATATTTCATTGATTTTTTTTACAGAGAGGAAGGGAGAGGGACAGAGAGAAACATCGATGAGAGAGAAACATCAATCAGCTGCCTCCTGCACAGTTCCCACTGGGTATGTGCCTGCAACCAAGGTACATGCCCTTGACAGGAACTGAACCCAGGACCCCTGAGTCTGTAGGCTGACGCTCTATCCACTGAGCCAAACTGGCCAGGGCAAAGAAAAAACTTTTGAAGGTAGACACTGTATCTATATCTATATATCTGTTTAAAGATGTCTTTCAATATATTTATATAGATTAATTTTAAAAGCGTTAAATTTTCAATTTTCTGGACATCTTGTCTTTGTGGACTTGTATTTATGTTTATCATTAAAATTCATTTGCAACTAGAAATTTACTATTTTGTGTTTATGAGAAATCAAATTTTAAAACTGTAAGATTGGCTTGCCTTGCTTATATTTATTCTTTTTAGTAAATAATATAGGCATATTTTCATTTTTAGCATAATCTGTTTATCTTTTGACATGTAACTGAATATTTCATCCATGCTTATGCAGTCTTGTATAAAATATAAGTATTCTCAAGATTAGCAACAGAAGGAATTATCAATTAAAATTATTTTAAAGTTGAGTATTAAACTTGTTACTTATTTTAAAGGATTAAATGAATGTAAGCGAATTCTGAGGACCCTCTCAATGGATATTTGGAAAACTCTGTCAAAATCTAAGTAAGTGCAGCACAAATCCTTAAAGTATTATATGATTATAAATAATTCATTTCCTCTCTGCGGCATATTTTTTATTTCTTCTTACTAAGAATCATTTTGGGTAAACTGCAAGTGGGGCAAAAGATTGATATTTCTGAAAATAGGTAAATATTCTCTTTTCTTGGGAAGGATTTCTCTATATGGCTTTTATTCAGTAGCAAGGAATAATATACTGAAAAATTGAAAGGGTATAAGTGGAGGAAAGACTCATTTTTTAATTCTCGTGTGAAACTAAAGTAGCAATTTAATTGGCATCATATTGCATGTCAAAATCTTTGAAAATTTCATAAAATTGAAATTTGGTATTTTTTTAAACATTATTTAATAGCAACCAGGGCAAATACACCAAACTAATGCATCTTTTAGTTCCCTCAATAGCTATTTTTGTGTGCTCATCAATATACTAGCCTCTAGGGATGAAGAAAGTAGAATTTCTTGTTATAGGTGATTTATTTAGTCTGATCTTATATCGCTGATCTCCACATTCCAATTTTCTAAAATAATTTAGAATAGATGTGCTGAAATGCCATTTGCATGCAATTATAAAATAAAACCCAAACCCCAAACATCATTTATGATATGAATATTTTAAACATATGACATAAGAATACTTCTAAAAATTGTATAAATATTTATCTCATGAATCCTCACAGCAACTACATGAAATTTTAACTTTTTAAAATTCCCACTTGAGTTGAGAATAGAGCACAGAATAGAGAAATAAGTAATCTAAAGTCTCAGAGCTTGTCCTTTTTTAAATTGGGTCATTTGTTTTCCTGGTGTTGAGTTGTATGAGTTATATATTTTAGAACAGTAATTCCCAAAGTGGTCTATATCGACCCCCAGGGGTCTATGACAACCTGCAAGGGGTCTACGTCAGCGAAAAAAAAATTTGGGGGTCCATGAAATGAAAATGGGGGTCCACGATAGTGGATCTCAACATACACTGATAGTACCTATTTACTTACATCATATTATCTTATAATATAAAAACATATAAATTATTTATAAAAGTATCTATGAAGTAAAAAATTTATTATATATGTTTATAAAATTGTGTAAATTGTAGGATAAAAACCTGCACATAATGATATACCAGTATCATCTTGTTACAAGCATACGCGCAGTAAACATTCTTGCCAATTTTTGTCTCAAAGCTTCGCGAACTTGCACCGACTTGTTCAATTCGTCACTCTATAAATATGAATGTGAGAAAAATACGTTCATTCGTTTCCTGAATCTTGAATAGGAAAGTGCTGAGAAAATATTTTAAAAAATATAAACTGGTAGTTTATCATACAAATTATAGTGAATCAGTGTTATTTTGTTTGAGAATGCCGGAGAAAAGTAGGTACATTATTTTTTATTAAATTTTAACATTAAACTTCACTACAGTTAGAAATTTACAAAAAAATCAATATCAGGTAAGTAGGGGGTCTACCCAAAACCGAAAAACATGGCAAGGGGTCTACGGCACAAAGAAGTTTGGGAACCTCTGTTTTAGAAATTAACCCCTTATTAGATGTGTCATTGGCAAATATGTTCTCCCATTCAGTGGGTTCCCTTTTCCCTTTGTTGCTGCTTTCTTTTGCTGTGAAAAAGCTTTTCAGTTTGATGTAGTCCCATCAATAAAACAACAAGTGCTGGTGACGATGTAGAAAAAAGGGAATCCTTGTGCACTGTTGGTGGGAATGCATACAGGTGCAGTCACTGTGGAAAATAGCATGGTGTTTCCTCAAAAAATTATAACTGCATCTAGTTATTGATCCAGCGATCCCACTTCTGGGAATATGTACAATACATCCGAAGAAACTCAAAACATTAATTTGAAAGAATATATGCACCCCTATGTTCATTGCAGCATTATTTACAAAAGGCAAGATCTGGAAACAGCCCAATGGCCATCAGTAGATGAGTGGATAAAAAGCTGTGGTACAATTACACAATAGAATGCTACTTAACCATAAAAGTAAGCAAATAAACAACTAAGTGGAATCTTATTACTTTTTTTGTTGTTCATCCTCACCAGAGGATATTTTTCCATTGATTTTTAGAGAGAAGAAGAGACACATACAGAGAGAAACATTGATGTGAGAGAGACACACTGATTGGTTGCCTCCGGCATGCACCCCAATCAGGGCCAGGGATCAAGCCCATAATGGAGGTACATGCCCTTGGCTGGATTTGAACCCAGGACCCTTCAGTCCACTGGCTGAGGCTCTATCCACTTAGCCAAACCAAGGCAGAATCTTACCTTTTGTGACAACATGGATAGACCTGGAGATTATTAACTAAGTGAAATAAGCCAGAGAAAGGCAAATACCATATGATTTCACTTATATGTGGAACATAATGAACAAAATAAACTGACAAACAAAACAGAGGCATGGATACATGGAACAGACTGACAGCTGTCAGAGGGGAATAGAGTTAGTGGGGCCTAGATAAAAGAAGGTCAAGGTTTTAAGCAAAATAAATAAATAAATAAATAAATAGTCACACAGACACACACACACACACACACACGTACACGCACACGCACACACACATTATATAACACGTAGACACAGACAACAGTGTGGTGATGGCCAGAGGGAAAGGCAGTGGGGGTAGGTAGGGGTGGGCAAACAGGGAAGGGGAGGGAGAGTAGGGACTGAAAGAGACTCTTTTTGGGATGATGGGCACATGATGCGGTGTGCAGACAATGTTTTGTTGAGTTGTACACCTGAAACATGTAAGATTTTGTAAACCAATGTCACCCCAATAAATTCAATTAAAATATAAAGATATTAGAAAGTAAAATAAATAAACAAAGAAACTCCCAGAATTTGTATGAAACAGAGCCAGGATTCTAATCTCAGGAGTCTGACTGCAGAGAATGCAATCTGGTTTACTACTTTATGTGTCAAAATGTGCAAAGAGTAAATTCTAAAAAAAATGCACAGCAGAATTCACGTTTCTGCAGTTTTAATTTTTTTAGTAGCATCTAGTAGCTTCACACATCCTAGCCACAAAACTGAAGAAGCAAAATAAAAAAATTAAATTAGAAGCATGTAGTTCATGTTTTGTACAACACCAGGTGTTGAAAATCATGCAGTTGAATTGATTTTCTGACACCTGTTAATGTAGGTATAACTCTATAGGATTGCTTTAGAAAATGCGTTGCTATTGCCTTATGGTGAACAAATTAGTAATTACATTTTTATAAATAGATACTGAGAGATTCACCTGTGTATTAGGAAACAGACACAAAAATGATCATTGCAGCACAGTTTATAACAGCAATAAACAGAAAAAATAATTCATATGCTCATTGAAAGGAGAAATATATTGTTGTAGATATATATACATATATATACATATATACATATATATATATAATTGCTATTATACAACAATAAAGTTATTTAAATATAGCTTCCTGTAACCATATACTAGAATTTTAATAGTAATTGGTAATTATGTTGAAAATTCCATAAAACTCAGATAAGACATTGTTCTTTTAATAAAAATCCTAAACGAGGCATGCACTATACTGTCATAAAAATTTTTAAAAAGTGAGAAAGTATGATGAAAACTAAATTCAAGGCAGTGGTTGCCTCTGAGAGAGAGTGAGGGAGATAAGTTTTGACAACTTCTCATATAGTAGATAAAAATTATGGAAAATTTTTGGAATGGGTGAAGAGTTTACAGCTCTTCATTATTTGTTAATTTAAAATGCACAATGAGATAGTTCCGTACATATAATTGACCAAGGATTATGACTGTTTTAATTTTTCACACTGGAAGTACAAAAACAATAAGTATAAATTTAAAATAGAGAGGCACTTTTCGCATAAATTTATGCTTGCACCAATGAATTTCAGTTTCACTATAGAATCAGTCATACTTTAACTGAGGACTTATTTACAATTGCAGAGTAATGGGCATGCTCTGGAAAATTGTTACTTAACTATAATAGAACTGTGTGGTCAGTTTTCCTTTAAGATTCTTGCTTAGACTTGAAGAAAATTTGTGAAACCAATTAAACTTGTGGGATTTTATCTTAAGCTACTATTATCTTTATAATCTTTGCATTGCTTGTTTTATGTTTTTATTCAGAATGGTGAGCTTACTTAAAGACTTTGTTGAGTCTGAATTTTTTTTGATTGATGGAGATTCATTACTCATCACTTGTTTTCTTAATGTGAACTTCAAGAAAGGACAAACTCTTCACTTCTTTTATATTGTAGAACAATTTCTGCATGATTTCATTCAAAAGGAAGCCAAATTTGTAATAGTTTTTTTTAAGGTAACAAACATTTAATTTTCTGTTCTCATTTCATAGAGGCTAAGAAAACGTGTTTATTTTTAAGTGTTATCAGTCATTACTTTTATATATTTTGCTTGTTCAGATTGAAATTAAAGTCTATACTAATTGGAATAATACCAAGTATTATTGATAGGGAAATAGCTAATGAGTCTTTATCTGACATTTCTAAAGTATTTAGAAAAATTAAGCAAATAACCTTGAATTTTTGAATCTTTGTATTATGTTAATACAACAATTTATATGCAATGCTAAATTTTAAAAATAACTAGATAGTCTATTTTTATCACTAAAATTAACATTGATTTCCTTTGTCTACAGGATGCAGAAAATCTGTATTATAATCACCCTGAAATTCTGGCCCTTCGTACCATATTGATATATCATTTAGAATACAATACTGATGTCACTATTCATACAGAATTTTCCAACTGTCTGACACCAGAATGGGAGATATTTCTTAAAGAATGCTATCCATATTTCCTCATTGTCTCAGATAAGGGAATAACAACTCGTCAAACAGACTTCTTAAACATTTTGATCATGCATGCTCTTCAGAAGAAAATCAATATTGTACAGATTTTGGGAATAGAGTCAGATGTCCTTAGAATTTATGGATACTGTGCCTCAAGTCTCTATATGCACAAACAGTTTTTTGAAACGGTAAGTTATATTAAATTTCCCAGGATAAATAAGCAACATAAATGTTGAAAAATCAACCAGAGAACCATAAGTCTTTATTTAAAAAAATTTGGGCTTAAGAACCCTCTGAAGGAATATTCTAACATGGGAAAAGAGGGCAGAATTTAAGTTAGCTTAAGTTCTTGTATACTAAGCCTTTGTTTGGGCAATTTTGAAAAGTGGGGAGGAAAAGTATGGGCTAAGGTCAAGTACAATAGACTCAGCAGAGGAACAGTGCCAAGGACATGTGAGGACACAGTGGGAAATTCCCAGCCAGCACCTTGTACATAAACTACATGTATCTGCACATACATATGTACACACTCATATAACATACATATTCATTTATATGCTCCTGTATATTAAACTTGCATACATTTTGTGTATATGTTTTACACATAAATGTATATATGTGTATACATATATATTATCTGGGAAGATTAGTCTGTATTATCACTTTTAAAATTAAGACAGCTGTTAGAGAAAATATTCATCATTTTGTTTGTCAGTCCTTTTTTGCAATTATTTTGAGTAGTTGTATCTTTTAAAAAATAGCTGTGAATAGATACCAAGGCTTGAGAATATTACTTAAAATTTTTCTTCTTTTTTTTTTTTTTTTTTTTTTTTTTTTTTGTAAATAGATAACATATAAGTGTGGGGCAATATAGAACAGTTATAGTACTTCTAAAGCCAGCATTTTCTTAGTGGCTGCTTTTATTTGAATTACAAACATTTTAATTTCTCTTCTTATATTCTAGTAAACTCAGCAGTGAATACTTCAAAGGGAGTAGAAGTCTATTTTAGCTTGAATTAATGGATTTTTTTGTTTGTTTTGTCTGTAGTCAAATAATAATAAGCATTAATATTCACCTTGTATTTATTTTAACTACAGGTTTGCAATAGGTATTTTTATTCGAACCAGACAACTTACCTATGTGTTTTGTTTTTTAGTATGAGACACAACTGCAACACGCCTTACGTGCCTTCATAATAGAGTATTACCAAAGGTTACAGGAGAGAGAAATATTTCTCTATGGTCATTTGAAACTAAACTTGGGAGAAATGCAGAAAGAGGTAACAACACATTTATTTGGAAACTGAAGCCCAGCACATAGGCAATATACTTTTAATGGTTTATTGCTTCTAGAAGACAGACTTTTTTTTTTTTTTAAACCAACATTCAGGTCCTTGCTGATTATATGGACTTTCTTCTTCAAGCTGCATAGCACTGAGGCAAAGGGAGTCTTGCTAAACTTATTGATTATAAAACATATAGTAAAATTGGAGGAAGAAACCTAATATGATAATTTTAAGATCTCAAACTTTTTTTATTTTATTTATTTATTTATTTATTAAAATATATTTTATTGATTTTTTACAGAGAGGAAGGGAGAGAGATAGAGAGCTCGATGAGAGAGAACGTCCATAAGAGAGAAACATCGACCAACCAGCCGCCTCTTGCACACCCCCTACCGGGGATGTGCCCACAACCAATGTACATGCCCTTGACTGGAATCCAACCTGGGACCTTTCAGTCCGCAGACCAACACTCTACCACTGAGCCAAACCGGTTTCGGCTCAAACTTTTATTTTTTAATATCTGGGTGACTACTATGGAAATGTATACCTAAAAGCTATGCATTTTTTAGTTTTCTGGAAAAGAAAACTGCGTAGTTAGTATGGAAGTTAAGCCATTGATATTTGAGTGAGCTCTTATGAGGAACCTAAGTCAGTGGTTATTTTATCCTTTTGATTACTCCAACCTCACTATCTGATATTTTTCTTTCACAGTCTTCTTTTTGAAAGACTAGGTGTGTTGTCTTAGTTTCTCTCATAGACAGCCGCCTATTAAACATCTCATGGATTTCTTGTTGTTGTTAATCCTCACCTGAGGATATTTTTTCCATTGAGTTTTAGAGAAAGTAGAAGGGAGGGGTAAGGGGAGAGAGAGAGAGGAGAGGAGAGGAGAGGAGAGGAGAGGAGAGGAGAGGAGAGGAGAGGAGAGGAGAGGAGAGGAGAGGAGAGAGAGACATGAATTGGTTGCTTCCTGCACACAACCTGACCTGGACCAGGGATTGAACCTGCAACCCAGGTATGTGCCCTTGACCAGAATCGAACCCGAGACCCTCTGGTGCATGTGCCAACACCCTAACCACTTAGCTATGCTGGTTATCACATGGATTTTTAACAGGCATCACAAAATTAACATAGCTAAGTTTAAGACCTTGAGTCCAAACCCATTCCATTGAATCTCCACATATCAGTTAATATGCTTATAGTTGTTCAGTATATAAACCTAGGAGGTATTTTTTACTTCACTCTTTCCCTCATACCCCCACCCAATCCACTAGTAAATCCTGTCATTGTACATCCTGAACCTGCTAAATTATCATCATTTCTATCACTATGACAGAGATTTTATCAAATCTTTCTTATATGAAAAAATGCAGGAGACTAAGATACATCATCCTACATGTATTTCTGTTTGTGCTTTCGATCCCCTATGACTTACTTTCTACACAGTAATCAGAGTGATCTTTTAAAAGTATAAATCTCATATCATGGCACTACTCTGCTCAAAACTCAAAAGGCCCTGTGATCAATCTTAAAATTCCTGCACACCTTACATAGGATGTAGACACTAGACAAACATTAAAATTTTTTTTTTTATTGATTTCAAAGAGTAAGGGAGAGGGAGAGATAGAAACATTGATGATGAGAAAGAATCATTGATGGGCTGTCTCCCGCCCACCCCACACTGGGGATTGGTGCCCTGACCGGGAATCAAACCATGACCTACTGGTTCATAGGTTGATGCTCAACCACTGAGCCACACTGGCTGAGATACACAAACATTTTTAAATGAATGCATTTAATACCCAGCCACAGATAGAAAAAACTATATTTTAAAAAATATTTTATTGATTTTTTTTACAGAGAGGAAGAGAGAGGGATAGAGAGTTAGAAACATCGATTAGAGAGAAACATTGATCAGCTGCCAAGGTACATGCTCTGACCAGTATTGAACCTTGGTCCCTTCAGTCCACAGGCTGACGCACTATCCACTGAGCCCAACCGGTTAGGGCAGAAAAAACTATATTAAGTCTGCATCCTGTTCTTGTCTAGTTACTTTGTTGAACTTTTCAATTTCTTACTCCTTTCCAACTTTCTCCAAAGGATGGAGGTTGTAGTGATAATACTTTCAGGAACAGTGGCTTATAATTAACAGTTTATGAGAGGGTAGCTTTGACCAACAGGCAAATACATCATTTTTGCATGTTGCCTCAGTGGCCACTGAAAATTGTCTGAACTGGCAACATTGAAGACTTTACAAGTTAATCACTCACATACCAAACGGGGTATGGCCTATTCAGTTTTGTAAGAGAGTATACACATCAGGAGGATAAATAGTTATTAATATTAAAATATACTTAGGCCTAGCTAGATACACATTATCATTTCTCATTAAACATTTTCCCAATTGTTCTGTTCTTCCTTAAGAATTTTAAAAAACATTTTTCCTTAATTATTTGAAAGATTAAATTTTAGTAGTAACATTATTAGTGGGGAAAATTAAACTTCTTTTTCTAGGGTTAAATAGCACTTGAGCTTTGAACCTTGTCCCTTGTAATCAGTAGGTCTTTAAAAAAATTTTTATTGCAGATACATCAGACCTTGTCCTTGCTTTTCAACCGGTGGCCTGAAGGAGCTGATGTAAGAAGTATTGTCTGCTCTATTTCATGCGCTGTGACACTGAAACACTATAAAAAAATTTTACATGATGCCCAAGACTCTGAAAACCTATACACCTGCACAGAAAATCATAACACACAGGTGAGATTCTTTCAAATTAATTTAATTATTCAATGTTATTTTTTTTTTAAAATCTTTATTGTTGAAAGTATTACACAGGTCCCTTTCCCCACTCCGTTGACCTCTTCTAGTCCACCCCGACACCATTCCCCAGGCCTTCACCACCCTATTGTCTGTGTCCATAAGTTATGCATATATGCATACAAGTTCTTTGGTTGGTCTCTTCCCCATATTCCCCACTTCCATCTGAGATGTAGCAATCTTTATGAGTAGTAGCTATAGGTATAAACAGAAAACATGTGTTTGTCACATGTTTGTTGATTAAACAATGATAAATATATTGATCACATTCTTATAATGGTACACTGAGCTCTTGACAGACAAGTTAGGATAATTTTCTTTTTCTGGAATGAGCTTGTCACCTCTTTCTTCCCTGACCAAAGGACAAATATATATATATATTTTTTAAAATCAATCTTTATTGTTCATATTATTACAAAGGTTCCTTATTTCTTCCCCCCTCCACCAGGTTCCCACCCCACCCTCCGCCCCCTCCCCATCCCCCATTGTCCTCATCCATAGGTGCAAAGTTTGTGTTTAGTCTCTTCCTCCCTCCCTTTCCCCAATAGCAAATCCCTTTTCAGATAGTAAATCAGTTACTTAGCATTTTCTCATATCAATAATACCTCCACATGCCCAATGATACACTTCACACAAAAGACATTTCCAAATAGGTCAACCAGCCTCATCCAGGCCCCACCCAAGGCACTCACAGATCAACACCCCAGCGCTATACTAACTCAACACATCCAGATCTAAGCCTTCATCACTTGATTCAGCAGACCCTCAAGTTCCCGCAAAAGTTTCCAGCCATGTCTGAGAGGCAGCCATGGGGCAGGGGCAGGCGAGGAGCGAGCTGTTACGGGCCTGGCTGCTCCGGGCCTGGCCTCTGTTGCTCTGGTTCGTTCCACAACCAGCTGCTCCGGGACTGGTCACTGCCGCTCCTGACCTAGTTGCTCTGGACTTGGCTGTTGCTGCTCCAGACCTGGCCGCACCCGACCCGGCTGCTCTGGGCCCGGCTGCTTCGGGCCTGACTGCTCCGGGCCTGGCCGCTCCCAGCCTGGCAGCTGCTGCTCCGGGCCTGGCCGCACCCGACCCGGCTGCTCTGGGCCTGGCTGCCCCGGGCCCGGCCACTCCAAGTCTGGCCGCTCCCAGCCTGGATGCTCCGGGCTTGGCTACTGCTGTTCTTGGCCTGGCTGCTCCCAACCCAGCTGCTCTGGGCCCGGCCACTCCGGGTCTGGGTGTTCCTGGACTGGCCACCCTGGGCTTGGCCGCCTCCACCTCAGGCCTGGCTGCCACTGCCCCAGGTCTGGATGCTCCAGTGCTGGCTGTTGATGCTCTGGTTCTGGCTGCTGCTGCTCTGGGGCCTGGCCGTTGCTGCTCCGGGCCCGGCTGCCACTGCCTTGTGCCTGGCAACTCTAGGCCTGGCCGCCGCTGTTCCAACATTCTGTCCTTTTTTTTTTTTTTTTTTTTAAAAAAAAAACGCATTTATGTTGCAATGTTGGCTGGTGAGTTGAGTTCTGACTTAGTCTTTGATTTTTCACGATCTTCTTTGTATTCTTTCTTAAATAATTTTACTATCTTTTGCTCTCACTTGATTTCTTCACATTGAGAACTTCTTTGGTTTCTTCCTCCTTGTCCTGGGAACTCAGCAGGTTGGCCTGTGGCACCCCTTTGTTCCCCGCAAAGGACAAATATTGATTTCATTCTTGTTCTCAGCTGATCATCACTGTGGCTGACAATGTCATAGACCAGCTTCAAGGCATGGGTGGTGACATTCCACAGGAAATTTAGCATCTGTTGAACCTGGGTAACTAATCATCTACCCTGGTGCGCAGACCGCATGTTTTCTGTTAAGCATACCAACAACTATGCTGTACACTTGAAGCTAGCCCTATATAATAAAAGGCTACTATGCAAATCAACCGAATGGTAGAATGACTGATTGCTATGATGACACTGACCACCAAGGGGTAGATGCTCAATGCAGGAGCTTCCCCCTGGTGGTCAGGGCACTCCCACAGGGGGAACACTGCTCAGCCAGAAGCCCAGCTCATGGCTGGGAGTACAGTGGCAGTGGTGGGAGCCTCTCACCACCAGGTGATTAATAATAAAAGTTAGCTTTTATTAATCAACATCACTATTATTATTGGTATTCTTTTTTTAATTTTTCAATTGCTGTTGACATCCTGAGGGTTCTCGGACTGCAAGAGGGCAAAAGGCCAGGCTGAGAGATCCCCCTCTCCCCTGCCCCAAGTGCACGGATTTCATGCACCGGGCCTCTAGTATAAAATAATATTGAATGTCAACAGCAGTTGAAAATGGAAAAAAAGAATACCAATATTGATGTTGATTAATAATATAAGCTAACTTTTACTAAGTGTTTATTATGTGCCAATGCCAGGTACCTTATATACAGAGTCATTAAATCTTTACAGTGATTCTACTTAATAGATAAATAAGAGTCAAACAGCTAATTGGTGGAAAGCTAGGCTACAAACCAGTTTGTTTTTGTGTTTGTTTGTTTCCTACACTGCTTTAGTACACACAGGAACAGGTATGACAGTAAGAAACTTTATGACACTCCTTGTATTTTTACTTTGAGGTCATAAATACATGCTAGCCCTGCCTCCATGCAGGTGATCATCCTCCACCATGTTAAAAAATGAAAATACTAGATGCTCTAAACACTGGGCCTCATTTATTTGGAAAAGTTTTCACTTCTAAGTAAAATAATTAGCTATGCTATTTAGAAAAAAATTATACGCTTGTTAAATTTTTTCTTAAAACAAAATAATTGAATAGGAGTACATGTATCATGTTGGGACATTATGAGTAAGTTGCTCTAAGATTCTGTTCTTATATTTCTGAATGTTTACATTGCCTGTGTTTGATATTTCTAAATTCATGTTTGTTTGTTTTTTCAGGACTTGAGTAAACCCTTAACACTAAAGGAAGCAGCAGATCTTTGCAGAATGCACTGTCTTAGTGTGATTTTTCTTCAACGTTTACCCCTGTTTCAAAGAGCTAAGGGTAGAATTATTACTTATATTTGGGACAAAACACTTGTACCTTTTCTAAGAATGGTATGTGAACTACATGGAATATCATAAATATTGTAAATTCAATAAGGCAAACATTACAAGGCAGATCAATTTGATTTTTCTAATATTGCTTTTATTTCTGCACACATCTAAAAATTATTGCCAGCAAACAATGCTTATTTCTAGAAAAAATAGTCTTGTCATATATAAAAGTACTCAATGAGAATAAGTACTGTAAATTCATATAAAATGCTTTGTACTTTGAAGAATTCCAAATACTTATACAATTTCTTTGAAGAAATAACCATATCTATTATTAATATATATAAAAGTAAAAATAAAAAATTGAGATCAATTGCATGTTTGCATCCTATTATTAATTAAAACAGAGAAAAATGAATTTAAAAGTCATTTGTCAGTTATTTTGAACCTTTGTTTCCAAATTTAGCCTGGTGCTTCTGAGTTTGATATTTGTTGTATAGTGCAGTGATTTTCAACCTTATTCATCTCATGGGGTGCATAAACTGATTAGTAAAATTCTGTGTCATACCAAAAAACAATTTTATTTTTTGATGATCTGACAAAAAATAGGTATAATTTTGAATCATTTGCACCAGATGGCTATTGTTATTTTTTAACTTGACAACCTAAGGGAAAGAGATCAGTGTCCTGACTAAATAGTCAGGTATTGCATGTTTTAAAAATTCTGGTGGCACACTGGTTGAAAATCACTGGTATAGTGATTTGCAGTCTTATTTTGGATAAACACTTTAGCTCAAGAAAATAGTTGCATTTTGGAGAAAACTTTAATCAGAGAAAATATTATATAATCTATTTTATTGTACTTAAGCCTGCTAAGTAAAATGATTATCATTAGCGTTAGTATAGTTTGAGATAAAGGAATGATAAGGTACAGAAAGCTAAAATAGGCCCTTTGTGAGATATTGAGAAACCTATATAACACAATAAATTAAAGTACAGTCGTATGGCGGTAAAACTGCATTGTTGATTGTATAACCTAGTCATTGTCAGCACAATGGTATTATGCTTGAAGGTGAGATTTTTCATTATATATTTAAGAAATTTCATCTGATATGTCATTGTATTTTATTTAGGCCCTAACTCTCTAAATCACATGTGTCAGACACAAGGCCCGCGGGCCAAATCCAGCCTGCCAGGCCTTGCAATGTGGCCCGCACTGTGCTGTCATCACTGCACTCCGCTGTCAGTTTATGACATTGTCAGTTTATGACTGTTCAGTAAACCATTTGGCCCGCGATTTAGGCTGGATTTTAGATTTTGGCCCCTTCTCTGATTGAGTTCGACACCCCTACTCTAAATGATGCCATAAGCAACTTTTAATTTAAATTATAGAAATAATAATGAAGTACTCACTACTGTTCTATGACTATTATTTTGAGTCAATGAGGGCATATTTATTGTGACAAATTCAAAGTATTTAATTTCAGAGCTGCAAAGTATGTTGGAAGGTATAGATTAGCCATGCTATCTTATCTTACACTTATAAACAATGAAGCATAAATAAAGTAAGTCATTTGTATATAGTCATAGATTTTGTCAATGCCAGGACAGTCACACTGTATTTTCATATGTAGTCTAGTTCCTTTTTCTTGGGGTAAGGCATAGATCATGTTGAGGAAGTTTAAGAAAGTCATGAACATTCTGGTAAGATTTTATATCATTAAGTCATGCCTCTTTCTCTTCCCCCTCCCCGCCCCCCCCAGCTAAATAGATGTCAATTTTTCATCTTAAAACAATTAAAAGCTAGGAATAACTGGAATGTGAATTTCACTGGCCTACCTGACTTAACTGATAATAGTTTGTGGAAAAATATTGCTTATTATTATGAAATTGAACATAATAGAGGTATGTTTTATTTTTAAATTTTTGTTCAATAGGATAATTCTTTTTTATGTATATTTTCTATTGTTGATAGTATTACAGATGTCTCCTGTAGAAATATGTTTTAAACGATTGTGTAGTTAAGTCTTTTATTTATTAGTGGGTGGGTGAGAATTATATCTAACAAGCAATGGTGATGGGCTATTCATTGATTAACTACAATTGGATAGGAAGCTTTCTTTGCAAATATTTTCTATTGAAAGTTTTTATTTCCACATGAGGTAAATGGCTCCATTGTGGACTTTGTGATATGTATGAGACAATATCAGCTAATGGGAGCTACTCTTAGAGCACTACAATAGTGTTACCACTTCCTGTATACCTTTCCTATGTTGGATAATTTGTATATGTTATACCATGACACCATAGTTTTGCTGCTGATTGTTTTGGACAAGTTGTGTCAGTTGGGATATTATGTGAAGAAATGGAGATGCACAGTTCAGAAGCCCTGCCTCACTACCTCCAGCATGACCTACAGAACACCTGATATTGATTCCTGACTCCTTTCCCCATCATGTTGGAGCCATGGGCTGGCTTTCTTAAGAGAGATAGAAAAATACAGCAACACCAGTAACAGTATGTGTGTGTGTGTGTGTGTGTATATATACATACATACATACATATATATATATATATATATATATATATATATATATTCTCATTTTATAAATATATAAAATGAGAATAACCCTAGTGCTTTTTTGAGAGACAGGGTGGTGATGGAGGGATGGAGGGAGTGAGGGAAGGAGAGGTTCCCCCCCCCACCCCCCGGGGTTCCAAACATTGAAGATTTTTATTTTTTCACATATATGTGGAACAGTAGGAGATCTTTCACTTTAAACTAAAACTGTCTTTTTTTTTTTTTTTTTTTTTTTTTTTACATTCAGCAACAAATAGTCTGCATTACAGCAAGTAGTTTTGTTTTTAAAATAGTCAGAAGTAGTGATTCCTAAACTTGCCTCAGTGTAAGAATCACCTAGGATGCTTCTTAAAGAATGCAAACTCCTGGATGTCATCCCAGATTAATTGAATCATAGAATTCTAGAACAGTGTTTTGGAAAATTTTATTTTTAATAAGCACTCTGAATAATCCTTAAGGTCAGGAAAGACTGGGAAAGGCTTCTGTAGTGGTTGTATAACACATGATGGGTGAGGGAATCTGAATTCCTAGTCTATTCCTTTGCTTACCAGCTTTATTTTTTAATTTAAATTCTTTATTATTTAAAGTATTACATAAGTCTCCTTTCCCCCCGTTGGCCTCTCCACAGCTGCTTCCCCTTCCAGCACATGCCCTCACCCACCCCATCTGTATCCATTGGTCATGCTCATATGCATGCATACATTTCCTTTGGTTGATCTCTTACCCCCTTACCCCTGCCTTCCCTCACAGGTTGGACAGACTGTTTGATGCTTCTGTGACTCTGGTTCTAGAAAAAAGTCACACAAGTACAGAGGTTCAAAGATATTTTACTTTCTTATAACAGTGACAACATGAAAAATTATGCTGGAGCCTCTTCTGTTTTGTTCTAAGCCTCTGCTATGAGATACTCCCAGACATATACTTATAACTCACATACTCATAAAACATAAAATTTGGTGACTATCACTCAGATTTTAATTGTTAATTTGAACATATTTTTTCTTCTACCTAGGGCTCAGTTTGGAATTGGGTAACACTCTGAAACAGGGATACGAGGAATTGTGGAACACAGTCTTAACATTATCAGAGGATGATGATTTTGGAGGATCTATGCCTGTGAGGACAACATGCAGACCATTTCTTACACAGAAAGAAACATCACCTAGAGGTGCTGACAAGTTTTAAAAGTTGATCTCATTCAGGACAGAAAAAGATGAGCAGTAAAATCCATGTTTGGAAAATAAACCTGACCTTTTAATGTTTTGTCTTTTTGCAGGCTTAGTCCTGCTGATGAGCGTCCATACCTGCACACCTACTTGGCTTCCCCACTGCTCCTTTTATTTATTTGCTTGCTTATTTGTTTGTTTGTTTATTGTGAGGTCATGAGAAAGAGCTGACTTTTACTAAATACTCATGCTGCGAGAAGTGCTCAGTGGTTCACATGAATTTTTAAATTTGGTTTTTAAAACAGCCCTATTAACGGTCAATCTCATTTCACAGATAAGATCTCGTGAAAGTATCTTAACCACATAGTCAATTTATGGTAGAGGGTTAGAATGCAAATCTGTCTATTTCCACAGTCAGACATAAAAGGCTTCCCAATAGTATCTTTATTGTATTTTCTACAAAAAATATAAGTTTGTTAAGGGTCATGTGAAGAATATGGAAATAGACCTGTCGGGGTTATGATTGACAGGTTAAGACCAGCCTCTTTATATGGAAAAATTTTATTTTGACTAAATTAAATATACAAAGGTATTTTTTAAAGTTTCAACTAATGAAAGAAACAAATTATTTTTTTATTATTTCATTTTATTAGTACTGATTATTAAATTTGAAATATTTTTTATAAAACTTTATTTCTTTTGGACTATAAAAAATAGGCATACTTCTTAATGTGGTTCAGAATAATTACTTGTCTTTTCTAGATTGTATAGTGATTTCTTTTTTTTTCTTTTTTTTTTAAAAATATATTTTATTGATTTTGTACAGAGAGGAAGGGAGAGAGATAGAAAGCTAGAAACATCGATGAGAGAGAGTCATCGATCAGCTGCCTCTTGCACACCCCCTACTGGGGATATGCCCGCAACCAAGGTACATGCCCTTGACCGGAATCGAACTCGGGACCCTTCAGTTCCCAAGCTGACACTCTATCCATTGAGCCAAACCGGTCTCGGCTGTAGAGTGATTTCTTCACTGTTTCTCAAATGCCATCAACTTTACTTGAAATAAAATTCACTCAGTATACATTTACATTTGTGAATTAAATGGATGAAATACAAAGTTGATCTAAACAATTTGATTTGCAACAATTCCATTGAGGTATTATTTATTTTGAAGAAAATGATGAAAATGTTTACTTTTGCTGTTTCACAGACATTTGCATCACATTGTCAAATTCTTAGAATTTTTTGTTCAAATATTAATTGTTTTTCTAAATAGTACCAGGATCAAATCAAGGAATTCATAAATTAGGACTCATTCCTCTGAAAGCTGAGATTATAGAAGTTTATGCTGGAGATATTTTGTCAGAACTACCTTTTCTAAGCAGGTATTTATAGAAAAATTTTGCCTGTTTGTAATATCTATCTATCTATCTATCTATCTATCTATCTACAATATCTATCAATCAATCATCTACCTATCAACCACTATATCTGATATAGTGAATTAACTGGATTTATTGTTGCATATATTGTACATATGTAAATTAAATTTCATATTGGGAGATACATTTTCATTATAATTTTAGTGAGTTTTGCTTTATATTCAAGCAAGGAGGGTATTCAATTGTCTCTTTAAATATCCAGTTCCTGCTAGCAAGTCCTCAATTTATATTTCTAGATTTTTTGCTCATTAACATATTCTTAGCATCTAGAAGAGTATCTGGCACAAAACAGGAACTCAGTGAATATCTTGGTTTATGTGTGTCACTTATTCTCTTTTTTTCTCTCTCTGTGCTTGAAATATTTTACAAGTACATGCACATATACCCAAACAAGCTAAAATAATCCAGAAGTGACTCTCAACTTTAGAAATTTTATATCTTACAGGTAATGCTATATATACTTTATTGTTATTTGGTACCTAATTCAATCCCACATACAAATAAAGTCTTGATATACACTTTTTATTGTTATAGAGATGACAATGCTACAGCTATCCCTGTCCACTTCTTGACTATTTATTCATGATATACATTGTTTTAAAAACATACTTTGTTCATTTATAGTTATAAAATTAAGGGTAGAGACCCATTAAGTAAGCTCATGGCTTATATTATAATAAAAACTGAAAAAAATATATGTGTATTATAATGTATGTCTTTTTATTGTATGCCTAGTGATGACCCAGCTGTTACAGCTCTTTCTAAGAAGAAAGAATTTGATGAACTCATGCACTGGCATTCTTCTAGACCTCTCAGTGATGATTTTGAAAGGACAAAGTGCAATAGTGATGGTAAGTATAACTAATCGTCAACATTTTCAACATTTTTATAAATTAAATTATATCTCACATATAAGAAAAAATGAGTCGTCTGGGATTAGTGAAATCTAATTTATAGTCTTCTCTCTCTCAGGCCAGCATACAAATTTCCAACATCTTTTATAACAGAACCAGGAAGAACTAGTTTCTATAGTATGAAAATGAGATTCCAATCAGTGTAGTTGGGGTGGGAGAGTTGTTTTGTTGAGATGGGGAATCTTTTAAAGTTTTTTCTTAGGTTCCTACAACAAATTACTTCATATGTTATTATTAATGAGCTTTAGTTCCTTGTTCTTCTAGATTAAATTTTCTTGTTTATTGTCTCATGAGACCTAATACCTTCCCTAATCAAATTATATTTTCATTGTTTGTCCAAATTACTAATTATATTATTTGCTTCAAAATACTATTTAATAATTATTAATTAAGTGAAATAAGTAACAAATATTCAAATGATTTAGTAATCAACTTGGCAATTAAATATTATAGCCCACTATAGTTCTCTAATCTTGTTATCTTCCTGGAAGGAAAACTGGTACAGGAAAATCACTTAAGGAAAAATTAAAAAAATCAGTTGCACACCATTAGGATTCCCTATAGAGTGGGAAGTGGCAGCTGGATTGATATTGCAGGAATCTGACATACTCATTCAGTATCTATCCCATGAATTGAGAGTTACTATGTGTCTAACTTTGGGCTGGGCTCTGGGAATCTAGCAGGAACATGAAAGTTATATTCCTGCTCTTATAGTGCTCACAGTTTAGCAGAATAGAAGATGTTAAACAAACCACTGCAGAGATACTTATTTAAAACTAGCGGCCTGGTGCACAAAATTCATGCCTGGGTAGGGTCCTTAGGCCTGGTTGGCCAGGGCCTTCCAGCTGTTGGCCCATGGCCTTCCTTCATTCCTTGCCACTCCCTTGTAGTCAGCACACATTATAGTGAGTGATTGAATTCCCAGTCTTCTGGTCAAGCTCCCAAGGGGACACTTGGCAAATTAGCCATATATATATAATGATGACTACTACAATCATGTCCAAAGGGTATACCAAGGATAGGCTTGAGGGGTTGAGGAATTTTCAAACCAAATCTGAAAGATGAAGATAGTTATGCAGGTGTGGTAGTGGTGGAGGCCAATAAGAAAGTGGCCAGAGGCCTGTAGCACAGAGAGTGATGTGAGATGGGTCTGAATCATGCAGGCTTTAGTGAGGATTCTGAACAATAGAAGAGCAACAGGAAGCCACGAAGATGTTCAAACCACATGAGCAACGTGATTGGATTATATTTACTCCAGCAGCAGCATGGAGAAATATACATTCTTTTTAGTTGTGTGCAGTATAGCTGCACATTACCTGGAATTTGATTTGCTGTTTTAGGCAAATGTTTCTGACCTAATTTGGGGGTTTTCAGAGATCCTGTTTCTAAATTAGAAGCTCTTCTCAAGTGTGTCCTTTATTTTTGACACTGTCCAGAGCCATCAAAAATGCCAAAGAGCTAAAGTTTCTTTTGCAGTTCTGATGTCTAGAAGAAAAGGAAAGTGTAAGCTCACCATTGACTTATTCTATGGGGTGTACCCATAATGCCTAGAAAGTTGTACTAAAGTGAAAATACAAATGACAAGATACTGATTTAGATTTTACCATGTTATTTAAACATGGCTCAAATAATTAGAGTTTCTCTATCTCAATCTCTAACATATCTATAATTAGTGCAAGTTTTAGGTGTTTGCGTTTGTCAAAGCCTTTTTCACAAATGCTTTCTAAATGAAATTCTTATTTATAAAGAACATTGTCAGCATATTTAATGATGTATTTATTTCCTACAGCTAAATCCAAAGGCAAAAAAGAAAGAAGGGACATGCAGAAATTACATCATTTTTATCATGTCTTTGGAAAATCTTTGGTAGGAAGTAATAAATCAGTAAGGATTACGAGAGGAAGTTCTCTGCCACCTCCAGAAAGTTCTTCAGTACAAAAGAAAAAAACACACCAGGTACATTCTTGATATTTTAGGTCTTGTGAGGATCTTACAGCTCAACTCATTCCACATGGGATCTTCATTAATAATATCCAGCATTGTGCACATGTGTTATCAGAGAAGTAAAAAAACCCATTTCCTAAAAATAAATAATAACTATCAAATCAAGTATACTCTAAATACTAACATGAATTACAAAAGACACTTTTAAAATACTCGTAAAATGAAGAAAAAAAGTAAAATGATGCCTGACCTGTGTAGCTCAGTTGTTGAGTGTCAACCTATGAACCAGAAGTTCATGGCTCAATTCCTGGCCAGCATAGGCCAAGGTTGTGGGCTCGATTTCTAGTAGAGGGTGTGCAGGAGGCAGCCGATCAGTGATTCTCTCTCATCATTGATGTTTCTATCTTTCTCTCTCTCTCCCTTCCTCCATGAAATCAATACAGAAATATATATTTTTGAAAGTGTAATGAAGAAAACAAAATCCTAATAGGACTTTAACATTTTAGTGCATTTCTTTGTAGTTATTTTCCCTTTCTGTTATTAAAATTTTTTTTAAACACATTTTTGTGGCTGTATAATCTATAGTATGGCATGCTATTTTTTTTTGTTTAATGATTTATTTTGAAATGTAGAAAAACAGGTAAGAAAATAGGAGAGAAAAGAAAAATCTATACTTACATCCTACAAATAAACACTATTAACATATTAACCTACAAAATTTTATTTTTATTCATTATGTGCTTTTTTTTTTTTTTACAAAAAAGTCTTCCTATATACTTTTATTTCCCCACCATCAATATAAAATGATATTTTTTTCTGTGTCATTAAATGTGCTTTCATAATAGCGCATTGTTTTGAAAATTTAAACAGCTTTTTAAAAAAGATTATAAAGGTCAAATACATTCGATAAATTTAGATTATCTAGAAAAGTATAAAAAAAATCAAGAAAATTGTGCCACACTTTCACAGTTAATTAAAACACACACACACACACACACACACACACACACACACTTTTTTTCTTTATTATTATGGCTGACACTATTACAGATGTTACCTTTTCCCCCACTTTTCCCATCTTCACCCATCACACCCTCTCCCCTCCAGCCATCACCATATTGTTATCTGTATCTGTGGATTATGTATATATGTTCTCGGATTAATCTATTCACCTTCTTTCATTCAGTCCCCATCACTTCTTTCCCCTCTGCTAGCTGTCATTGATGTTTCTATCTCCACCTCCCTCTCCCTTTCTCTCTGAAATCAAAAAAATATATATATTTTAAAAATAGCAATAAAAAGCAAGAAAAGAAAGAAAGTGACAGTTGAGGATAGAAAGAAAGAAGGGAATGTTGAATTATCATGCCTATATAAATATAGATGTTTACATTGAATTATCCAGCATCCCTAAGGTCCTCTGTGATTCTCCACTTCAGTGTGCTAAGTAGTGAACTAGTGGCTTAAGTAAGAAATACTTCTTTTAAAAAACATCGTATTGGAGGACGTTCTCTCTTTCCCACATCTACTGAGAAGAGGAAGACCATTCTCAGCAATCAGACTGTCCACATTCCGGAAAATGGGGACCTCACTGTGAAGGGACACACAGTTGTTATGAAAGGTCCCAGGCACCCGCAAAGGGATGTCAATCCCATCAATGTAGAACTCAGCCTCCTTGCAAAGAAAAGGAAGAGGCTCCAGGTTGTCCAAGTAGTGGGGAATAGAGAGGAACTGGCTGCTATTGGCACTATCTGTAGTCACTATGGAACATGAGCAAGGGTTTACGTTGGGCTTCTGTCACAGAACAAGGCCTTTGTATACTCACTTCCTCATTGAGGTTGTTATTCGGGAGGATGGTTCTCTTGTTGAAATCTGAAATCTCTTGGGTGAAAAATATATCTGCCAAGTTCAGATGAGTATCTTACACTCAGAAAGAGGAGTTTAATTCTTGAAGGAAATGACATTGAACTTATGTCAAATTTAGCTGCTTTGATTCAGCAAACCGGATAGTTAAAAATAAGATTATCCAAAGAAAATGTTGGATGTTATCTATGTTTCTAAAAAGGGAAGAGTTCAGCAGTCTAATGAATACGATCTAAGTTGTCCAGCTGTAGAAACAGCAAGATGCCAAATGATTCCTCAGACTTCTTTGTGACGTTTCAAAGATGCAATAAAAGCTGTGTATTGGGGGGTGGGAGGGAGCAAATGTATTATCATGGAAACATTTGTATTATTGTTAATTTTTCTTATTTTTTTAAAGACAAATGCAGAAAAATTTATTGAGGAAAACCAAAAGAGACAGCTTGCTAAACTAGAGAAAAAAGAGGAAGAAAGATGGAAAAACTTGTCAGTATATATTGAAAAGGAAATGAAAGAAAACCCTAATTCTGGAATAAAAAAACTAGAAGATTTTCTCCAAACATGCCCTGTTAAATCTGTAAAATTTGCTGCAGAAATGGTAGGACTGGATGCCTGTTTCAAATTATGGATGGAATGCTGTTTAAAACCAGGTACGTAAGATAAAAATTTTAGAAATACCTTGAAATGAAAGGTCAGTAAGAACAGAGCAAAAGAATTGATACTGGCCACATATACTGATTTTTCTGGTCTGCATGATTTCGGAAACCCTTGATGTCTACAGGGTAAGACGATTTCCTTTTGTTTGATTCGCTAATAACATGGCTCTGTGTGAATGTGATGAGTATTGGCTAATAGATTTCGCTTGCAATTCAATTCAGTAAACAGTTCTTCAAGGTCAGTCATGAGCTGAGTACCTTATTAGGTTTCCATGGGCTTCTGACCAGAAGAACATAGGACCTACTCTGAAGGTGCTTTTTAAATATATATATACATATATATATATATATATATATATATATATATATATATATAGTTGATTTTTTACAGAGAGGAAGGGAGAGGGATAGAGAGTTAGAAACACCGATGAGAGAAAAACATCGATCAGCTGCCTCCTGCACAACCCCCACCGCAAATGTGCTCGCAACCAAGGTACATGCCCTTGACCAGAATGGAACCTGGGACCTTTCAGTCTGCAGACTGACGCTCTATCCACTGAGCCAAACCGGTTTCGGCTCAAGGTGCTTAATGATAGTCTCCTAAGGGACTTAGCCACATGCTGAACTAACTGCAACATAGGGTTGATAACCACAACCAAAGCTATATACAGTACATTTTCATGTAAAGTCATCTGTAGGTTCTGTGACTTTAAGAAGATCAATGTAGAGTGAAACTAATTTTACTACAGGCTAATTGCTATTAACTGGAATTAAGTTCCTAAGGCACCTCATTAACATTATAATGAAATGATGTTGAATAAAATATTTTTTGGAGACCTAGCATATATAGGGTATCCCAAAAATGTATACACATTTTGAATAATTACAAAGGCAGTGTTTATTAAAATGCATTGCATTTAAAAAATTGAGCTATTAGCTGTTAAAATGTATATATATATTTTGGGGGGACAAATTGTATATGTATATAAAGTCTCACAATTCTCTGACGTGGTTCCATTACCCTGATATTACATATAAGAAATTGAAGCTCTAGGAGAACAAATTATATGCCCAAATGTCAGTGACAGAGCAAGAACTTAAGTATAGCATCCTTACTCCAAGAGGTATGCACAAATTAAATAATTAGTAAATTTGGGCACAACAGTGTTTGGATGAGAACCAGAGAATTAATATTTTTTATTGGAGAAAAAAAGAAAGATATTTATCTTTTAACTGTGTTCACAGGAAAGTAAATATTAAAAGAAAAAAAAAATGTTGCCCTGGCCAGTGTTGCTAAGTGGTTAAAGCATTGGACTGCTCAAAGGGTTGAGGGTTTAATTCCTAGTCAAGGTCAACTACCTAAGGATGCAGGTTCAATCTTGTCCCTTGTGGGTTGCATGTGAGAGGCAACCAATCTATGTGTCTCTCTCTCACATTGATGTTTCTCTCTCTCTCTTCCCTTTCTCCCTTCCACTCTAAACATAAATGGAAACATATTCTTGGGTGAGGATTAACAACAACAAAAAGAATTAAAAAAAGTCCATTCACTCATTCTCCATATTAATTCTTATGGTTAATAATAACTGTTGCCATTATTGTATCATTTTTATATAAATTAATTTATTTAATCCTTATAAACCGTATGAGGTGAGACCTAATATTAGTATCCCCAATTTATATAAGAAGAAAATAAAGTTTAGAAATGGAACTTTTCAAGTTCCCAAATCAAGTATTGGCAAGTTAAAAATGAATTTCAAATTAATAGCAATTTTTTTTTACTATAAGTAAATGTCATGAATATATACCTCAAACTATATTGCCTGTATTTTATTTGCTAAAGCTGGCAGTTCTACTCTTACTTGAGGCCACACTCTTAACTGTAATGTAATTGACTAGTAACTATGAATTCCTCAGTAATTCATATGATTATGCTTTTCTTATCCTGCAATAAAATTAAATCAGCTTTAGGGTTTTACTATCAATATCTTGTATAACATGTTATGTATGACAATTTTTCTTTTAAACTGAAACAGAATCCAGAGATATGAACATAGTAATTAACTTGATGAAAAGGATTCATATAATCCATCAAAAACATTCAGAACTATTAAAAAATACAGATAAACAAAAATTAGCCAAATATTTAAAATATGTTGGATTTGACAACTTGGCACACTCATTATATCCTCAGGTAGGTGCTATAGAAAATATTACATGACATTCATATGTGTGTGTAAAATATTCTATGGAATGTATTCTGAATTAACATTTATTAGATTAAATTGACGATTAGATATGTATCATCCTGTATAGATGCAGATCTAATAATTTTTATGGATGTGTTTTTACATAGAATAAATGTTTTATTTGTACTAAGGGTGCTATGGTCTAAATGTTTGTGTCCCCCTTCACAAATTCATACATTAAAATTTAAACTCCTACAGTGGTGGTATTTGAAACTGAAGCCTTTGGAAGGTATTAGGTCATGTGGGTGGAGCCTTCACTAACAGTATTAGTGCCCTTAAAAAGAGACCCCACATTAAGGTGGCTAGGAAGAAATGAGCACCATGTTTGCAATTTACTCTTAAAGGTTCACAGACAGAAGGTTTTATATACTGAACTGGCAACTTTCCTGAAAGTTTGAGAGTGATTTAAAATAAAAATGTATTAATGACTCCCCCCCCACACACACACCCCAGAAAGCTGGCTCTTTCTTTTGTCATATGCAAAAAGATGGCCATGTAAGGGAGGCTCTCAGAAGACACCAAATCTGCTATGAGAAGAAAATGTTTGCAAGCCATCCTGTTATGCTTCTAGCTACCTGAATGGATTAAGCATAGGGACTCCCCATTTTACTTAAATTTATTTTTTATCAAAGCCAAGTGATAACTTTAAAAAACAACAATGCAACTGCCAAAGAAGGTTGTTCGAGTATGGACTTCAGAGATACAGGGAATATTTGTCTTGATTTATGGGGATGTTTACTTTCCTTAGGTAATCTCAATAGTACTTGGTTAATATGAAAATATATTTTATACAAATTATTAAATGTTACATTCACAATAAAACAAAGGTTAAAAAAAGGAATGCAAAGATTCACTTAGGTCAGGGGAAACTTAACTTTTCCCCCCTAAGAAAATTTTACTTACAGTGATTTCTATTTGATGTTCTTCCATAGATTGACTCCTTGAAACCTCTTCTTTGTTTTCAGCTGTTACTTCAAAAGAATGTGTTTGAAGAGAAAATATTTTTTGAGTCCAAATATCCCTCAAATAATGACTTGAGAGCCATGAGATAGTATATTTAGAAATGGGGCAGCTGCGCTTGTGTTATTGCTTGATCGTGGTCAAGTGGACATGCATTTAGTTCCTAGAGGAATGGCAGGGGGTGGGGGCGAGGTCAGCCACTCAGGATGACTGCCAGAAAGATGTAGAGTTAGCCCTGCATTTCCTTCTGAACTAGTTCTTCCTTGAATGCTCTGTAAATTTCCCAAGTCTCCATACTGACCCATCACAGCGATCTAGCCTTTTGCTAGTGTGCTCAGTCCTGAAGAATGAGAACAGGATCCATAAATCCTTTCTGGCTGCATCTTGTTCCCATAATCTCAGGATGCCTTGGAGCCACTCCTGGGCAGTTCTGTAGACCTCTTTGGAGAGCACTCCCAGGTGGCTTTTGTTCTCCTCTATCATCTTCATATCCAGCATGGCCAAAGCCCTGCCTTTTGATTGACCAAGGCAGGGACCATAGCTAAAGGCTTTTAAAGCCTTGTGATGTAGAAATGCATTACACTTCAGCAAAATATTCCAATGCAGAATGTAAAATGAGTTAATAACCTAGATCCAACCACAGAATGGACATCTCTTTCTTTGGTTGTTCTATCTGTACCTCATATCACAAGAGTATAGGTCATATTTCCCACTAGGGAGAGCTATTTTCCTACTCCTTTGAGAGACCTGAGAATTGGGGGTGGCGGGGGCGGGGGAGGCACGCACAGGGGGAGGGAGAGTTTTCCAAAACAAATTCACAAGCTCTAGGAAAGTAATTCTTTCTTTCTTAGCATAATAATAATAATAATAATAATAATAATAATAATAATAATATAATCCTATATAATAAGAGAGAAGTATGAAAATTAGGCCAGGACATCACAACCAGCTCAGAGCATGCCCCCAGCCCCAGGGGACAGATACCACACACCAGGGCTAGGGCAGGCTCTGAGCTGCTGCAGCCCCAGCCTCTGCACCACCCAGCTCCGAGGCCTCTCCTGCAAGGGGGGGTGGGGGGGGTGCGGGCAGGCACACTGCACTGCCTGCCCTGGGAGCCTTCCAGCCCAGGGGGCAAGGCCCCCAGTGGACCCACAGACCCAGGGGGGCGAGCTTTGAGCAGCCACAATCAGACTGTGGCTTAGGCCCACTAAGCTATCGTTAGGACATCCCCTATGGTTCTGCACATAAAATAGTATCTAAAATTATAATAAAGATATAGAACCTATATCGTATTCTTCGCTGCTAATTCTGAACACTTGTAAAACATAAAATAATCTTGTTGAAGCAAACTACAACATGATTGGTAATTTCCTTGCCCCGATTAAAATAATTGTAAACAAGAAAATCTAAATGTCCTATTTACTTAGGCACAGGAATCCAGTACCGAGAAGGATATTTCTAAATACTCAGTTTGCATGGGAGCAGCGCGGTTTCAGTTAACGTACATGGGCCATTACTTACTTCGAGAGGAAAGAAGTGATCCAGATCCTAGGGTGCATCATTTCATACCCGACACCTGGCAGGTATTTCCTGAAAAGATCTGCAGCATGGAAAAGTGAGGACACTTGATGGAAACGCTTGGCTCACATCACATTATGGGTTCACCACCCCAAGTCAAGTGTCCTTCCCTCATCATTTACCCCCCTTTACTCTCTCTACCTCCCCACTCCATTTTCCCTTTTGTAATCACCATACCATTGTCTGTGATGCTTATTTTTAATTTATTTTTTGCTTAATCCCTTCATTTTTTCACCCAGCACTCCTCCCTTTCCCCTCTGGCAGCTGTCATTCTATTCTCTTCATCTATGCCATCGAGTACCCAACTATGTCTCAGAAGGAACTGTGAATACCAATTTGCCTGAAATATAGTTGTTTTTAAATTAAATTTTGACACTAACTATATATTTTCAAAATGAAATGTGTGTTTTTTTTTAATCTAGAGGGAACTTCTTGATGTGGTAGATAACAATGAATCTGCTGTAATTGTTGCCCCGACATCATCTGGAAAAACCTATGCTTCTTACTACTGCATGGAGAAAATCCTGAGAGAAAGTGATGACGGGGTGATTGTGTATGTTGCTCCAACAAAGGTATTGTGGGCATATGACACTCTGTATCTTACTGTCATTTTCCTCAACTATAATTTGTGCCCTTATTCCTGGGAGGTCCGAGAGCATACAGACTCCAGCACTGCAGTCATGGATGTGAGTGCTGTGGGCTGTGGGGTCTTGAGCTGGTTTCTTACCTTGATTTCTCTACCTGTAAAAGGAGGATAATGATGCTTACATTTTTACAGCAGTCCTCTGATATCCATGATTTTGCTTTCCATGGTTTTTTTTTGTCTATGGTCAACCATGGTCCAAAAATATCAAATGAAAATTTCCCAAAACAATCAATTCATAAGTTTGAAATTGTGTGCTGTTCTGAGTAGTATAATAAAGTCTTGCATTCTGTCCTGCTTGGGACATGAATCATCCAGTGTATCCGTTCTGTATGCGCTTCCTGTCCATTAATCACTGAACAGCTCTCTTGGTTATCAAATTAACTGTCATGGTAGCGGAGTGCTTGTATTCAAGTAACCTTATTTTACTTAATAATGGCCCCAAAGTATCAAGTGCAAAAGCAGTGACACTGGCAATTTGGATATGCCAAGGAGAAGCTGTAAAATGCTTTCTTCAAGTGAAATGGCATGGATAATATATAGGAAAAAACATAGTACTGTATATAAGGTTGGCTCCTACTCCCTGGATCCAGGCACTCATTGGGAGTCTTGAAGCATATACTTTGTGGATAAGGGGTTGATGGACTGTGGTACTTTTATTCTAAGCATTAAGTGAGATGATGTATCTAAGTCATCCTTGAATATGTCTGGGTGTAAACAATGACCAATAAATGGTATCACTCGCCCTTATTTTTTATTCATTTTATTGCTTAAACCCCCTTAGGTCCAGCACTTACTAAAAATAAGGATTTAACACTTTTGAGAATTTTTCTCAAAGAAACCACTTGGTATCTGTGCCAGGGTTAAGAAAGGATAGATACACGTTCATAAGAGAAAGTGGGAGAGGGAAAAACAGCCATTCTTGTTTTGGTTCCATGCTCTGTAGAATAACCCCTGATTACTGCAAAAGCTATAGGCGTCTTTCTTTATAGCAACCTGTGTAAAATGATGTCTAGAGGCTCTTGGATGAGTCAGAATTTTTCTCTTCATCTTGAAGGGATTTGGCATATTCCTTCCTCTCTCTTTCCCAAGGATAATACTTCATTGCAGGGCTTGAAGATGAAGTGAGAGGAGAAATTCAGAATGCCAGTGTTGGGAGGGATCATCTCTGTCCTATGACCCAGTCCTTTCACTTTATGGATGAGAAAACTGAGGCTCAGGGAAGTTTAGTAATGAACAGATTATTGCAAAAATCAATTAGAATTTTAAATAAAATTTCATCATCTGATTTCACCTGTTCAAGTATAATATCCCATTTATGTGGCATAGATTGTTGCTCATTTTTTTTTTTGCCATCACATTAATAAGAACTATGATTTATTATACATTAAGGAAAACTTTAAGATGGAACCAATGGGAAGCATTTGTGCAAGTAATTCTTTTATTGAGAAAGAGTTATAGTCTTAGATGGTTTGGCTCAGTGGATAGAGCATTAGCCTACAGACTGAAGGGTCCTAGGTTCGATTCCAGTCAAGGGCACATGTCTGGGTTGCAGGCTCAATCCTCAGTGTGGAGTGTGCAGGAGACAGCCAATCAATGGTTCTCTCTCATCATTGCTATTTCTCTCTCTCCCTCCCCCTTCTTTGAAGTCAATAAAAAAAAGAGTATAGATATATAGACATATAGACATATAGATATATAGATATATAGATATATAGATATAGCCATAGCCTCTTTGGCTCAGTGGATAGAGCATCTTCCCTCAGACTAAAGAGTCCTAGGTTCGATTTTGGTCAAGGGCATGTACCTTAGTTGTAGGCTCCATCCCTGGCCCCAATCGAGAGGCAACCAACTCGTGTGTTGCTCTCACATCGATGTTTCTCTCTCTCTCCTACTTCCGACCAGACTCTCCAAAAATCAATGGAAAAATAGACTTGGGTGAGGATTAAAGAAAAGAAAAGAAAAGAAAAGAAAAGAAAGGAAAAGAAAGAAAAGAAAAGAAAAGAAAAGAAAAGAAAAGAAAAGAAAAGAAAAGAAAGGAAAAGAAAAGGAAGGAAAAGAAAAGAAAAGAAAAGAAAGGAAAAGAAAGGAAAAGAAAAGAAAGAGTTACATAAAATTGCTATTGTACTTTTTGCTTGTAAAGTTGTTCCAGATACTTGTTTACTTTAAATAATTTTTTAGTGTTGTCAATAATTACTGAATAGCACATTGTGTCTTTTATGATTTAAGGCTCTTGTTAATCAAGTGGTAGGGACTATCTGCAGTCAATTTACCAAAGCACTGCCAAAAGGACTAGTGGTGTGTGGAGTGTTTACAAGAGATTACCGTCATGACACCTTGAATTGTCAGGTATGTCACCGACATGAATGCATTATAAATAATAAGGCATATTAAGGCACTTTGGTAGGCACTACAAGGTTTTAATCTGAGGATAAATTAAATTCACAATTGCCCTGTGAAATATATTTATATTTTAACATTGTTTATATAATTTTTACTTAATAATATGGTTAACTTTCAAATAATTATATTTTCTATAATAAATAAAATGCTTTTCTGAAATTTCAATGTGAGGAAATTTCAAATCTTTCAATGGTGATGATTTTATATTCCCAATGTACTATGTGGGAAGCTGTTTCTTAATGAAATAAGCTTAACTTTTTGAATATATCAGCCACAACATACATGTGTTACTCACATTTTTCTACAGATATGATGGTTATTTGAATGGAAATGCTTATATGGACATACTGTGTCATCTAAATATTTACTGATGTTTAAAAACAAGGGAAGGGTGAGGTTTGGGGGGAGGGGAGCAAAGAGAGGGAATGGGAGATATCTGTAATAATGTCAACAATAAAAAGAAGTTAAAGCTGGAGATTTTAAAAAATCAAGTCAATGTTTTTCTTTTTAAAAAATTAACAAACAGATATTGGTGACAGTGCCTCAGTGCTTGGAAATACTCTTGCTATCACCTCATAATCAAAAGTGGGTGAAAAGGATGAGATACGTCATCTTTGATGAGGTATGCTACCTTCGTTACTATTATTCCACTAAATATTTGTATGTACATACAATATATAGCTTATGTATTTTAGTAAAGATGGCAGTCCTATGGAAAGTTATTAAAATAAACATTCAGTTTATGGAAGGAATGGACTGACTGGGTGGGTGTTAAAAGATAGATCTGGAAGGAGTTGAAAAGGGAAAATGGAAAATTTTCTAGAATAAGAGTGGTAACAGTAGAAGGAAAGTATCCCAGAAAGCACTGGACAAACCAATGACATTAGCAATAGGATTTTCTTCTTTATCCATAGAACTTTTATCTCACAAAACCAACTATCTTTTAGGAGGTACTTTCCTATTACCTATACTGGTCGCATTAATGGCGAAAATGGGTCATGTCACTCGCTGGTTTAAAAGTTAAAGTGCCTCATGTTGCTTGCTAGATTCATTTGATGAATGATACAAAAAGGAAATAAAAAACAAAATACAAATACGAAATAAAACAAGTAAACAGACAGAAATAAACAAACAAAGGAGTCTGTAAGTTTAGGAAGATCATGCAATTTGAACATGAAATTTGAGTTCTTTCCTAATACATATATTTATTAGCTTCTAACACATTAATGTATTGAAGGTTGTACATTAATCTTAAAGCATTGCTTTAGCAACATATAATATGAAACATTACATTTTTAAGATTCACTTTAAAATATATTTTAATTACCATTATAATTTAATTTTTGGTCCATAGGTTAATTAAAAGTATATTTAAAAAAATTTAATATGCTTTTAAAAAAAACCTATCTATTTCTAACATAGTTATATTTAGGTCAAGTATATCTTCATTTTTTTTCTTTCATCTTTTGAAATTCAAATTAATAACTAATTTTCATATCAGCAACACATATTTAGAAAATAGATAAACAAGCATTTTAAATATCATTTCTGCTACCATTAAACATACAAAGTAATGCCATAGCTGGTTTGGCTCAGTGGATAGAGTGTTGGCCTGCGAACTGAAAGGTCCCAGGTTCAATTCCAGTCAAGGGCATGCCTGTGTTGTGGGCTCATTCCCCAGTGGGGGACTTGCAGGAGGCAGCCAATCCATGATTCTCTCTCATCATGGATGTTTCTATCTCTCTCTCCCTCTTCCTTCCTCTCTAAAATCAATAAAAAGTATTTAAAAAATATATACAAAGTACTTTGGAATGTACAGGACTTTTATAAGGATACTAGAGGCCCAGTGCACAAATTTGTGCATGGGTGGAGTCCCTTGGCCTGGCTGGTGATTGGTCTGATCGAGACCACAGGAGGTATGCTGGCCATGGGGGGTTAGCCGTGGGAGCATACTGACCACCAGGGGGGTAGTTCCTGTGTTGAGCATCTGCCCCCTAGTGGTCAGTGCATCTTTATAGTGACTAGTCAACCAATCATTCAGTTAACCTGTTGTAACAGCCACTTAGGCTTTTATATATATAGATTGTTAAACTTTACTGAGTGATATTTAATAAGATATTCTTTAAAAAGAATAAAATTAATAGAGATACCTAGGGAAAAAGTCCGTTTTACCACTGGAAAATTCAATGTTATGATTATAACTACCCTGACTATGAATATAATTATGATAGATACTTTTTACACAATAGATCATTTTGGACACAAATAGATCATTTTGAAATCTGACAATTAGTTCTCTAAAATTTTCTATAGATTCATTGCTATCGCAATAAAAACTCAGATTTCCCCCCCACCCCCGTCCTTTTGTGATATTTGTATGTGTGACTGAGTGTGCACATTTGAGTTTTGTGGGGATGAAACTGATTACCTGATTCTGAAACTCACATGGAAATGCAAAAGGGAAAAGTAATCAAGATATATTTGAAAAAGAATATTAATGTGGGCCAAAAGAATGCATTTAAAAAAGATCTAACTTGCTCTATCAGGCATTGGGATTTATTGTAGACCTATGATAATGGAGTGATATCTTTTGAAACATGGATAAAGATATAGACAAATCAACCAGCATTAGAAATAGAACCAGGTATAGACATTTTATTTAGGAAAAATGTGGCACTTGTAACAGTATTGGGAAAAAATGGAAATCAATATGGAAGAGGGGAAAAAATAGATTTCTTCCTCACCTCATACACAAAATCAATTTCAAATGGTTTAAACACAAAAATGTAAAAGGCAAATTGATTAAACTTTATGTTCTTTGAAGAGAATATCTTTATTACTTAGGAGTAGAGAAAGATCTCTTAAGCACACACTTGAAAGGCACAAACTATGAAAAACAACTTAAATTTATATTAAAATCAAGAATTTTTTTTCATCGAAATATATAATTAAGAGAATGAAATTACAAGCCACTGAGTGGGAGGTATTTATAATTTATAAACTGGCAAATAATACCTCTCATTCAAAATATAGAAGGATTTCTTTAAAATATTAAGAGGAAAGGCAATCACAAAATGAGATTTTTCAATGTCTAATATACTCCTGAATAGAAACTGAATAAATTAAAATCACAATGAAATACCCAATGAGTCAGTAAAGGTGGAAATCTGACCGTATCCCTGTTGTGGAGGAAGTGGTGTAATGGGAAGAAGGCCCGTACACCGTACACTTTCAGAGGGGAGGGGGTGGGGGGGTGGGGGGGGGTGCTTTGGAAATCCTCTTAGACAATATCTAATGAAGATGACCAAACTTTATGAACAAGGAATTACCATCTGAGTTATATTCTTGAGGACTAGGGGGAAAAATTAAGATCTTAAAAAATAAGACAAAGAACCTTCACTCATGCTAAGAGTAGCAACTCAAATGTCTATGAAAGTGGAAATAATAACAAAATGTGAGCCCTTCTCTTTACTTCTCCAAAGTACTTCATAGTTGATAAATGCTTCATAAATAAAGGCTTCAGTAAAAATCAGAAATTAAGCAAGAACAGGACTTTTGAAATTGAGTTCTTTTTCTCATTCTATAAATACTAGAAGCCCGATGCACAAAATTCCTGCAAGGGGCTTGGCCCTAGCAGTCCTGGCTTTGCATGCGTAATAGAGCAAGTTCGTCTCTCAATATATTATTATCAAATCCAGTTTAATTCTCCTCAAAGTCATGTTGGGACCCTTTGATCAACTTTGTCAAGGGTGAATGAACATTACTGAAAGTGGAGAAAGATGGAAATAACAAGTTCTGGTAGCATAATCTATTGGTATTTGAGGGGCGGGGGGAGGGGGACGACTTGGGAACTAACCTTTTACTGAGTCCATTTAATCACATTGCCAGGTTCACTGTCTTGGGGGAGAAATTGGAGCCGAAGTTTGGGAGCATCTTCTTGTTATGATTCGATGTCCCTTTCTGGCACTTTCTGCTACTATCAGTAATCCCGAACATCTCACTGAGTAAGCCTGAGTTTTGTATTTGCTTAATTGCTATTAATGAAAATAATTAATAATTCAGTTAGAGATTATTTGAAGTACTCTTTAAAACAAAAACAAAACCCTCTTTAAGTAAGATCTATTCTCTTCAAATTGTGTTACATATAACTAGAAGACATTTGCACTCATCCTTTGACTAGATGTAACTTACATATGGGTTCTTCAAGAATGTTGTGTGAGAGTGGTTTAATTTTCCCGTTTATAGTGTGATATTTGGATTCTCAGAGAATAGCAAATGGCAGTTTAGAACCATCCTTCCATTAGGCTATGCCCACTACCTTCCCATGCAAAACACCAAACATGTTTTTAAAAATGAGTCAACACATATAGCAGAAATTGATGCATTCATTTAATTGGGTAAATGAATTTAATAAGAAACCTCAAAGTATCAGTTCTTGGTGACTGCATAAAAGTAATAACTAATTAAACTATGTGAGTATAAATATAGTTTGAGTGTGCATAAAATGTAGAGAAGATTTTTATTCTCTTATAATTAATGTTTAATGATTTTTCTCAGAAAACAAATAATGTGGGCTTTTTTTCTGTGATAACAATTTTTTTCTTCATAACTAGATGGTTGGCATTAATTAAAAGATACTGGCAACATGCTGAAAGCAAAATGGAAAATTCTAGTTCATCACAAAATGTCTTGAAAGTTCCAAAGAAACAACAAAGAAAAAGAATAGAAAAGCCATCCTACAGAGTTAGACTGGGTAAGACTAGTTTATTAGATCTAGCACTAGCTATGTGAACTTCAGTGTTGATCTTCTAGAGCTAAGATTCTTATTTAATTTCCTCTGTATATTAAAACAAAATGTCCTCTTTGTCTATGAATCTGTCTCTAGCTTGCTTATTAGTGCATTTTGTTCATTAGATTCCACATATTCTTTCTTTGACCTGGTAATATTCTTAAAGATAGAGAAAACAATAATAATAGTAATAGTGATACCCAATGTTCCTAATTAGTTCTTTGCCTATATATCTATTATTTATCCCAGGCCCCATTACACAAGGCATACTTTATAAAAATATATAGAGAAATAAATTGTAAAATCATAAATAAATACCAGGAACTGAAAACCATGATCCTATCTAATAAAAAGTAATATGCAGATTGATCATCACTCCAACACACAAGATAACTGCCCCCATGTTGTCAAAGATCCTGCCCCCATGTGGACACAGATAGCTACCACAAGATGGTCAGCTGGGGAGACCAGTGGGGAGGGGGCCAGGCCTGCAAGGGAAGGCAGTTGTGGGCAATCAGGCCAGCACGGGAAGGAAGTAGGGAGAGACTAGGCCTGCAAGGGAAGGCAGTTGGGGGTGATCAAGCATGCAGGGGAGGGTAGTTAGGAGTGACTAGGCTGCCATAGAAGGGAAGTTGGGGGCAAACAGGCTGGCAGGGGAGCAGTTAGACATCAATCAGGTTGGCATGGGAGTGGTTAGGGGGTGATCAGGTGGCAGGCAGAAGTAGTTAGGGGCAATCAGGAAGGCAGGCAGGCGAGCAGTTGGGAGCCAGCAGTCCTGGATTGTGAGAGGAATATCCGACTGCCCACTGGGAGCTAGCCTAAATGGGCATTCGTACAACTCTTGAGGGGTCCCAGATTGGAGAGGGCGCAGGCTGGGCTGAGGGACCCCCCCCCCCTCCCGATGCACAGATTTCGTGCACTGGGCCTCTAGTATAATAAAATTGAGGACTAAGACCAGGAAGGAAAGTGAAGCACAGATTCGCAGTATAGATATACTGAATCCTTTTTCAAGGTTCTTCCCAATGCAGAGCACTGTTTCTAACGTGCTCCTGGCAATGGACTCATGCATAGCTCTTCCTAGGCCTGCTCATAATTGTAAAATCATAATTAGGTCATTGTTTTGAAAGCAAACATATCCTAATGATCATTTCAATCCTTATACTTACAGTGTGGTACACAGAGAGATACAATGATCTAGAGAAGTATGTGTGTTCCCTAAAGGATGATGATTTTATCATTGAACACTATCACCCATGTGCTGCACTTACAGTCAACCATGTAAGTATAAACCACTTTGGAAAATGAGTATGTATCCAGATTGTTAAAAACCTATACATGGGATATAAAATTAATAATTTTTGTTTTATGGTTTTTAGATAAAGAAGTATGGATTCCCTTTAGACCTTGGATTTTCTCCACGGGAAAGCATACTGCTTTATGATGCGATGGTACATGTTTGGCCAGAATGGACAAGAATGCAGGTGTGTGAATATATACTTCTATAGCTGATATCTCTAGTTCTTTGGCTATGACAGCCCATCAATAATAAGCAAACTCATATATGGTATTTATTCTGGTTTAGATAAAAGCAGCATATTTCCTTGTTAAGAATTTAAACTCCAGAGCCATGGTGCTCTAGAATTGGGCAAATAAGTTAAATTTTCTTTATTATTCCTATTTTCCTTAGCAAAATATTATATCTATTTTGTTGTTTTTTTTAAGATTAACTGACTTGTTACTTGTAAAATGCTTAGAATGCCTTGCTATGGTAAAAAAATTTATATATATGTATTTCTGAAAATTATATATATATGTTTCTAATGTGTTCCTGGCAATGGACTCATGCATAGCTCTTCCTGAAATGTTTGAAATTTCTGAAATGTTCATTTTATATATATATAAATACATTTTATATATATACTCTATATATATAAAATGAACATTTCAGAAATTTTGATTTCTTTCATCTCTAAAGTTAACTGAAATATTAAGAAATTATGTGTTGGTATGTTCTAATGAAAACAGAATAAAATACAACCATTACATAGAGAACACAACTGTTGATCTACCTGCAGTTAACTCTGTAACTGAATTTTGATGACTGCTTGAGAGATTTTCTTCATAATGGAGGCTATGGAAAACTTTAGGGGGACAAATGATGACTTCATTTCCTTGGTATTTGTGGTTCATTTTCAAGGAGTTAGAACCTGAAGAATTCAGCTGCTTCAAAAATAAAATAATCATAACGAGGGCAGATGCCAAGAAATATGAAGAGAAACTAAAAGAGGAAATCATTCATTGGAGTCAGCTGGACCCAAGCAAGGTAATTAAAAACATTTAGGATTTCTTTAAATTTAAGATTAATATGAAACGGATCTGACGTCTTCGTTTAGGTTCAGAAGAGTCAACCATAAAGCTTTCAAGGATTTGAACATGAATACCCCATTGCCATGTCTTGCTGTTCTAGCTTAAATTTAGCTAGCTAGATGTGGAAAAATTAAAAAAAAAAATCATTACTTGAACTCCAGCTTAGAAAACCCAAACCTGAGGGTACCACATATTTTCTGAATCTCAAGTTGAGCTATTGCTTTTCCTAGAAGACAGGACTTCTCTAATTTCTGATACCAGTGGATCATTACCATGATTTTCTTCTATAATATTTTTCAAAGGAAGATATTTTGTCTATTTTACTTTTTTAAATAGGTGAACACTCAGTTTCTTTCAGTTGCCAACAACATGGATTTAAAAGAAATTACAAGTCTTACTTAATTGATCTTACTATAATTTCTATTCTCTGACTTTACTTTATTTGTTATGATAAAATCCTAACATTTTACTTCCTGAAAATGAGTTCTACAATATCTCAATGGTACAAGCAGTGACACATGCCATAGTTACCCAGGGCTGATTCAACAGACAGTTAGAAGGAACAGAATATCCTCAAACTCATTTACATATACTAACATGTAATATCGAACAACCTTGACTGCTTGGGGCCAAAGTCATGGTTAGGATGTGATCACTTCATGATCAGCGTGGTTCAGGTAATGGAAGCAGAATTTCTATCCATCCATATTTTCTGCGTTCTCTTTCCACATGGGAAGGTTTTGTTTTGTTTTTAAATTTTAATTGCACACAGGCTTGGGCAGACTACCTGATCTGCAAGTGTGAAAACCAACTAATGTCAAGAATTGCTATAGATAAAGGTTGTCAACACTAGCTGCTTATAAAAATGCAGCTTATTAAAATTTCTGATTTGATTGGCTTTGTGTGGTGCCAGGGCAATGGAATTTTAAAACAAAATTCTATGAAATTTCAATGTGAAGACATGGTAGAGAATCTTTGGCCTATGATTGCTATTATCTGGCTTTTAACATACTGGGATATATAGACACCAGCCTAGATAAAATTTAATTTTATCTACTCCTGTTGACTCATCATATTTTAGAAGGTGGCCAATCTCTAAGCTCTAATTAGTTCCATCCAATGTACTCTCCCTTAAGCACAAATGATATCTTTCTTTTCCTTAGAGCTTATGACATGCCTCATGACAGTAAGCTGTGCCATTCATAACATGAAAATCCTCTTCTCATCTGTTGTATCTTGTCTAATAATTTTGTTGGCATTTTACATTATTTTCACCTAAAATTTTAGTTTTAAACATTTTCCTTAATTTTATTTAAAATATTATTTGTAGACCGCTAGGATATACTGTGCTCTGTGTTCACCCTTTTAATAACCAACATTAATTTGTAACCATCTCTGTCCCATTCCATAAACCCCAAGCCATGATATTACATAGACATGATTACAATATTGTAGAAATATGTCATTCAAGTTTTCTTGGATTTTAATTTTATTTAAAAATGTGCATTATTTAGATATAATTTCTAACTTACTCCATGAAAATGTACTAAACCTTAGCAATTTGATTATCAGTCTCAAATGCCTGTGATTATATAACCTTTTCTTCACAATCACAAGTATTTTAACTTGTCTTTTACTTTTAATTTTATTCAGGTGAATCAGTTATTCACATACCTTAAGCCTCAAACTTTTGACAGTGCAGAAATTAAAAAGAAAAGGATGTTTCCCCATTTTGTGGAAAAACTTAAAGAAATGAATAGGCTGCCTGCAATATTTTTTTCGTAAGTAACATTTTCTTAGCATTATACTTAATAATGTATGAATTCGAAGAATTTTGAAAATAATCATTGAGGAAGAATATATATAACCTTTGATTCATAATAGTAGAATTTTGAGAAGTATTTGAATCCTCATTTGAGTATACAGTATGTTTTTATTAATTCTAGAGAGAGAGAGAGATACATCAATGTGAGAGAAAAATATTGATCAGTTGCCTCCCTTATGCTCTCTGATCAGGGATCAAACTGCAACTAAGTATGTGCCCTGACTGGGAATTGAACCTACAACCTTTTTTGGGAGGCACAAGAGACAATGTTGCAACCAATTTAGCCACCTGGCCAGAACATATTTTGAGAAATTATAACTCTATTTATGTTGAAGTCATACTTATCATACCAAGGTAGGTATAGGATGAGAGAAAGGAACACTTTTCATTAGATTATATTTAAAAATCTAATTGTATAGTTTAGTACTGTAGAATTTCTGACCCATCCTTATTAGGAAAATTCTATATATCATCAAAGTAAGATAAGGAATAAAGAATAAATAGAGTGTGCATTTGCCAAAGAGAGCATGTACAGTAACACACACATGCATAACATATACACACATATGACCTTGCTGTATTTTTTGTATAGGTTTTTTGCAAAGTGGTCGCATCTAAACTCTTCAGTAAAAAGGAAAGACCTTTACTCCGCTAGTTCCTTTTTTCCTATTTTCGCTTAAGAGCATTAAAAGAAAAGTGAGCTGGGGCTTAATAGCAACATCAAATAATTAGCAATCATGTTTTCATTATACTTAAAATAATGATTTTCCTTTGGGAAATATTATTTAATCAATCTATATGAATGAAATGAATTTACATGACTGCCCTTAAGGAATTGATATCCTTGGAAGAGTGATTGGTTGTATATGACCTTGAAATAGTTAGACTCAATAGTTTAGCCAGTAAGTATATAAACAGTTACTCAACATTTCAGAATTCAAGGCATTCTGTAGGTGCTAATAGACAGTATGAGGAGATATTTGTCACCTCTGGAAACATAGGAGAGTAAAACAGTAAATTTTTATTAATTATAAAGTCTGTCCCTCAACAGTATAACATAATATATACATTTTAAATAAATGTGTGATAAAGACATTAGGTGCTTCAAAGTTTAGTGGGAAGAGAAAATAATGGCTAACGTGATTAAATACATTTAAAAAATATATATCTTTTTATTTCAGAGAGAGGAAAGGAGGGATAGTGAGAGAGAAAGAGAAAGAGAGAGAGAGAGGGATTGATCGGTTGCCTCCTGCACATACCACACTGGGGATCAGCCCACAACCGACTGGGAATTTAACCATGACCTCTGGATTCATAGGTTGATGCTCATCCACTGAGTCATGCCAGCCAGGCTGCAAAGGGATTAGGTATCAAAGTGTATATATTCTAAACAAGAGGAAAGGTGAGGAAACCTACATCTAATTTGTTATATTTCATTTGAAACAAAACAAGATTTACAAAGTGAAATTAAAGGTAGATTATGAATAAAACTTATATGATTATATATATATGTATATAATCTCTCTCATATATGTGATAGAGCTATAAGTAATATGAGATGTATCTAATATATATTATATATATAAGATTGACATGAACATGCAATTATTAAAAATTCTCATATATTTTTAATTTAGATTTAACATTCACTCAGTGGAATATTCAGCTTCACGACTTCTTACACATTTGATAAGCAAACAAGTTACTCGTGATGATCCAAATTCTGAAAGAGAGAAGAAAATTTTGAACAAAAAACTATGGAAAGCAAGAAAATCTCAAAGAAGAAACATTGCTGCGTGAGTATTTTTATTTGAGCTGTGAAATTTTAAATGTTTAATAAAATGCATGGGTGTTCAGCTGCTTTTATAAATTATAAATTCAAACTTGTTTTTATAACATAATGTGACTTTTTCTCTTTTGTTAATATATCAAGTTAATTTATTATAGTTCACTTTTGTGGGGACATCCAAGAGAGGATTTTTTGAATATTTTAGTAATTATACAATAGTTTATAATAATTGTCTTCGTTATAATAGCTTCTTTTCTTTTTCTTAGAAATGCAAGTTATAGATTTGTTTCTTAGAAATTGCAAATTTGCATATTGCTAAAAATAAATAGTTTATAAAGATAGCCATTAGAATATCAACCAGCTTATTAGTCAGAACAAGTTCACTAACACATTTTACTTTTAACACAACAAAGGAAATATGATTTTTGCATCTTGATGCCTTTATTGCCATGACATAAAGTGCATAAGCATATAAATAAATGCCTGTCTTTTTGTTTCATTCTAATGTACAAATTAACCTGAAAAATATTATGTATGAATTTTTGTTACATAACTTTGATAATAGTTACACAAGTCTCACCCTCCTTAGGATTCTTTTCTAGCATTTATCTTTACATTCTCTTGAGAGAAATAATAACCATAATACAATAAATTATTCTTTTTTTACTGTTTCAGATTTATTTCTGAGATAGGGGTGTTCATATAAAATGGGTTTGGGTCTTAGGGTAACAGTTTAGAGAGGATGACTGAGACAGCCCAATGGCCCAATATGCTGGTGACCGTTTCTCCGTATGTCATTTCACCAGAGTAATGACTTGTTAAGAAGTACTCCAATACATTGCACAATGCTAATATTGGCACATATTGAAAATCAATTACAGTATGTGTTTAAAAGAAGAGAGTAGCAAATAAAATTTTTCTAACTTCTTCAACTATTAAGAATTTGCATTTGTATGCAGTTAGTAGGATAATTGAAAATTTCCATCATATTTAATGTAAAAAATATTGTTCCAATAGATATAAAAAATAAATTAAAATTTGGTTGACATGAGATATGGGAAAGGTCCAGGAGGTTTTTCTTTTTCATGTTAGATGAATATTAATGCATATGTTTAAAGTGTACTTAAATGGTAAGTTTATAAAGAGACAATTGAGGTAATTAAGGCCTGATGAATATCCTCTGATAGAGGCATTGTGTTTGAGGTTTGAATTACCTGGCATTTATATACATAACCTCAAACTTAAAAAAAAAAAGCCAGAACCAGTGTGGCTCAGTGGATAGAGCATCAGCCTGCAGACTGAAAGGTCCCAGGTTCGATTTCGGTCAAGGGCATGTGCCTTGGTTGCGGGCACATCCCCAGTGCGGGGTATGCAGGAGGCAGCTGATCGATGTTTCTCTCTCATCTATGTTTCTAACTCTCTATCCCTCTCCCTTTCTCTCTGAAAAAAAAAAATCAATAAAATATATATTTAAAAAAAAATAAAGAACATGCTACAATCAATATATTTACTCATTTTCCTATTTTTCATATTCAGTTATTTTAATTCAGATTCATTGGCTAGAATTCAAAGAATCATTTTATTACAAGCTGAAATAAAGGAAATTAAAAAAAACCTTAAGAAGCATTATGCAATTTCTCCATACTGTACTTACACTGACCGTACAGTTGTGGATTATCAGGTAAGAGAAAAGAAAAAAGGGTAATGCAAGTGTGTGTATGGACTTGCTAAGGCTGCTGTAGCAAAGAACCACAGAATGAGTGGCTTAAACAACAGAAATTTACTTCCTCCCAGTTCTGAAGAGTAGAATCTGAGGTCAAGGTATTGGCAGGGTCACATCCTTCTGAGGGCTTTGAGGGAAGGATCTGTCAAGGTCTTTCCCCTTGGCTTACACATGGTCATCTTCTTTCTGTATCTTCATATCTTCTTTTTTTATGAGTCTGACTTCAAATTTCCTCTTCTTATAAGGACACTAATCATATTAGATGAGGGCCCACCCTAAAGACTTCATTTTAATTGAATTACTTTATAAAGACTCCATCTCCAAATGCAGTAACATCTTGAGGTCCTGGGGATGCACAACTTTGTAGGAGCACAATCCTATCTAATAAAGAGGGAATATGCTAATTGATCCTTATGCCATTGCAAAGATGGTGGCACCCTCAGCCAATAAGGAGAAAACATGCTAATTGCCTTTCCTGCCCTCAAAAATGGCAGTTCCCACAGCCACAAGATGGCAGCATCCAGTCCCCTCAGCCCAGTGTGCCTGCCTCTGGAGTCCCCCTGTCCTCTCAGCCTCCCAGCCACCCAGGCCTGGCCCAAGGCACAGGCAAGCCTCAGATGGCAGCCACCCAGCCGTCCAGGGACACTCAATGCTCAGGAAACCAGGGCTGGCCAAGGCTTACGCTGCTGGCAGTGGCAGTAGCAGAGGTGTGATGGGGATGTTGACTTGCCCTTATTGCCAGGTTGCCTCCCACCCCTAAGGGCTCCCGGACTGTGAGAGGGGTCAGGCCAGACTGTGGGACCTCCCCCTCCAGTGCATGAGTTTTTATGCACTGGGCCTCTAGTTTAGTACATAAAAGTGTATATGATGTCTATACTTTGATATGGAATTTATAAAACAGGTAACATACTTAATCTAAATTAATCTTGAAACAATGGATAGGAGACTAAAGTTATAGGCTGGAGAAATTAAGATAATTTGTGTGAGTTTATATAGTTATTAAAAGCAGCTTGACGATTGGTACCACAGTATGACTCCAATGTTTATAAAACTGTCTTTATTAATTGAAGTTAATTATAACTATTCCCTTATGTAGACATATATAAATATCAAATGTAAAATTCTTTTCTCTCAGTTATAGGCTTAAGCAACAACTTGCTAAAAGAAACTCAAAATCATATTTGTCTTCTGAAAAATTTTCCTTGTCAGTTTTTTACCTACCTTGTACCTAGTTTTTCAAACTTGAAACTGTGGAGTTATGATTGTCTTATACTTCTCCCTGATGCCACAGCTCATTCAGAAATGTTAAACAATGGTTGTGCATGAAATGCTTTCTGGTTGACCTCACTGTTCTTGTAATAGTCAGAGAAATGTGGTCATTACCTGTTTATGGTTTGTATAATAATTGAGAGGGAGAGAAAGAGAGGCAGAATGAGAGCAAAGGGGCAAAAAAAGAGAAAAGAAAAAAAAGAAAAGAAAAGAGAGAAACAAAAATAGTGATTAGGAAAGAGAGACAAAGAGAAGAAAGAGATATAATAACAGTGACTGACAGAGAAAAATAAATATACAGAAATAGACAGGAAGTTTCAGAGAGAGAGAGAAAGAAGAAAAGTGTAGAAGCAGCAGGAGAGAAACAGGGAAAAATTTAGGGGGAGGAGTGACAGACACAAAGATAACAGAGAAAAGATAAACTGGAAGACATGGAGAGAGGGAGAGAGAGAGAGAGAGAGAGAGAGAGAGAGAGAGAGAGAGAGAGAGAGAGAGAGAGAGAGAGAGAGAGAAGAAAGGGAAGGAAGGAAGGAAGGAAGGAAGGAAGGAAGGAAGGAAGGAAGGAAGGAAGGAAGGAAGGAAAGAAGGAAAGAAGGAAGGAAAGAATGAAGGAAGGAAATAAGAAAGGAAGGAAGGAAGGAAGAGAGAACGAACAACAAATACTGGTCAGACATGACTGGAGGTGGTAATAAAAAAGAAACTCAGCAAGTTAGAGTTGAATTAACAGCAAAAATAAAACAAAATTGAGGTGGTCACAAGTCAGACTAAGCTGAGATTTTTTTGGGTACTAGCATCAGGGCACTCCAATCCCTCACCCACCTCTTATCCTATCCCTTCAGTGTTTCCTCATTGCCCCAGGGTGAGCTGGAGCCCTTAGTTCAGTCCAGTGATTAAGCAGTTGGGATCATGGCTAGGCCTCAACCACCCAGTGGGTATGGGGAAGAAAATGGAGTACATGTTCCTGATGAAGAAATGGATGAAGAAAGAAAGGATCACCATATATATGGTTGGGTTGCATTTGCTTGTGTCAGAAAGGTATGGAGTTTTGAATGTCAGGTACTATGAAACCACTCTACTAAAATATAATATTCATTTTGTAGTGCAAATAGGCTTTGGGTTCTGGCCTTAAACATACTATTGTTTAAAGTGTGTCCAACTCTGAATTGATTTTTATTATTTATTTATTTTTTAAATTGATTTTTAAACAGTATTTTTACATGTGACATCATTGTTAAGTTGAAGGATTGATGTTTTCATTTGACACTACAAGACTCTTCTATTTCAGACTTTGGCAAAGATCTTACGCAGACTGAGAGGAACAAGACAATGCTACAAACTACACAGTCTGCTAAAGAGGGGCATTGGGTATCACCACGGTTCGATGGAATATAAACAAAGACAAGTTGTAGAGATGCTTTTCAGACTGAAGCATGTCAAGGTTGGTGAACTTTGAGGATAACTTTCCTAAGCACAGTGCCTTCATTCCTTCGGCCTGAGTAGAGTGGTCACTCTGTCTCCCTTCCCATAACCTCTTCACTGGGAGGGATATGCTGCTAACATTTTAGCATATTCTATTCCATCCCTTTAAATACATTTTACATTGTTAATAAATAATATATATGCAATCAGAGATCCTGTCTACTTTGCCTAATAGTACATAATTAAGTTTATTATTAATTAGTATTACATAATAAACATTGTATCAGTGCATTATAATATACACATTTACTTCATTTAAGCATTCTAATGTTGAAATTGTTGTTTGTAAACGTATATCATCATTTCTGATTGTTGATGGGATCAGCTGATTCTGCAAAGTGAAATCACTGTTTCAAAGAGCAAAAGTGATTTTCAGGCTCTAGAAATACATTGCTAAATTTCTTTCCAGAATAACTATATTTGTTTACTTCACTTTGACAATTTTGAGTATTATGACTAAAAAAATGGAGTTGTGAGTACAAGGTGGAGAGCATTTTATATGCCATGCACCCAATTTCACTTATTAACATCTTGCATTAGTATGGTACATCTAAAATAATAAAAGCATAATATGCTAATTGGACTGGGCATCATTCTGGATGTCCTTCTTGATGAAGCTGAGACCAGAGGGAAGCTGGTGCCTGCAACTGGGGGAAGGAAGGCCTACTCATGCATGATTTTCTTGCATTGGGCCTCTAGTTTGTTATAATTAAGTAATATTGACAAATTTTTATAAACTAAAGTTTATTCTTTATTCAGACTTCCTCAGTTATTCCTACAATGTCCTTTTTAAGTTCCACAATTGCAACCAAGATGCAACATTTTAATTGTCAGTCCTCTTTAAGCTTTCTTGGATGTGACACTTTCTCAGAAATACCTTGTTTTTAAAGATCCTGATGCTTATAAGGATAATTGATAAGATTATTTTGTAGAATATTACTCAGTTGGGATTTCTCTGATGTGTTTCTCGTGATCACATGGGATCTCATGGGTTTCTTGAAGGAAGATCACAGAAGTAACGTGCTATTCTCGTCATATTATCTCAGGGTTATAATTATGGACATGACATCACTATGGATGTTAATCTTCAGCACCTATTTGTTAGACTTTTCCACTGTAAAGTAACCTTTTAATTTCACTTTTCATACTGTCCTCCTTGGAAGGAAATCACTATGCATAGCCCACGCATAAGGAGTAGGTAGTTTAGTTATACTTTACCTCCTTATAGTTGAAGTATCTACATAAATTATTTAGAATTCTTCTGTAGAAGAGCTGTGTCCCTTCTCTCTCTCATTTATTTATGTATCCAACATATATTTATATCACTATGGGCACATGGGTATTTATTTTCTGCTTTGGATTATAATTCAATGCTACTTTACTTTTTTTCTTGTTCAAATTGTTCCAATTTTGGCAATTGAGAGCTCATTCACTTGCTTCCTGTAGCCCTTTGGCCTACTTCCCTCATTGTGAGTTGTTTGTTTTTAAACACTTCTTTACATGCTGGCAAAGTAAGATGCTCAGTCCCAGTCTTAGAATACTAAGTCATGTCTCCAAAGAGCCCCAATTTCTTTTAGAGAAGCCCGAGAAACTGCTATAACCAAGAAGAGTCAAAGGAGACATGCCTAGCAAATGTAATGGGTAGATACATAAAAAGGACATTAGGTAAAAAATAAGAAAATCTGGAAAAAGTATGAACTTTAGTTATTAATAATGTATAGGACCAATTTAAGATGTTAATTGTAGGGAAAACTGGATACAGAGTATAGGAACTCTGTATTATCTTTGCAAATTTCTGTAAATCTAAAAGGGTTCTAAAAATAAAATTTGTTTAGCAATATATTATATACATGCATTAAAATGTGTTATGTAGGTACTGATTTCAGTGTTCTGGAGGCTTATGAATTTAAAATTATATTACTGGCAATTTTTTTTTACCTTCTATCAATTATTCAAAGTAGAAATATTGAGAATAGAAAACGTTAATGTAAATTTTTGTTTCTCTTTGTAGTTCTGCTAGTTTTACTTTATATGTTTTAATATGTTCTATATTCTGTAAGAAAATGGCCTTAAGAATAAGGCACATTAAAAGCACTCTGAGAAAATAGAGTACTGTAACAGAGTGATATGCAATTTGTCAAAATGAAGCCAGGCCAATGTTGTTCAGTGGTTGTGTTGACCTATGAACCAGGAGATGACAGTTTGATTTTTCTGTGTGAGCACATGCCTGAGTTGTGTGCTAGATCCACAGCTGGGGTTGTGCAGGAGGCAGCTTGTCAATGATTCTCTCTCATCATTGATTTTCTGTCTCTTTCTCCCTCTTCCTTCCCTTTCTGAAATAAACAAAAATATATATTTTTAAAAATCTAAAAAGCAAAATGAAGCAAGAAACAATGAAATTTTATCTTCAGAAACTTAAAGAAAATAACTTTCAACTTAGAGTTTTATACACAACAAAATTATTTTTCCACAATAAGGGCAAAGTGGAGAATTTTAGACAAATAAAAACTGAGAGTGTTTGCCATTTTGCTTTATCGCTTAAAAGAAAATTCCAAATTTGAAAAAATTGAAGTAATTTCAGGAAAATGAAAGATGTTTAAAAATGCATAAAGGAGTAAACCTAGAAAAACACAAATATAGTGAAATTAAAACTTTTGTTATCTGAATAAAAATAACACCATAGAATAAAAAAGAGAAATTTATGTTACAATTCTGTATATTTCAGAAGTGGAAGTTGTGTTTTGTTTTTTTGGATTTTTTTTTTTTGTGTGTGTGTGTGTGTGTGTGTTTTGTGTATGTGTTTTAAGATACAGTATTTTAATTGACTTAAGAGAGGAAGAGAGAGGTGGGGAGAGATAGAAACATCAGTAATGAGAGAGAATCATTGATTGACTTCCTTCTGCATGTCCTCTGCTGAGGATGGAGCCCACAACCCAGGCATATACTGTTGACCGGAATCGAACCTGCGGCTCTTCAGTCCACAGGCTGATGCTCTATCCAGAGCAAGCTGGGTCATGTGGAGGTTGTTTGATGTAATATCTAAAGGGAGAATAAACGTATTGATTAATTTTGGACTTTGAGAAATACAGATTATATGAATTTGTCAGTACCAACTGAAAGAACAGAATTTGAGTGTTGAACATCCAAACTACAGAGGAAAAATAAGTGTCATGGAAAATATCTGAATGAATTAGAACCAAGAAAGCAGACAAAAAAATTTTAAAACACTGTGACTAACCATATAAAAGGGTAGCCAGATCATCAAATATAACATATTAAGCTAGTGTCCTGGTGCATGGATTTGTGCACATTGAAAGGAAATTGACTAGAAGAAAGATTATGTTACTGCAAAAAATTACATGTCAAAATAGTATATGTAATATAATATTATAAAATAAAAACACGCATGTGATTGGCACCAGTGAAAGCTTTATATGCATTGCGCATGTGTGAGCCACTGTTTATTTTTAAATTGTCAGTGTGCGTCAGTGTACCAGCCTGTTGGTCATGTGTGATTGGTGCCAGCAAGAGCTTTATATGTATTGCACATGCATGAGTCAACATTATTTTTAAATTACCAGTGTGTGTCATATATACTGGCCTGTCGATTGGTCAATCAGTCAGATGGATGGATGGTTGGTCACTTAGCCTTTTATATATATATAGATAGATAGATAGATAGATAGATATAGATATATAGAGATAGAGATATAGATATATAGAGATAGATAGAGATATAGATATAGATAGATGATAGATAAGCTGATTCATAGTAACTTAATGGTTCTAATTAAGAGGAACATTTTTGAAGTTAATTAACAAAATATCCAACTAGGTGTAGATTATATGGAACACATTGGGGGGAAAAAAGAATTGAAAGGAAAATTAATGTAAATGATAACCAAAAGAAAACTAATGTGGCTAGGTTTATCTTAAAATCTGTTTTAAGATAAAATCATTGCTAGAGATACAGAATGTCCCACCATTAGAAAGGTATACTAATTTAACATTTTTACATAATCACAGTACAAAAATATATAAAGAAAAAAGCATAATGGAAATAAAGAAAATATAGAGTTGATAGATAAATAAAATACTGAACAGCTGAAGTTATGTGGTAGAACTAAACTAGTACTTAGAGAAAATTGTATAAAAAACTGAAAAGAGAAGCAAGAAAGAGTATAAGTAACCTCAAGTGGGGTTGGGATAAGATAGAGATAAGACAATATCTAGCTGTTTGCTTCAGTTTTTACTAAGCAATATGAATAAAAATAGTATTTTCAATTTGAAGTAAGAAAGCAAAATCCCAGGAAATACCCTTTATACGAACATCTTAACTCAGTTGGGAATACCATTTCTTACTCAATATACCATCGGATCTTCTCCAGAATAATCTAAAAGCTCCTATAAGATCATTCATCTTCCATTCATCACCTCCTAAAATTAGTTTACAGACTAACCGAAGCATTTTTATAAATATTAATATCATGTTACTCCACGTTTTCTTAAACTGCTTAAAGTGTTGTGGGTATTTTTGTTGTTGTTTGATTTCATCCTCACCCTAAGATATGTTTATTGACTTTAGAAAGAGAGGAAGGGAGAGAGAGAAAGAGAAGCATCGATGTCAGAGTGTAACAGCAATAGGTTGCCTTCCATAAGTACCCCAAAAGGGGATCCAACCCACAAACTAGGTCTGTTCCCTGATTGGGATAGAACTCACAACTTTATGGTGCATGAGATGATACTCCAACCAACTGAGCCGCCTGGCCAAGGCTAAAGTGGTTTTTTAATCTTGATGTGACCTGGTTTCTGCACTCTCAGAGTTTATCCCCTACTATTTTCTTAGAAATGTTTTCATGTAAAACCAATATTCCTTTTACAATCTAGTGCTTTTGTTTATGAAAAATATTAAGAGCTTACTGGATGGCTGTGATTTTACATCACTTTGCAATACAAAAATTCTAAGTAATTGTTAAGGAAAATATTAATATTCTAAAAGAAAGCAAGCATCTGTATTTTTGGTGACACCTACTGCCCATTGGAGTTTTACTCAAGAAAACTAATTTAACAGGGTTTAACCTAGTCAATATTTAAAGACTATGCACACATTTATGTATTCTATGTTAACTTTATTATTATTGTCGTTGTTGTTGTTGTTGTTATCCTTCATCTTCAGGTGATAACAGCTACCTCCACCCTTGCTTTGGGAATTAATATGCCATGTAAATCTGTTGTTTTTATGGAAGACTCTGTTTTTTTGGATGCCTTAAACTTTCGACAGGTATTTATACAACCTGCCTATATTATATTTGCATATTGGAGATTGGGAACATTTATTCAATAAGCCAAAATAAAACCACATTTATTTTAAAACATTTGGACTAAAATAAAACAATGTTTTTAAATGGTCCTGGATATATAACATTGCATGAATATGGTTACATTTAAAGACATTTTGAATACTTATCGATTGGATAAAAGATTAGTTTATCTGATAATATTCCTGCTTTGATAAATATCATTAAACTCAAACAACAATAATAGAAAGAAGAGGTGACCACATCTTCTGAGAACTCAAAAGGTGCTAAGCACCTACAATTATAATCTGAGTGTCTACATTGTTCTCAGTTCAGGCTAGTTTCTGGAAATACTTTGGTAAAAAGACTGAAATTGCCCCTGCTCTAAAAATCATGTTCTGAAAACATAGGCATTACTTAAAAAGCAAGCACACTTTAATAATATATTTGTAAGGTAAAATAATATGTTGAACTTTACTAAAATTAATATACCAAGCAACAAAGATTCTTTCAAGATTTTTGAAAGTTTAATGTTTTATGTGGTATAGGTAAGTTAGATATTAATTATTTATAGAGATAAGACTTGAAATGATTTAAAAGTGTTATGTGATCATCCCTTTAGATGTCTGGTCGTGCAGGAAGACGTGGAGAAGATCTTATAGGAAATGTGTTCTTCTATGATATTCCATTACCTAAGATAGAAAGGCTCTTAAAATCGAATGTGCCCAAACTGAAAGGTCAATTTCCTCTAAGTATAACCTTGGTTCTCAGACTTATGCTTTTAGTTGCCAAAGCAGATGACAAGGAGGATGCCAAAGCAAAGGTACATTTTTATTTTATTTAAAGAACTTAAATCAACATCAGTTTTATTTAAGCTTAATTTTATGTTACATAATTTACATAAGTTGAAGTGAATAAAATATTAATGTGCTGTAAATAAACTCCTGTAACATTTGATTCTACTTTATAAATGCCCTAATTCAGACCAAAAACATGCTTTTAATTTTCATGCTTTCACATATTTGGAAAATTAAGCCCATGGTTGTCCTGTTATAATTACTCCTGGGTTCTGTATATATTAGAAAAGAAACTTTTTCTTCCCCTGTTATTATATATGATTAAATTAAAAAAAATTCAAATAAATAACTAATGGTTTAAAAATGTAAAAGAGACTAAAACATTCATAATTCTTGGTTTTACATTTTTATACCACCCTAGAGGTCCAGGGCCAATCGGGCCAGGCCAGCAGTGGGGAGAGGCCGCAGGCAGTTGGCTGGCCCGCCCACCCCTGATCAGGGACCGGGCCAGGGGGATAGGGGCAGTTGGGGCCCAGATCAGTCTGGTTGGCTGCTGCAATGGATGTCATAGCCACTGGTTATTTCAGGGTAGTTCTGGTTGTTTCACCATTCTTTGTCACTGTGCTTTTATATAGAGAGATTTTACTTGTCATCTATCATATATTAAGGTGTAATTATTTATCTTTCCCTCAATATTTTATTATCATTTTCTATCACACACACGTAATATAAAACATTATGGAATGCCTAATTGAAATAAATAATAATTATAGTAATATAATAAAGCAATATTCAATGCCTAATCTACACTAATAAAAGAGAAACATGCACATTGACCATACCTCTGCTACACTCACAAGCCATGCCCATCAGCCAATCAGGAGCGAGTATGCAAATTAACCCAACCAAGATGGCGTAGGCCACGAGATGGAGTGAGCAGGAGGCTTGGGTTGCCCCAATAATGGAGGAAGCCAAGCTTCCTGCTCTCCCTGGCTGGCCCTGGCCTCTGCTCAAGGCTACAAAGTTTCATTATAGAAAATAAATAAATCCCATATACTTGCTTCCAGCTGGCACTGGTCTCTGCTCGAGGAGTCACTGAGAGAGAAAAAAACAAACAAACAAAAAAAACAGAAAAAGAAATAAAAGGAGGGGCTGGGAACTTGGTTTGGGGGTGGTGATCAGGCCAGGATGGGACTGGAATTGTGGATGATCAGCCTGGTAGGGGCAGGGCTGTTGGGGGTAAGCAGTCCAGCAGGGGGACCAGTTGGGGTTTTACAGGTGGTCAGTGGGGGTCAGTTGGAGGTGAGCAGGACAATGGAGGGGGGGCAGTTTGGAGTGAGCAGGCCAGCAGAGGGGCAGTTGGGGGCAAGCAGGCCAGTGGGGAGGGAGGGTCAGGAAAATCAGGCCAACAGGGGGCAGTTGGGGGTGAGCAAGCTGTTGGGGGGCATTTGGGGGCAAGCAGGCCAGCAGCGGGGGGCAGTTGGGGGCAATTAGGCCAGCAGGCAGAGTGGTTAGTGGCAATCAGGCAGGCAGGCAGGCAGATGAGCGACTGGAGCCAGCAGTTCAGATTGTGAGAGGGATGTCCGACTGCCAGTTTAGACCTGACCCCTGTAAACCAGCAATAGGACATCCTTTGAGGGGTCCCAGATTGGAGAGGGTGCAGGCTGGGCTGAGCAATACCCCCATCCCCGTGTATGAATTTCTTTCACTGGGCCACTAGTTAAAAATATTTTAAAAACATGCCTTAGCTGATTTTGCTCAGTGGGTAGAGTATTGGCCTGCAGATTGAAAGGTTCCAGGTTCAATTCTGGTCAAGGTCACATGCCTGGGTTGCAGGCTCAATCCCTAGTAGGGAATGTGCAGGAGACAGACAATCAATAATTGATGTTTCTCTCTCTCTCCCTTCCTTTCTGAAATCAATAAAAATATATTTTAAGAAAATATAAAAACATAATTTATTATAAGTTGTACATAAGTATATATAGCACCCTGTTCTATAATAGGAATGTTTAGTTGTCTTTTGTATATTACATTTGGAAGATACACTATAAAATGTGCTTAATATCTAACTTGATGTTTTGATATATGTATATATATATAGGCATTGTCAGTTCTCCAATATTCATTGATGTCCTTCAAGCAACCAAAGATCAATTGCATGTTACAGTTTTACTTTATATATTCTTTGCAATTCTTGGTCAGAGAGGTAAGATTTAAACCTACTTCCACTAAATTAATGTGTTAGTACATATGTTTAAATCTACTGTACTAAAATGTACTTTATTAACAACTTTTTTTGATTGGTATTGCTGAGATCTACAGACCAGCTTAGCATGATAAAATTAATTTCTAGGAATATCTGAATCAAGAATGTATTCCCATTGGATATTCTGGTCTCGTGTCACATTTGCACTACCATGAACCTTCAAACTTTGTTTTAGTAAGCTTGCTGAAGAAAGGCTTATTTCACAAGCTATGTATTCCAACCAAGATAAAAGGTAAGCAATTATTCTTTTCCAAACATTTACTCATTAAATGTGTGCACAGACACACACACACACAGAGCACATGTGTTGTTGCATATAACCATATATTCCTCAGAATGCATTCACTTTGGAAGGTGTGACTTTCTAACTTGTTTTCTCTTAATGTACTTTGAACATTTTTATTTTTATTTTGTAACACTATATATGTTTATAAAAATATTAATATATGAATGGTATATTTGTAAAATACTGTTAATATTCTAATGTGACTATTTAAATATGCTTCAAATTAAAAACAACTTAGAATAATAAATATTATTATTCAAGAATTATAATAATATATGTAAAAATCACTAATTTATCCTTCTTATACCTGGACATTGACATGAAAAACAGGCCTCTCTGTGATATCCTCACATTTAGGTACTAATCATTAGCTGTATCCTAGTAAAATATATAGCTAACAGTTCAAAATCACATGTAACTGTAGCAATATATTGGCATCGCAATATTGTCCTCTGTAATTATTTCCTTTTTTAAATCATACATTATTTTTCCCTTTTCCATAACTTTGACATATGAAATTTAATTTGCTATAGAAAGAAATAAAGTGATCTGCTCTAAATTCAAATGAACTCAAATATATAATTAATATCCTATTGTTTATTTTATTTTCAGTAAATTACTAACTTTTGTTAAAATGACATTAAAAATAATTGAAGTATTATACAGGCAATCTTCAGGTTACATTGGACTTGACTCATCATTCCGTGGTTATATCGCCATCTCCCATTTACAGTATTTATTAAAACAAAGTTCCGTTATTTTGACGTATGTACATATGTGCTTTATGTTTTTTATTACTTATTTACCACAAGTAAAGGTTAGGAATTATATATTTCTTTTAATTTTTTTTTTTTTTTACTGTTTCACTTCATTACTGCTGTGTATGTGCTCCATCTGAGTGAAGGAGGTGCTTATATGATGGGTTCCAACTTATGGCGAAAATCCCATTACATCGTGTGGTAGGAATGTAACCTGAGGACCTACTATATAATATGCTTTAGAGCTCCTAATATGTCAAACCTTAAAACCTTTAATCCATTATTAATCTACTAGAGGCCTGGTGTGCAAAATTGTGCATGGGGTGTGTGTGTGTCGGGGGGGTCCCTTAGCCCAGCCTGCACCCTCTCCAATCTGGGATTCCACTCACAATCTGGAACCACTGGCTCCTAACTGCTCACCTGCCTGCCAGCTTGATTCCCCTAACTGCTATCCCCTGCCAACCTGACCCCCCTAACTGCCTAACTGCTCATCCTTGCTGGCCTTATCCCCCTAACTGCTCTCCCCTCCTGGCCTGACCCCCCTATCTTCTTTCCCTTTCTCTTCAGGCCCTTTGGACCCCCAGCATAGGTGTGCTGAGAGCTCTCTGCCATGGCCCCGCTCCTGTCCTCATTGGTCCTTTCGTGACAGCGTCCCAGACAATTTGTATATTCCTCTATTATTAGTATAAACAGTTCTTCATGAAATGATCATAGAAAATAATCATTAAATTTTACTTATTTTATACATACTTTGAGTAATGTATCAAAAAATTAAAGGAATCAAAAACAACTGAAATAAATTGCTATAATGTTATCAATATAAGCACATCAATTTAAGGTGCTTTTGTTAGTTTGCTTGCTTGCTTGAATTCTGGGAGGTCACTCTTCATGTTCTGCATTTCTCCAGGAGTTGAGTCTGGTGTGGCTTGTTACCTCGTTCTCACACGAGGGGCTATCAGTGTGGGCATGGCACTCTGTTAGATATGATGCCTGATTGAAAATTGGAAATCAGACATAAGTTTTCCCTTGAAATTTAGTCGCTAAAGTATTGCAGGAGTTTTCTCATATGGAAACGTAGGAAACAAATACTCCAGGGAGAGAAATATCAGGAGCATGTCAATAGGTGTAGTTGCGAGCTTTTTTTGGACTGTAGTTGTGCCAAAGGCAGAGTGGGTGTGGTTAACATCTGACGTGGACTGGCAGATACGGAATTTGGAAAGCAGCATAAGGCCTTCCTTCCTTAGTAGGTTTCGAAGAGAGGTGGAAAAGTGAGTAGAACAAAGTGGCAAAGGGAGGGTTTGAAGCCCATGATGGAGTCCAGGGCAATTCTAGAACTAGAAGCCAAATGGCTATGTTCGTTCATTCGTTTGTTTTTTACTTCAGCTAAGAATGGATTTAATGATACCAAGAATCTGTTTGTAGGAGGTCAATTAATCTGCATTATTATAAAGTAACATTATAATTTATTTAAAAATTCACCAAACATCTGGTGTCTTACCTTGAAATTTCAAGTTTAGGTATTAAGAACTGACTCAGTATATTTCTAAAATGATTAATTTTTTCCTCCAGAGTTTTGAAAAATTATACCCCTTATTTTAAACAGGCCAAAAGAGCTTTTCTGAAGAAGTGATGGAAAAATTAGTGGTGGTGTTAGCAAATCTTTTTGGAAGATACCATCTTCCTTCCTGTGTGAAAAACTTTAAAAAGCCATTTTCTCATTCTGTGGTAAGAAAAAAATGTATAACCATAACCTTGCAATTCTATGTAACATTTTTGCATTATAGCATACAATGCAATCATATTTTCCTGTAATAAAATTTTGCTGTCATTTACTTAACCATGTCTCAGTCATTTCTTGGTACAAAGTGACTTCTCAGCTGAGGAAAATATTTAGGTCTTGTGTAAAAATGGAAAGCTTTATTCCTGTTAGAGATTTTTAGCGAGTGAATAACATAGAACATTTTATTACATCTAATGGTGAAGTAGTGGCCACAGTACCATTTCATTTGAACCAAGAAGACATGAATGCTCAGTCTAACAGCCATAGGAAATCACTGTCCTGGGAATTCTACTCTTTGCCAAATGACAAAAAATTAGAAATACAATATAATTATGGGAAAGGTGAGCATAGTGAACATGACATACAGCAGGTACACACATAGGAGGAGATGAGGTCTAATGGAATATTTATTGGAGGGAAAACAAAGGACCAGGTACACCACGCCCGATGTCTCCTCCATGGCCAGGTGCCTCCGCTCCTTCTCGCTGTAGAAGTCCATCCTACGGGTCCCCAGGCCCGTGCTTGTTCCCATCACGCCCAGGAGGAGGGCCAGGATGCAGAACTGCATGAAATGAATCCTCATCCAAGGCTCCAGTGGCCCAGCAATCCAGCAAAGTCTCTGTTCTTGTCTGGCTCACATTTGGTGCTTCCATTTGGCTAAAGGTAGAGAGTATGTGGGTGCTACCAAGACGAGCCTTTGCCTTGGGCTTGGGCAAATGTAGGCTTCCTTTTAAAATATCCAGTCACTTTCTTTTATCTTCTGGGGGCTATGCTGAGCCCTCCCCATTTCCTGAATCTCCTGGGGTTTTGTGCCCTTATTCTCTTTGATTCTTTTCCCTGATTTTTCCAGGTTAGACCCCTCCCCTTCATGGTCATCACTGTAGCTCCTACTGCACATGCCTCAGCGTTCTGCTTCCTCATCTGGCTTCTGCTGTGCTTGTGCCCAGCAAAGGAATCTCCGCATAGGGACAAGTATGGGCCTGTGGACTCAGAGGCTGGACTTTCAAGGGCAAAGTCAGCTGATCTTGGATGATCCAGTGCACATGGTGTTTATCCCTCCCCCTGTAATCCAGTTGTTCCCTGGGGAAGATGGTCTTTCTGCCTGCTTGGGACTTTGGCCAAGGATGTGCCTGTCCCCCGAGTGTCTGTGAAGCTGTAGCTGCCTAGTGGATCAGTTTAGCTCCCTTCTCCTTTAATACCTAACTCGCTACCTACTGTAACAGTAGGGTCACAAGTGATTTTAATTTTTTATTTATACTTTTTATAAATAATAGAATTTAAATGATATTTTTAAATAATATTATGAGACCCCATGTCTCATAGGCTTTGGCAATCGTCTGCTTTAAAAAAAATAAAACAAAAAACAATAGTAATCAGATTCATTGTTCCTAGGTAATTCTAGATGATCTTCCTGAGGAATTTGCTAAGGTGGTGAAGGAACACAACACCAGAATTCAAGAGAACTTTGGTTCCTTCCTCCTAACAATTTCCAAGTTGGCTGACATGACAAAAGAATCCCAACTACCTCTCTCAGAAATTGGTAAGATTGTGAGTGTACATAAAGAGAATGTGAAGTCCATAAAAGAAAATAAATGTAAATATGTTGAGATAAAATTCGCTTTACAAAATAAGGACAAAACTATTGCAAAAAAAAAAAAATGCACAGAAAACTAGCATAATCCTTCAGATTTATGCTGTGAAAATTTTATACTGAAATTATATAATTTGGAATTAGCTAAGCCACCATAGATTTGATTTAACCCTAAATAATTAACATATTTCTATATTTTCTGATGTCATTATAAGCTGATCTCAAATTTATTCTAAAGTATCTCCTTTCCAATTGATGCTATTTTTTTAAGTAGATATTGGTGCTCTTAACTAGTGACAATTTCAAATCTGAATTAACTTTGGGAATATAAGAAAAGGAATATTGGCATATATGTTAGTGGTCATCGGTATGCTCTACTTTCTTGAATAGTAGGTGGGATCATTAAAGAAATTAAGACTTTGCCCATGTCTTTGAGTAAAAGACAGAATAAATGAAAAAGAAAATATAAGAAAAACTCAGTAATGTATTCCAGATAAAATAAAGGGAGTAGAAGTAGAAAACACACCCAGGACCCCCAAATAGGAAGATAGAAGGATTGAGAGCTGAGAAGAAAATGGGAAGGTGGCAGAACTCTGTTTTCCAGAAGAATCAAGGAGGAAAATAAAAAGGAGCAGTAAGGACTGATTTAGTTTATTCAGATAGCATATTATTTGGAATGTAGAGGCTTATGAAGGGCAAAGGGAAAATAGTCAGTTAATTCAACCATGGAATGAGAATTTAACTGGTAAAGGAGTCAGCTTCATGGGAAAGAATGTGTTCCTGTTACCAGAGAATCAATCTCCCCTGTCATTCCTGGGAGCGAGGTTCTTGAAGTACCGCTGACATAAAAATTTTCGGGGAATGAGAAGTGGGAAAAGGGGTTTATTTGTGCGAAGTTATATTTCTCAGGTTTCAAAATCCCATTTCCCTTAAGCCAGTTCTGAAAGAGGTGCAGCTGGGTCCCTGGTAGAGGGGAAAGCAAGGCCAGAGTTTCTGCCTCATGTTGCAGCCAGATGTAGTTCAGCATCCAAGTTAACGTCCATTAGTCCACTGTGGGAGCCCCACGTGGCTGTGAGCCACATGGGTGCAGAAGGGCACAGTCTCTCCGCCTTTCTCTCCCCCTCACCTCTCCCCCCACCCCAACCCACAGCCAGGAGCCCTGTGCTGAGTTAGAGAGAGAGTAAAAACAAAGAACAAAGACTCTGTTCTTCGTTTAGATATTCAGGTTTCTCATGCTTGCAGTGGCCATGCTCATCCTGACAGGAAAGCACCTTTCCACATCGCTCAGACCTTACTGGGAATGTGTCTAAAGTGCCTTTGTCCAGTCCCTTTCCGTCACCCAGTGGGGATAAATTTGGAGAGTGTTAAATGCAGCTTTTTGGTAAATGGCATAACTATGTTATCTACTCTTCCCTTTCCTTCTTTCCTGTTAAATAATGACCAGCTTATTACAACAACATCATTCCCAAGCAGTGACCTACATTTGGATCTTGGAGGTGTAAATGCAATGATTTTTCTTCCTCGTTTTTCTCTGAGATGATTACTGTGGCAGATAGAATAATGGCCTCTCCTAAAAGATATCTGGGTCCTAATCCTGGGAACTTGAGAATACGTTATGTAGCAAAGGGGAAATTAAGATTGCAGATTGAATTACATTTTTTTAAATCAACTGACCTGTAGATGGGGAGATTATCCTGGATTATACTAGTATATATGGACCAAAGTAATCATAAGAGCCCTTTTCACTAAAAGAGAGAAGCAGAAAAATCAGAGTTAGAAAGAGGTGACATGAGAAAGATTTGGCCAATCACCACAGGCTTCGAAGATGGAAGGGGCCACCAGCCAAGGACTGTACAGCAGCCTCTAGAAGCTGAAAAGGGGAAGGAAATAGATCCTCCACTAGAGCCTCCAGAGAACAACACAGCTCTGACTACACTTGGTTTTAGCTTAGTGAGACCCATTTTAGACTTCTGATTTTCAGAATCATAAGATAATACATTTGGATTGTGTTAAATCATAAATTTTGTGGTGATTTGCTACATTGGCATTAGGAAACAAGTATAATTTATAAGAAATTACATGCAAATAAATAATACTGGCAAATAATACGCATAATTTCCCCCAAGTTTTCTTTAAAAAATCAAGGTGAAATTCATATATATATATATATATATATATATATATATATATATAGTATACAATTATGTAATTTCCAAGTACCATATAGTACTGAAGTAGCATTTGGTTCAGGAAAATGTTGTGCAATTACCACCTCTAATTAAAACAAATAATGCCAGGTAATTATAACTGTTAAAAATGGAAAGGTTACTTATAATAAATCCTAGTCATACATTTAATTTTGCATGCTTAAAAGTCAAACATTAGACATTTGTATTTGTCACCTAACTTGGGATCAATTGAACATTTACAGGGGAGTAATGTGGATAAAGTTGAATTAGAAAATATGGTATATGTCTTCTGAGTAATCAGGTGGATCTTAAGCAGAGATTGAAAGACTATAGAAAGACTGACAGAGAAGTGTGTGTGTGGGAAAGGCAGCGATACATAGATGAATAGATCCAGAGTGATACACAGGGAAGGAGAAGAGAGAGAGATAAAGAAACAGAAATAGAAAAACAGGAAGAGAAAAACACATGGACAGAAAGATAGGAGAGAGACAGACAGACTAAGAGAATGAGACAGAAAATAGACAACACAAGAGAAAAGTACAAAAGAACAAACATGACAAAGAAAGAAGGAGAAAGGCAGTGAATTATTCAGAGAAACAATGAGACACAGAAACAAAAGTGTTATTGTCACAGAATGAAGTCAGAGAAGGAAGAAGTAGAAGAAGATAGAAGGGAAGATGATAGATGATAGATAAATAGATAGATAGATAGATAGATAGATGATAGATAGATAGATAGATAGATAGATAGATAGATAGATAGTTAGATGATAGATAGATTGATTGATTGTAGGAGACAATTTAAGATGGACATGACAATAGCTCCTTTCCCAAACTCACCACTCAGGCCTGGGGTGACACGAATGAGCTCCACAAGACCTAGAAATGTTCCTCTGTCATTTTTGCCTCCTGGTGAATGAAGTAGGGATTTCCTTTTTCTGCTGGAATATGAGTAATAATAGCGTTAATGTAAGACAGTGGGCATGCTGTCAATTTTTCATCCTATTATGAGTAATTTTGCAATTGTTATAGGTCCATAACATCTTGAGAAGAATGAACTGATACTGAAATTCATTCTGAAGTACAGGTGGATGTCCCTGGTTTTTGACCTGGGTCCTCAGATCTACTAGTGTCCAATGAAGCATGCTTTCTACTTTATCAATGGTGTCTTTCTAATTTCTGAATGGATAGATAAGGAGTTATGCAATTGGACCAATTGATAACTATAAAAAATAGAACCACTAGAAGATGCCAGAATGATTTTAGCTTATGAAGGTCTTCTCAGTGATCATCTGGCAATATAATCCTTATGTTTTCTCTCAAATACTTTGTGTTTGCTATTGTTTTTAAATGAATAATGTGCTCAGTAATAATGGTGCAAACAAGTATGATTTGTTTTAAATCATTTATTTTATTTGATTTGATTTTACATTTGATTTCTTATTAGACTTTTCAGGTAAAGAATGTGAAGACTCTGAACTGGTTTCTCATTTGATGCCTGGGACTGAGAGCAGAACTGCTGTCTCCCCATTTGCTTGCCTGTCCAACATAACTGATCAAGATTTATTTGATGTTGATATGATAAATGATGTATGTAAATTTTGCTGTGCAACTTCCTTGTATTCTGTTTATCATTTAAGATAAATAATTTTATTGATTATAATTCTAGCTAAGAGTCCAGTAAAACACCACCATCTTATTCATATTCTAGAATGGTAGTTTTCACTGAAGTGTGGCGGGGGGAGACTTCTCTCTCTTTTGTATACATAAGTAGTTTTAAAATAGAAAAATTTATTTAGATAACAAAAATAATGTTCTTATATCAGTTAATAATCATGTATGAACGATGTTACCTTACTTGTGTGAATCACTATAGCATAAGCACTTAACACTCCAGGTGGGAACCAGAGATTGGCAACATCAGTCTCACCTGCTAGAAATGAGGAGTATTGGCAGCTATCTTAGGACAATTAAGTTCAAAATACACATTAACATGAAACAGACTTGTACAGAGAACAGACGGATGGTTGCCAGAGGGAAGGGGGATTGGAGGACTGGGTGTAAAAAGTGAAGGGATGGAGAAGTACAGATTGGAAGTTACAAAATAGTTATGGAGATATAAAGTACAACATAGGAAATGCAGTCAATAATAACTATGAACAGTGCCAGGTGGGTTCTAGAAATATCGGGGGAACATTTTGTGAAGTATATAATTGTCTAACCACTATGCAGTACTCCTGAAATTAATACAAAATAATACTGAACATAATCTGTAATTGAAAAAAATAATAAATGTTAAAAAATAGAATAAAACTCCCAAAACATTAGTGGTCTGCTGTAAACTATTTGAGGCAGATTGTGTTTGCTTCACTTTTGTGATCCCTGCATCTAAAAATGGTGCTCAGTGAAGAGTAGAAACTCAATACTTACATATTAAGCAATTTAAATATATATATATATATATATATATATATATATATATATATATATATATTGATTTTATAGAGGAGAGAGAGAGAGAGAGAGAAACATACATAAATGATGAGAGAGAATTATTGATTGGCTGCCTCCTGTGTGCCTCACACTGGGAATCTAGCCTGCAACCCGGGCATATGCTCTGACTGGGAATCAAACCATGACCTCCTGGTTCACAGGTCAATGCTCAACCACTGAGCCATGCTGGCCGGGCCTTATCAAGCACTTTAGTTTTAAAAATTGACACAAGAGCTGCTTTGTTTACTGCCCCATAAGATTGGGAGTGATGAGACTGCCTGTACTACCTTCACCCCTAACAGCTTATCCATAGCATGTTAGTGGGAAATAAATTCCAAGGATATGTGAGTATATATATCCTTGGACAAAACCAGATACTTATATCCTGCAAGACAAAATAGGTGTATGTGGGGGCAAAATAGAGCAAGCACTATTATTGTTGTATGTAGCTGATACCAATATAAGTTTGTAAGCTCACAAATACCTTTTCAGGAAAAATTATTTAAAAAATAGTTGTAATATATTTCTGAGATGGCAAAAGTGACTGTGTCACTTCAAATTCTGAATAAGTTAGATATATACTTTTTGTGATTTTAAAAATAGATTTAATATTTTGAATATCGATGTCTTACTAATTTTATTTGGTTATTATGTTAAAGTTTGGAGAACTTTTAAAACAATGAGCATTTGACAATATTTTATTAAAATATATTGGGTTGCTTCAGTTAGCTAGATGTTATGAACCACAATAATATATATATGCCTAAGTGACTGTCTCAACCAAAACAACCAAAAGGACGACTAAATAGGCTGTGTAAGGTGACCAGACCAGTAGGGGAGTTAGTGAGGGCCACCAAATGACCAAACAGCAGGCTGCATGGGACAACCAGGCTGGCAGGGGGGACAGTTGGAGGCAACCAGCCTGGTGAGGGGGGGGTGGTGGCAATGAGGGGCAACCAGGTCAGCGGAGGGAAAGTTAGTAGTGACCAGGTCAGCAAGGGGCAGTGTAGTTTGGGGTAACCAGACAGTTAGGGGGGCGGTTGGGGGTAACTGGGCCAGTGGGGAGTGGGGGAGAGGCAGTTAGGGGCAATCATGCAGGAAGACAGGTGAGCAGTTAGAAGCCAGTGGTCCCAGATGTGAGAGGGATGTCAGACTACCAGTTTAGGACCAATCCCCAGTTCTAAACTGGCAGTTGGACATTCCCTGAGGGGTCCTGGATTGGAGAGAGTGCAAGCTGGGGTGAGGGGACTCCCCCTCCCCCTCCATGCACAGATTTTGTGCACTGGTCCTCTAGTCAAATTTTATAATAGAATGAAGCATGTCTCAAAAGAAAATGCTAACAGCCTAAAATCTCTGCATTCCTCAGGCTATGTTACAAACAATTGATGTGAATGTTAAAAACATCCCTTTCCTTTGCTTGAGTAAATATGATAGGACTGGAAGGAAGTGTCCATTGAATGGTTATGTATTGAACTTCTATAAAAACCGTTCCCTGTCAGCTCTCACTTTGGATAACTGGTATGATTTTTTGTATCTTAACATCTTTATAGATATATGTGTGTTTGTGTAATTAATGTTTGTTGTGCTGTGGCATTGTAACTTATGAGGATAATTTTAAGATGCAATGACTTAGGAAGAGTCATGAAGATGCATTTTACTTGGAATTATTTTAAAATGCTACTTATTATTGAGGGGAAGTTCGCATAACATAAAAATAACCATATGAAAGTGAACTATTTGGCAATATTTGATTCATTCGTAATGTTGTACATCAATCACCTCTATCTAACTGCTAAACATTTTCCTTAAACCAAGAGTATATAGTTGGATGATGTTTATTTTTTTATCCTTTTGACCAGTCTTTTTCTTTTCATTGAATACTTAATTCATTTAAAATAATTACTGATGAGGAAGAACTTACTTTTCCATTTTTGTATTTGTTTCTTATGTCTTATACCTCTTTTGTTTCTATGGGATAGTTTCTGAAAATTTTATCAGTCAATGGGCACATTTTCTTTTTTCTGCTCATGCTTCAAAATTGGTTTTGAGAATTTTTGAGAACTGTACATTTTGAATTTTAAAACATATTTCTGAAATTTTCTCTATTTTCAGCTTTTGTTGTTTTTGTTTCTAGCTGCTCACAATAGCTATTGTTTTGCTTACTGGCTTTTCTAAATAAATCTTTTTAGTCTGTATTCTTCATTGTGTGTGATCTCTGAAATCCTTATTTCTTTAGTTTGTATTCAGCTAGTGTTTTGACGAAGATGTTTTTGAACACAAGAAAAGGGGGAGAAGAGGAAGGAGGAAGAGGTGAAGGAGGGGGAAAATGAAGAAAAAATTTCTCCCAATTTTTGCAGTTTGTCTCTATGTTACCTATCAACACTTAGTTTATCGACAGTTCTGCCTCACCCTTCACTGCCTGCTTGCACTAATCTTAGAAACCAGAGGGTCTTCTCGGGTCTTTACTGAGCATGCGTTCTGCCCTAAGTATGAGAATGGCTTTCTAAATGTTTAATATACTGGTTACTCTCCCAGCTTTTTCTCACAGGCTTTCTTTACTCAGTCAGGTTGACCCAACTGTAATCTTTCACCCTAGGCAGCTGCAGTGGTTCCTCTGACTTTCCATTTGTCCTTCCTGAGTTTCAGGTTAGGCAGAACAAAGACAAATGCCTCACCTCAGTCCTTTACACAATTCCCAGACAGGTTAGAACAGACAGATGAACACATAAGGTAGCTCTGCTCCCCCTGCAATCAGGGGTCAGGGCCACATGGGAACAAAGATGGCCCCTGTGCTGGAAGGATGGCGGGGAGAGGGCAAACAAAGATGTCACAGAGCTTTCCCTCGCCTATTCTAACTCTTTTCATTATTTCAGTTAAACCTTTGACTATTTTCCAGAGTTGATTCTGACAGTTCATATCTATACATACATATATACATATATACATATATAATGGGTCCTTGGAGGTGCCTACGCTGCATTTTCAGTGACATTTCTTATATTTGGCACTATTTTGAACATGTGTGAAATACTTAAATTCGGTAGTAATAATATGCTGATATATAAAAACTGACAAGTCATAAATTTTTTTTTTTATAAAAATGATTAGCCTCTACTAGTTTAGTCAGTTTAGGAGTAAAACGAGCATAGTGAAATACTGGGTGCAAAGGACACAAACACGTCTCTGCAGTCTTTCCAAATCTGTTTCTATTTGTTGTGGAAAGGTCAGAATTGGGTAGTCGTTTATTATTTTCTTTATAGTAGATTGATAAGACACCAAAAAACCCCAAAACAATGTATTCTTTAAATGTTATTTTGTCTTTTTTCTCCCCCTAGGTTAAATATGGGAGATGCTTTTAATCTTATCAGGGATTTTGCACTTACTGTTCAGTCCATCAGGTAGAGTAAACAGTTTTTTGCATTTAAAGATCATATAACCAGCTAAGTGCCATTAAGTAAAAATAACAGTGATAATAATTTAAACACTTAATCTTTTACAGGATTTCACTGAGTGAATTATGTGATGATGAAGATGACAATGTTGTGTTAGCATTTAAACAACTGAATAAAGCATTCAATTCAATCTTAGGAAGAAAAGCAAGAGACTGATTATTTTGCCCAAGTACTGTGCTCCTAGAAAACAGAAATGACCAAGAAATGTTCTTGCCCTTTTTGTGTCTCAGGAAACGGTTTACTGCAAAGAAGCACCCTTTCTTCTATGACATAGATTAGATTTACGGGTAACACCCTGTGTACCTATGATAGTCCTCAACATTCCCTCCCAACTTCCATTCTTCGCCTCCTAAATGATTAGCTGGGCTGTTTTTCTCCTGCTGACAAAAACCTGCTTGATTGCCTTGACCAACTTAGGCTTCTCCACTCCTCACAGGTCTTGACCCTTCATCTACCCTTAGGGCCTTCCTGAAAATCATCCAGATCAGCTATCCCTGATCAATTGTCCAATCTCAGAGCAACTATGACTGGGAAGGTCAACCAAAGACATTCCCAGATCAGCACACATTCATGCCATTCCTTCCTACGTGATTATTTCTAGGCTTGTTTTTCTATCCATAGAAATTAAAATTATTTTCTGACTGACCTTGAGACCACCGAAAATCTCACAGGCAGAGTGTTTTTGTCTATTTCAATAGCCCTTCCTTTCCCCATTGCACTAGGCCTCTCCACTTGTTGTATTAATTGTGTTGTTGCTTTTTCCTTCAAATATCGTCTCTCATCATTTAAGTCTGGATTTGTTTTTTATCCGATTTTCATTCTGTGCTGATGAAATAAAATGTATTACTACCTAAAGTGTAGATTTCACAATTTATTGAACAACTTATTGAAAGATGTCCATTGAGGAAATTTTTTATTTAAGTATCTAAATTCTCACCAGCAATTCTAACAATTTTTTTTCTTTTAAGAATTTTAGCTTGTATAGTAGCTATGCCAACTGTCTTGAACAATTACTACTTTAAGCATGAACTGTAATGATATTATAAAAGATAGAAATGAAACTCAAGTTAAAATAATATAACATCATATACCATAGCAATAAGTTGAATTTTTTTTCATTTTATTTTTTCAACAGCTTATATTTGCTATTATTTTGAATTCATTTCAGGTTTATAGCATAGTGGTTTGACAATCATATACTTTACAAAGTGATCCTCCTGCTATTTCAAGTATTCACCTGGCACCACACATAGTTATTACAATATTACTGATATGTTCCCTGTCCTGCACTTTTCGTTTTATGTGACTGTGACTATTTGTAACTACCGATTTGTTCTTAATCCCTTTTACCTTTTTTACTCAGCCCCACAACCCCGCCCCCCTCTCTGGCAACCATCAGTCTGTTCTCTGTATCTATGAGCCTGTTACTATTTTGTTTGTGCATTTATTTTTGTTCTTTAGATTCCACTTATAAGTGAGATCATATGGTGTTTGTCTTTCTCTAACTGGCTTGTTTCACTTAGCATATTACCCTCTAGGTCCATCCATGCTGTAACAAAAGGTAAGATTCCATCCTGTGGCTGAGTAATATTTCACTGTAAATCATGAGAGCAATGTCAGAAGTCTGAAATGTCCTTTGTTGTACCCAGTCATTATGTGCTAAATGTCTCGTGTCATTCCTCCCATCAGACACTGGGTTCTGAGTACATCTTTCACTTCTCCTGAGACCAGTAGAAACAGATCTCTAGGAAATGGGAAATAGAAAAAATGTTGCATGTGGAGTAAAGCACTTCTATCTGTTTTACCAGTTCATCTAGATTTATTGCATGTATGTCCTCATTTTCCTTGGGTGACCTCATGAATCACTGCTGCCCATGATCTCAGTTTTTGTGTCTCCTCTTATATTGGGAGCCTCTGTTGTGGGATCACCTCTGCTTTTATTCTAGGCTACATTGCCCCATTAGTCTAGATTCTCCCCCAAATCTGACCTCAGTGAGTGTTTTTTTGTTGTTGTTGCTTGCTGCTCCTAAGTTACTGGATGTTGAAACACATAAGAGATCAGGCTAAACTGTTGGCACAAAGCATATAGTAATTTTCAAAAGACTTTGATTCTGATGTTAAGAAGTGAAAACAAAAAGCAATGAGTAAATGGTTGGTTAGGCTTAACTAACATAAAAGAAAAATTAGCTAGAGATAAATTGCCTTTACCAGAATAATTATCAAATACACATACACATACACACACATTCACACATTCACACTTATTTTTACATCAAGGTGTCTTGCACATCTTAACCTGACAAGCGTATACCTGACTACATTATGCTGTATATATTACCTTTCTTTTCTTTTTATTTTTTGATCCTCATCTGAGGATATGTTTATTGATCTTAAAGAAGGAGGAAGGGAGAGAGAGAGAGAAACATCAATTGGTTTCTTCCCATATTACTCTGATCAGAGATTAAACCCATACACTTTTGGTGTATGGGACAATGTTCCAACCAACTGAGGTACCTGGCCAGGGCCAGAGCACCTTTATTTGCTTTTAAAGATAGCTTTACATGTTCACTTTAGATTTATTGCATTTGTCCAAGGGTTTTGAAAATTCTTCTAAGGGCCACATATAATGTTTCCATTGGTCTCTCAAAGCATGCTAAGGGCAGCCATAAGCAGAATCTCTTCTATGAAGTCAATGGCTCATATTTAAATAAAATCAAATTCATGTAATATTTTTTATTTCATTATACACAATTTAATAAGTTGTTGATTTAGATAAGTAAAAATCTAGTCTCATATAAATGTATCAATATAGTTTTCTTTGGCTTAGAATAATTTTAAAGATAGAAGAGGATATATGATTCTATAGCTTTGCTACAATGCTACTAATAATGCAAATTCATGACATAATCTGTATTTGACATGTCTATAAAGAGGCGAGCACAGTGCTCCAAAGCCTTCCTTTGATTCAGTAGTCTTCAGCATCCCCAGCACAGATGGCAAGCAGCGCTTTCTCATAGTGCCCTGAAGCGAAATTCTGAAAGAAATAATGCATTTGAAATAAAATGTCACAATATTTCTAAACAGAAGCATAACTTCTCTGAACTACAGTATGAAAGACCCATGGGCTATTAATCTTTTCAAAATATTTATTTTTTTATCTAAAGATTTAATATATCCTGAGAATTATTCCCAGTGGAAGTTGCTGAAAAATAATACCATGGTCGATAGAATGGGGTTTATATAAAGTTGATTGAACCCTAATGTGCATTTATAAGAAGAGTCACTTGAAGTAGAATTAAATCTTCTCAACTTTAGAAAGAAGTGTTCTAATATTGCTATAAATCTTGATAGTGTCTTGGGGGTGGGGGCAAATTGGCAATATGCCTTAAAATGACTTCTAAATGTTAACATTAATTAATGAAGTAATCCTACTTCATGAAATCAATCCTGAGGGAATAATTATCAATTATTGATGAGCATAAAGATTTATGCTCTAATATTATATATGCTAGTAAGAACATTAAAAAGCAATATGCAATAATGCAGAGAAGTTCATATATTTAGCAAGTTATTCAATAAAAATATTCTGAGTGGTAAAACATATTCATATTTATATATATTTTTAAAAAGGCAGAAAGCATCTAAAATTTTATTATGGTTATTATCTGTGGACAATTAGGGTAACTTATATTCTTTTTATGCCCTTCTATTATTTCTAAGTTATTCAGAACAATGATAGTAAATAAATGGAATTCTAAAACCTATCTTTGTTAAAAATCAATCATCATATTAATGTTCTTTTTATACAATGTCATGTAATTATAAATTACTGCTTTAAACAACATAGTAAAGTGGAATATTAATATGTAAATATTAGTAGATTTTCACGTGGCTGTAATTATTTCCAGTAAATGTATTATAATTGGTTTATTTAGTTCGGAAATGAGTTATGAGATGCATTTCTCAATGACAAATATGTATCATCACTAAAATTTAGGGTTTGAAGGTGGTATAGGAAGAATTTTATCAAAGACCCAGGAATAAGATTTATCTCAACTGGTTTACCCAAACTGTTCCTCCTAAAAATCACTTTGGCTACTCAAGGGCCTATAAGGTATTCTGTTTTTGTGGTCTCTTGATCTTTGGGTTGTAGAGTTGCTTCTGGATCTCGGTTTCTATTAAAAAGCCATTCATGCAATTGAACATTTCAGTGGAAACCGCTGTGAACAAGGTAAGCATGTGGGAAATAGAATTTAAAATATATCCTCAGGGCCTGTGCTTACAATGTTCCACTGGTGCCATCATAAAATTCTTTATACTATTTTTGTAAAAGGGATCAAACATTTTCATTTTCCATTGGGTACCTCAAATTACATAGGTGGTTCTATGTAGTATGATAATTCTTTGCTAGGTTTTATTAAAATCCAGGGTAAAGTTTAGACATATCAGAATGATAAAACTGGCTTGTTTACTTCTGAATCATTACTTCTTCCCTCTTCAAAAGCTAAAGGGATGGGAATGTATAGAATTTTACATATTAGCATTAAATTCCTCCAAATGACCATCTTTGCTGTCCTGCCTACTATGACAATAAGAGAGGACAGCAGAACTGATCTTAGAAACCTCTTCACAGTGTGGTCTTGTTGCAAAATGTATTTTTCTCAATGTTGATCATACTTTAGTACTTCAGCATTCAGCTCATAAAACACAATACACAATTAGGAAATTAATGTTTTGCATGACTACATCAATGATGTTTGCTTAAAACATGTGAGAGAGGAGTAAGATCTGTAAGTGATGTGGAGGGATTTCCTCAGTTAGCACTGTTGCTGCAGTAAAGACTGCCTGATGTACTGAAGTCCATTATCCCTGTCAGTTTACTTAACTTTTTAGAGTCTAGCATGAAGTTATTTAAGTTAAAGCTCTTATTTTTAAGTTTCAAAAAGAATGAATGAGGGGTCAAAATAAATCATGTGTGGGAGACTTACTCTGATCTCATGAAATAGGGATGTTCCATATCTCTCTTTGTACCGTTTCCTTATGGTCATCAGGTCAATTTCACTTCTGGCAATGAGAATCCTAATTAAAGTCTTATTGTGGAAACCAAAGTCCTAAAAGATACAGAAAAGGGAAGAAAAAAAATTAGAAAACAGTACCTTCCAGTTCATCTGTGTAACATAGACCCTTCCTCTTTTCTATGGCAATTTGCTCTTCTCCCTGTACCCCTCAACCATCCAGGGAGTGCCCCGGTCAGATTCAATTATAAAAATTAAAATGTCAGGTACTTGAAATATTTGCTGATTTAAGCTCACATACTGAAAATTTTTTTAAAAAATCAATATTTGTATACTAACTTCAGAAAGAATACTGTTTTACAAGTAAATTTTAAATTGTCTCTTTAAATGGAGGAATGGTGACATCCAGTGGACAGTCAGCATAAGCTAATATTTGATGTCTGAATGTTTTAGGCACAGGCCCACTAACAAGCTTTACCTAATTTGAGGTGACTAAAATGAATGATCTAATCAAATTTCCATATTAACTCATATATCATTCACTGGAGGAAAACACAAAGACTTTATTTGGCTCAGAGTGGTAAAAACAGCTTTTGACCAATATTTTACAATTAAGAGCCTCGTGTATAACAAATTTGATTACTTGATAAATATACAATCCCCTGTTTATTTTCAAACCATTTGGGGGTACACATAACCTCCTTTTTACATTGCAACACACAGCAGGGGTGCAGTTTTTATTTAGCAGAAGAATAAGTAGCCCTCATTTGGGCATAATTAGAGTCAATAATTGTCATTATGTTCCCATTTCAGGAATGTGCAATTTCTTATGGAGAGTTTGTAATGTTTTGACATTTTCTGTTCTATGCCATATGTTTTGCACTTGCATATAAGTATGAGGTTAAGGTCTTTAGCAAGATACAAAAGCATTTTAGCCCAACCTGGTGACTCAGTTGGATAGAGCATCATCGTTCTGTGCACATACCTAGGTTTTGGGTTGGCTCATACAAGAGGCAACCTCTTTCTTTCTCTCTCTCTCTCTCTTCCTAAAATCAATAAACATGTCCTTGGGTGAGGATTAAGGAAAAAAGAACAAAGCATTTGGATTTACCAGTTTGTTTAGTTGCTGAGAAATGCTAAAGCACATGAAGAAGATAGGTCCCAAGGAACTGCATTTCTTAGCTTCCTCAATTTGATATAGAAAGCAGAGGATTATTTTTATTTGATGGGTATCATTTTGGTAGATACTATAGTTTTCACTTGAACATATTTGCTCATATTAAATGAGTATATTTGTATACAATTTTAAAAATTAAAATCAATATTTAAATAATGGAAGTAAAACTAGTAATTCGAGGAAGTAGACATGACTTCAGGAGAACATTTTTAAAGATGTGGGTCATACTTACATGGATTGCACTATGTAGTCTATAAGCAAAATAGGCTGGTTTGTCTCGAACACAGAGAACTACAAAAATCAGAGAGAGAAAAAAGAAAGTTTGAAAGTGACAATATATATTTTCTTCAAAATTTGAGAAACAATAAGCACACTTTATTTTTTTTTCCATTACGGTCTTGGAAAGGTCTTTGTGAGTCTATATAGCATCTGTCATTATATAGTGTATTGCAATTTCAACATTGAGATTAGTAGTAACCAATAAAAGTGTAACAAAACAATATTATAATGATTAATTCAGATTTTCATTTATCTCTATCTCTTGGAACTCTCTTATTTCCTTCATAAAATGTGTCCTCTTTATCTGAAAATTAATAGAGCTTCAAAAAGACCCACGTTACCACCACTGTTATAGATTTTTATTACTGTAGAACTCAATGTGACATAGCCCCTTGCAAGTTGTTCATCTTCCTGATCACTATTTTTAGGGTATATATTTGTGAATAGATCTAAAATCTCTCAAAGAGAAACTATATGGACAATAGCTGGTCTACACCAGTGTTAGAAATCATTTCATCCAAATCATGATGGCATTAGAACAGCCTAGACTCTAGTCAACAGTAGTCCCTGATGAAAGTCAGTTGACGATCATAGACATTCAATATTGTTTACTTGAGTAAATAAATTAAGAAAGGAATGAGTAAAGTATGTAAGTCTATAATTTCTATGCAAAATAAATAGAATCCTGCTAGAATGTAAGTGTCTTAAGGACAGGGGCTTTTGCTTTTGTTGTTTTATTGTCCCATCTGCAGTGCCTAAATCAATGACCAGAATAGCAAATAATCAATACGAAAGAATGAAGCAGTTAAATTGTTTTTTTCCCCCCTAATGTTCACTGTTTCCTGTCTCATGCCCACTGCTTTGTGTTGTTGTTTTGTTTTTGTGTGTGTATTTTGAAATTCCTGGAACACTTTAACAAATTGATATAATTCAATAGAAATATTATAGATTTGCAAATATGATACATTTAAAAGACAAATATTGATTACGTGTGTGTATTTTATTTAAAAAATTTTTAAATTAAATTCTTTATTGTTTAAATATTCCATATAGTATTACTTATGCATTGCATATGTCTCCTTTTTCCTCCATTGACCTCTCCCTGGCCACCCTTCCCCCCCCCCGCCCCGGCACATGCCCTTAGCCCCCTAATGTCTGTGTCCATGGTTATGCCAATATGCATGCATCCAAGTCCTTTGGTTGATCTCCTACCCTCCACTCCCCTGCCTTCCCTCTGAAGTTTGATGGTCTATTCAGTGTTTCTCTGTCTCTGGATCTATTTTTGTTAATCAATTTATATTGTTTATTATATTCCACAAATGAGATCATGTGATATTTATATCTCTCTAACTGGTTTATTTCGCTTAGCATAATGCTCTCCAGGTCCATCCATGCTGTTGCAAATGGTAAGGGTTCTTTATTTTTTTTCCTTTGTTTGCGGCTGCAGTCTAATGGACAGAGAGCTCTATCTTGAGATTCAGATGGCATGGGTTCTAGTTATACCTTGATTGCTAATTAGTTGATAGACTTTGGAGTAGTTGCTTAACCTCCTTAGACTTTGTATGCAAAATGAGGAGTTTTGATGTAAGTATGGAATTATTATATTAAAAATGTACTGAAATATATGCACCTTATTCTCAGGAAAATACACAAGTATTCATTTTTTTGTATACTATTTTAGGGATTTCATAGAGACCACCAAACCTTTTTTTATGGAACCCTAGCTTAAAATTTCTTAAAATTCTGTTATTTTTCAGCTTCCTTGCCCATGCATGTCTTTGTCACTTTAGGGATGGAAAAATCACAATAGTCATCTGTTCAACAAATGTCTGAGTATTTAATGTTTGCCTACTAAAAGCAACATATCAAAACGACTCCTCATTGGTAGTCTTTGAATGTGTGCTCTCAATTCACAGCACAGCACAGAGGAAAGCATGGGAAGTTAATAGTAGTTTTTATGGGTAGTTACTACTGTTTCTCCTTTATATAGGGATAATTTTATTCACTTAGGCAGAAGCAGAAAGTATACTCCCTCACTGTAGCCTGAAGAAACCACCGCTAAAGGAACATCTTGGAAAATCTTTTTCTATAGTAAGACTTACCCCTAAAGGCATACATTTATTAGACATGGTAACAAAACACTATTTTCCTCATGCAAAAAAAGAACCCATATTGCTAGCATTAATCTGCTCTTTAACAAGGGAATGGGAAACAAATGAATTTAAAGGTGTGATATCCCAATTATCTGAGAGAGAGCAAAAGAGAGAGAGAGAGAAAAAAAACATTTGAGAATCCAATGTTTCTTTGTATGGAAGTTGAGCCAGCTATTAGGGAAGTGTATTCATTCATTAAAGTGGTCAGTGTGCCAGTTTAGTGCATTGAATCTGTAGCTGATGAACTTTGCCTCTATAAAGTTACCATTCCTTCTAAATAATTAAATTTAGGAGAAAGTGACTCAACCAATAGCTTACTTTAACATAAATAGCTTACTTTAACATAAATGCTTCTTTAACATAATCAGAGCCAATCAACATTGGTAGTGGAATAAAAGGCCTGCCATACACTAACTAAATTATTACTTACCTATGGCAACTAGAAGCTCTTGAAAGTATCCATCATAACATTCATTAATGGCATCCACGATGTCTTGTCCAGAAATATTTTGAAATTCCTGGAACACTTTAACAAATTGATATAATTCAATAGACATAGATTTGCAAATATGATACATTTAAAATACAAATATTGATTACATTACTATACACAGGGAAGGCAAATAAAATATAGGGGTGGGAGCTGGGTTGAAGTAAATCACCTTTTAATTTTTTTTAAATATATTTCTGTATGTATTATATAGGTAAGAAAACATAAAAGAATTTAAAAAATAAGAGAAACACAAAGGTACAGCGATTTGGGGGAAGTTAAAGTGCAAACTAATCTGAATGCAACTTTTAGATCAATACAGCAGCTTCACATAATTCATGATGTCCATAGTAATGATCTTGACTCACAATGGGCTGATTAAATTATGTTCACTATGGGGGGGGGGTACGGCAATAAGGACATATATGAAATACCTTAATCAATAAAGGAAAAAAAATAAAGAGATGCTTTTTAAAGGTTCATTATTTAAAGATTATATTCAGTTATTGAAAAAGAATAAAATTATAAGGTAACTTTATTTCTTTAGTAATGTGTTTAGGTGAAGCATGTCTGTATAAACACAATTTCAAATCTGTACCTTTGAGATAATTAACTGGTTTTCTTCTATTTATATGTAACATTTCCCCCACTCCTATTTTTTCCCCCACTTAACTACTTGCTTTCTATTATATAATCAGTTAAGTATCTGAAAAGAAGCCTGATTACTAATTACCCAGCCACAGCTGCTGGTAACTCTTGTTGCACAGGATGACTTGTAGCATGGTTTTGTGTTCCCCCGTCTTCTGCTGACAGGCTTCCCACAGGACCTGAAACATCAGGCGTGCAGGAAGTAGCACCAGAACCTCCCCAAGCCAGACCAGTTTAATAACCAATGGTTCTTGACAGTCATTCGGAGATCTGGTTCTACTTACTATTGCATCCTGAGCAGCCATGGCAGGGTCTGTGTAACCTTCCTGTCTGCTTCCCTGTAAAGTAAGCATGGGTTTTCCTTTGTTAACTGTTCTTAATTGACAATTCATATAGAATTATTGGAATGAAACCTTTGAATCGCAAACTCACTGGTAATTCCTAAGAAAGTTCTATCGTTATTTACAGTTAGCCTTGTCTTCCTTGAATACTTTATGAAATATTTTTTTTTTGTTAAAATGTGGGTACTTTTTGTTTTTCTTTGCAGTAGTGGTAATATTTCAAAGATGTTGAAGTGTTCGTCACTTTCTGTGCACTATCTTCTCTGCCATAAAAAAGAGCATCCAGTGCCTGGCCGTGAGTGGTGGTAGAGATGAGATTTAACATTGTTAGAGTGAAAATGCACAGAGGAAGAAGGAGTTAACATTAGGTCTCCGACACATGAGTAAGATATATGCAACAATAAAATAACCATGAAATCTAGATTTGTTGGGGTGCCAATATTTTGTGATTTGTTTTTTCCCCATCTCTTCATTATATAAAGAACAGACATGGCCAAGTTGATTTAAGGGATGTGCATTTCAAAATAGGAGGACCCCATGCAGGACCCTCTGGTCGCTGAGTAATATGCAGGCAAGAGGGAAGAAGGAGGTGGGAGAGAGAGGTTATCAGTTTATTTAACCTTTCATTTGGGTTGAGATCCAGAGAAAAGGCTTTTTCTTTCTTTTTTCTGGGGACACTGTTGCTCTCCTATTGCCAAGACATCTCATAATCCACACTCACCTCTCCACCAAGTGCCTTCTTAAAGAGAAAGAGAAAGAAGGGCCGGAAATCTGACAGCTGAGTGTTTAACTCAGTAAACATATAAATGCTATTGAACATATACTCTCACATTAACTATTCCACATATTCTATATATTTAATTTCCGTATTAGATTAAATATTGGTTCTCCCCCCTTGCGAATCAAAAATTGAGGACAAATGGGAAAGATCAAATCATTCCAAGTGAAATTTTCTTGTGAGTACATGTGTAGCCCTTGGAAATTTAGTATGTTTAAATCATAACTCAGAAGTTGTGCATATGTGTCATCTAGCGGAGTACAGATAAAGAAAAACTTACCGAGCTTGTCAGACACATTACAATATCAGGTGCTTTGTAATTCTTATTTTAAAAATCTGTATACTTACCTAAAAAAAACAGTGCTTTATACATAGATGAGCAAGAAATAGAAGACAACATTTAAAGTGAACATACTTTCATTGATTAGTAAGATATGGATGTTATGTTATCTTCAAGTTACCACAGTGCTCAGAGCACTTGAGGGAAACTGATAGAATAAAAGGATGTGAATAGCTTTGTGATTTAGTGTTTGCCACCAAGGCAGAATCAATCTGATGTCACATAAAAAACAGCCTAAGATGTAAATGCCAGATAAATGGAATAAATGAGTACAGAATTTGGATTAGGGGCAAAATAAAAACGTGAAAGGAAATTTGAAATAAAGGGGATTAAAATATAGCTGAGAATACTTGGAGCAGGTACGCTGACTACAAATGATCACTGGAGGCTCTGGGCAATGACATCCCCTGAGGCCTCACTGTACAAGTCTGAGAAACTGTCACAAGGAGGATCCTGACAGCCACGATGAGGAGTAAGCTTCCAGTTGGCTAGTTTCCATGCTTTCTCTGTGAAAACATTTATCATCTCCAGTGTGAATTACATATATTGATTAATTAATCTCCAAGTGACTCATTTTTCATTATTTGACAGATAATTAGATCTCCTGTAAATCTGGTTTAATAAAAGCACACAGGAAGTATTATGAGCCCAGTTTAATGATTGGCATTAGTTTTCAAGAGGAACGTTTTCTGGCTGAGTTATCACTTTATTAGAAATAGCCCTGAGGGAAAATACTCTATAGATTCAGTGAAAGATCTTCTCTCCCAGAAAATCTGACAGGGATTTTCAGGACTTCCCCTTGCATGAACACCTTAGGCTCCAGTGCTCTGATTCCCTCCATCTCTGTTAATCCACAAAAGGAGGTGTGTCTTAATTTTCAGGATGTGAAAAAAGGTGAAAGCCATGGACAGTCTTTTCTCTGATTTTGAAAGTCACTATGCAGATGGAGGAAGAGAATGTAATATTAATAATTGAAATTGAAGAAATTTACAGTACTTGTATTAGGAAGGCATTGCAAGAAGAATGGGTTCACATCCTGTAATTTACAGAATGAATTTCTCTAATCTGAATCACAAAAAGGTTAAATCATAAATCCAAGGACATACAGAGAAATTATAACAGAGCCAGAGAAACAGATATCTAATACATACCTTATTGTTTTACAGAGATGATAGATGATAGATAGACAAGCAGATAGGGACTGAGAGAATAATAATCCTAACAAGAAGGTTGAAGCGATATGGTTACATGGCAGCACCCCTCAATTATCTGATTGAAACTTATCAGCTCTAAATTTCACACCCCTTTAAGAATGAACTCCATTTTCTTTTTGTAAAATATTTAGATAGATTCTCTGTGAAATGGTGTACCCCACAGACAGTGGTCAGGAGAAGGGATGAACTTTCTCAGTTTCCTAATTCACTTTATATCTTCTTCCAATCTTTTCAATATACTGAGTCAAATCATAAATCAGGAGTTCCAAACTGAAGAGCCAGTGAAATATCTTCAAAATATTTTAAATTTAAGGTAAATTATACATTTTACTAAGAAGTATGAATTATCATGAACTTTTGATTTCCAAAAAAGATGAATATTAAGGGGGATTATATGAAGATACCTATCTTCATGCTTTTTTTATTCTATTTTCTATTATGAGTAAAATAATTTCTATTAAATATACATTTTATACATGTAAAGTACATTTTAAATTTTAAGGGAAATGTAAAATCCTATAAGTATATAATCTTTAAGTAAACTTCATTAATTTTCTTGGCTTCTGATAAAATCTAGGTCTCTACCCTCATTTTTAATATTCTGTTGTGATAGGAACATTTTATTTCACTGAAAAGCTATTTAAATGTCAAACACACACACACACACACACACACACACACACACATACACACACTTAAAATTTAAACTCTAGAAATTGAACTTAATAAGTTATACTTTATCCTGTAAAGTTTTAATACAAATTAGGTAAAACCAAGTGCTGAAATAAATTGTTGTGTCTTATTTTAAAATACATGTGTCTATATAGATAATACTATTATATATATAGATAAAGATAATTATAGACCCTATAATAACAAAGCATTATTGTTTAATTTCAGGGAAAAGGAACTGCAATTATGAATAAGATTGACTTCTGTATTATATCAAGAGAAAATATTATTCCATTGTTTTTCCCTCTTCTGATTTATTTTCTCTCATGTCTAATTTTTAGAAGTGTTTTTTCACCCTGAAATATAAGAATGTTTGCTTTATAAAAATACACTGTGATCCTGACTCTTAGATGTCAGTTACTTTTAGGTGGTTAATAGCTCAACCTTTAAGGAGGGCAGAGATTCTGTCTAAGAGGTTATTTGTGCATTGGTCATTGACATTTTACCAAATAGAAGTAGAACTGGAGTGCAATCAAGTGGGGTTGGAAGTTAATTAAAGTGAACCATGGAGGTATAGAGTGCTAACGTCTGTTTTCATATTAGCCCTCCCATGTAGGGAACGTATAATGTTGGACAGGCCATTCAACTTCCCTAGGGCTTCAGTCTCCTCATCTCTCAATGGAACAGTTATAGCCAGTTGGGTTCCCTGGGAAGGTGGCTCTGAGCTGGAGATCAGCATGCTCTTGTTTATTACGGAATGTGCTTGGGATCAACAGAGATAGAAGGGAGAGAAAGGAAGCAGAATTTGGCAGAAGGAGAAGCTGGACCTTGATACAGTAGTCTATGTAGCTCTGATACAGTAGGCCTAAAAAATTTTTTTTTTCTTTTGGAAAACATATTTTTCTTCAATAAGTAAAATACATTTCTATGTGGATATAAAGAAAATATATCAGAATGCATCTCATAAATTTACAATGGAATTATTTGCTTTACTCTTCTATTATCAACAATACATATACCAATGTAAAATTTTTATTGGAAATTATTTTTTTAAATTTATATTATATAGCATCATTACCTGAAAATTAAAAAATGATGACCCTTCTAAATTGAGAGAACGTTTTAATTAAAATTAATTTTATGACATTTAAAAGTTAGAAGCTTGGCTGGTGTTGCTCAGTGGTTGAGCGTTGACCTATGAACCAGGCTGTCACTATGCAATTCCTGGGCAGGGCACATTCCTGGGTTGCAGGCTCAGTCCCCAATAAGGGGCATGAAGGAGGCAGCTGATTAACGATTCTCTCTCATCATTGATGTTTCTGTCTCTCTCTCCTTCTCCCTGAAATCAATAAAAATATATTAAAAATAGTTAGAAAGTTTTCAATTGTCATGACAAGTGAGATTATTTTTAAATGTTAATCATGATTATTAACTTTCCCTACAATCACTTAAACTTTTCTTACAAATTAAAATAAGCTTATTTCATGCCAAAACCGGTTTGGCTCAGTGGATAGAGCGTCAGCCTGCAGACTGAAAGGTCCCGGGTTTGATTTTGGTTGGGGGCACTACCTTGGTTGCAGGCACATCCCCAGTGGGGGGTGTGCAAGAGGCAGCTGGTCGATGTTTCTCTCTCATCGATGTTTCTAACTCTCTATCCCTCTCAATTCCTCTCTGTGTAAAATCAATAAAATATATTAAAAAAATAAAAATAAAATAAAATAAGCTTATTTCTAAAGTTACACAGAACTCAAGTTGGGTTATAAAAAAAATCAAACTTTCTATTCTTCATTGATGTTACAATTTTAGATTTAGATCCTTAGAGTAGGAGTTGATTCACTGAGATTGGTGATATGGGCACCTTATGAACTATGCAGCCAAACCACACAAATCTAAATAAAGTCAAATAGGAAACAAAACACAATAAAACAAATTGTTAATTTTGTTTTTAATTGAAATTTTAAATTTTATTTGCTTAGGAGTGTGCCACTCTTTTCAATTGAACAATATGAAGGAACCCAATCGGTGTTAATGACCATTCTCCTCAACGTGGGGAAATATCTACTTGGATTTCTCAATGTTTTATTTTGTGCTCCTTTATTCCTAATTCAAAACTGACAATAACGTGGGCATACACACACATACATACACACAAAGAATTAAAATCCATGCTTCCTGGCAATGAATGGAATGGTTATTTTGTGCCCTAACCTGGCAATATATGTATTCATCCATTAATTAAGTCATACAAAATACGTGTAAAGTGCAGTAGGAAGTTTTTCATCACATCAAAGGAAACTATACCTTCTGTATTTGATTTGACATAGGAATCCCCCCCTCCAAATGAGGAAGACAGCAAAATTACAGAGATGGTATACTATTTATATTTGCTTCTTTCTATACCCAACCTATTATGGTGCCTTGAATTGAGTTGGTATTTAGTAAATGCTATTATATAGAATTTACTGTTAAACTAGAGTAATATGGAGGTTTCTGTTCTGTTTTATGAAAATGAAACATATATTTTTAATAGTGCAAAATGATGTAAAATTTTGAGTATCATACCTGAACCAAGTTCATGAGAGTATCTCTGAAGTGTCCTGAGGTCTCTGAGTAGATGTCTTCTTGAAGGTTACTGCTGTACTCTGAATAAGGAAACACCCATGTTAAAGCTATGAGTTATTATAGAACCATATATCGATGTAATTTGAATAATTTAATGCTACTTCTTCAGTTGAGAGTGGAAAACAAAGAAAATACAATCGATTTGTTGACATTTCTTTGTCCTTTCATATGTTCTACTCAGAAGAAGCCAATAAACAGCTAACCCACATAACAGTAACGTTGGCATGGGGCTGTTTTCTTAAAAAAATACTATCTTCATTCCAAAGTTGAAAAACAGTATTGAAAGTCATTTCACACTTTCTAATCCTCAAAATTTAGAATGATAAATTATATTTCCATAGACTGCTGCTCTCCCCAGAGCGTTTTTCCAGTGCTTTGTCTTAATATTTTCAGTGAAGGGTCTTACTTCATTCCCTTTGGGAACGATTTGTTTTTGTTCAAATGCACCATAGCAGACTGCCTGGGACATTTTCTTGACATTCAATGTCACATAATGCTGAATACATAAAACCTTTTTGAAAATGAAAATAGTTAACCTCTCTACTTTAAAAATGTGTAAAAACCTGATTTTGAGGTAGATTATAGTGATTGCAAAATTTATATAAAGTGAAGTAGTTACCCATATTTGTACAACTAGCTGAGTAGTTATTGCACATTGCTTTGTTTTGTCTATGTATCTGGTCTCTCCTGAATAAGAGTTAAAATGATCCCTGAACCACTGTGCTGGGCACTTTCCTGTCTTAATGTAAACATTCACCTCATAGAAGCAACTTGTAATTATTTTCCTGGAAAAAAAAATGCTTCATTTGATTGTCTAAGGCACATGTGTCAAACACAAGGCCCGCGGGCCAAATCCAGCCCGCCAGGCCTTGCAATAATGCCTGTCATCACTTGCTGTCATCACTGCACTCCGCTGTCAGTTTATGACATTGTCAGTTTATGACTGTTCAGTAAACCATTCGGCCCGCGATTTAGGCTGGATTTTAGATTTTGGCCCCTTCTCTGATTGAGTTCGACACCCCTAGGAATAGTTTCATTTTTAATTAAATAATTTTTAATATATAGATTTTTTTTGAGAGAGAGAGAGAGGAAGGGAGAGGAAGAGAGAGAGAAACACATCGGTGTGAGAGCCAAAACATCAATTGGCTGCCTCCTGCACACTTTCTACTGGTAATTGAGCCCACAACCTGATGGGGAATCGAACCAGCAATCTTTCAGTACACAGGATGACACCCAATCAAATGAGTCAAACCAGCCACAGCAATCATTTCATTTTTAATACCCTAATCATCACTTTTATTTAATGAGTATATCGTTTTTATATTTCAAATATAACAGTGTCTTAGAAAATACTTTAAAATACATAAATAATTCTGTTATTTGAAAAATATAAGGTTGATATGTGTGTAAATACGTTTATTTCCTTACGCAAACAGTAGGCTTCTCGCATTTGGAAAATTTCTCCATTTGTTCTTGAAGCTAATATATCAATGAGGCAATTCTCTTCAGTGCCTACTCCCTGGAAAGACAGAAAGAGAGAAATATCAAGGTATTGCACTGGGAATAATAGTGCACCTTATGCAGAATAAAGGGATATAGCCTTTCTGGAATTCTGAGAGGTGGCAGAGGCCAAAAGAAGTGTGTTTGGGTTCTAGGTAAGCCCGATTTAGTCTGACTCTGCTATTTACCAGCTGTTTCACCCTGAGAAGATAATATTATTTGATATGTGTTCCGAATAAAACAACTTGGGCATTTCTAAATAATGTGGGAAAAGATATTTAAACAATGCTCAGGACACTGGTTTTTGCTGCTCAAATATCAAAATTTTGGCAAGCTGGGCTTTTAATTTCCTAAGGATGTTTAGGGACTTTTCCTAGATATAGAATTTTTGTATTGTTTGCCTAAACATTTGAATTGGGTACTTTCCATGGTCTCTTGCAGCCTAACGCATATACAGCATGGGGCAAAAGTAGGTTTACAGTTCACATGGAAAACAATACAATAATTGTATTGTATTGTATTGTATTGTATTGTTTTCCATGTGAAGAACTGTAAATAATTAATACAGGAATAACCTCTGTTTCGAGTATTCACAACTGTAAGTCTATCTTTCCCTGCTTTGTATTCTTCTCTGATAGTAATTTTAAAGACAGCACATCTTTTTTGGAAAAGCTTCAGAAATTCTTACTACTGTTCTATGTGATATAGATAAAATATTACAGTTTCATCTAAACAGTAACATGATCTTCTTATAGCTTTTAATCACGGATTTTGCAAGATGTTGGAATTGACATATGTAACTTTAAAAAAGCAATCAGTTGAAATTCATATGAATTTTACACAATGCCTATTCTGATCTACAAATATGCGCTGGCTAAAATCCAGGTTCCCTTCACTTTTGTTCCTTTCCTCTTTCTTGTCCCACATTGTTCACAGATGGTGGTAATCTGGTCATTGGCAGGCATTGTATTGGAGTGATTTCAACAGTCCTGCAGGTGTTTAATATCAGCATTTGGAAAGATGTTAAAACTCTTTTTTTGTTCCCTATCCCTAGTCAACAAAATTTCTAACAAATCTGTAGTCAATTTATTTCATAAAAATTATTTTCCTGTGAAAAAGAAGATCCTAATCCTTCAGAAGTAACATTTAGATAAATTTCAGCAGTATTTTTTTTTGTAAAGGACTAACTTAAGATCACAAAAATATCCAAATAAAGATGTCATCTATATACTGTTTCTGACTCAGTATCCTATTTTTACTTCAGAAGCCAATTTTTTTAAACAAATAATTTAAAGAGATTCATGTGACATAGCATTTCCCCTTAATGTAAGAATACATGATGGGGAGGGAGAATTTGAATAAGTCCCTGAAGCTTATTTATTTTTTCCTTTTGGTAGCTCAGCTGGGCCAGGGAGCCTGAGTCTAACAAAAGAACAGGCTAGTCCCACCCTGTGACCTCCAGAGGACCCTCTCCTAACAGGGCCACTTCTCCTGACCACCGCATTCCCACGGTCTCCTCTTTGCTCAGATATTCCCTTTGTCCTTCCAGATCCTGTGTAACAACATCACAGGGCACTTTCTTCTCTACCAATATATGGGCCTCTACCTGTTACAGGTCTATTTCTGCATCAGACCACTACCTTCATGGCATGCCAGAGTTCGTGAGCATCATAAGATGGTGGTGGGTACATGAGGCCAACCATAACTTCTTTGAAGTGATCTGACAGCTTCTCCTTCAAGTCACCAATCAGATCCTATGAGGGAAAAAGTGAATATTTTTATTGTATCAGTTACCAACTTATAAGAGGAATGGGATAATTGCGTAAGTCTTCTAGTAAAATTTCCTTTTCTATGTCATTTCACTTAATAACAAGTCTGGTTTTGATTCATACATATATACATGGATTATACAAGATGATGGACTTGAGGGTTTGAAAATGAGATGTCATCTATATGGATATTCTAATCAACAAACAAGGAACAATATTCTTTCCCTAATCTCAGCCCAACCCTCTTTGACCTCAGTGTGAAGATAAATAAAAGTTGAAATCTACAAACATGTTGATTAGGAGCTCTTAGTTTTCTTGTGTGGAATTAATGAAACATTAGTCCTTAAATAAAATATGTTATTTTATCTCATTTCATTTCATTTCATTATTGTAGCAGTCACTCAGCAGGGGCTCCAGGTTATACTATTGCCAAAAAGCCTGTGTAGATGATTTTAGTAACCTTAGACTTTTCTTCAAATAGCCACATTAATACAAGCATGCTGAATTGACCTTTTAAGACATATATGAAAGTATGAAATTGATTATTTTACTTGGACTTTTATTTTATTTAGTATAGGGAGAGTATTTTAAAACATATATGTTGTTTATCTTTTGTACAGTTAAAAAGATATTTGTTTAAAATTTATCATTTTATACTAAAATGTATGAAGTACAGTCAATGTTTCCTTAAATTACGCAATATTTTAGTTCTGAGGTGATTCAAAAATAGAATGAGGCGGTTCAACATAATAGCTTTTCATACAATGTAAACAAAATAGTTATAATTTTAATTTTATATCTAACAGCACCTCTCCTATAATTTAATTTTTCTTTTTTCAGTGAGTAGAGGCATTCTTCCACAAGATGGTAATTAGTAATACAGAAAATCTGTTGAATTTTCATTAGGGTCAATGCAATTCATTTAATGAGCAATTATGGCCAGAGTTGCGTCAGGTGTCTGGAGTACATATAAAACCATAAAATCTCAATTTTCTTGGAGCTTATGTTCTGTTTAATTTCCTCATTATTTGCCAGTGATTTTTTTTCTAATTTCTTTACCAAATAGCTCTTAAGATGCTATTATGAACCAGGCTCTCTTCCAAGTACTGGGGCTACAGCAATAAATAAAACAGATATGAGCATATGGGCTTGTAAAGCTTTTGTTCTCATATCCACAGGAACTCAATGAATATTATTTTAATATTTATTTAATACTGTTTTCTAGACATGGTGGTGAGGGAGAAATACAACATAGACCATGTTTCCAAGGAGATTCACATTCCACAAACCCAAGATAACATAAGTAAAAATGTGAGCAACTATACTTTCTAGGGCTTTCAATAGAATTTTTTACCTAAGTTCCTAAAGCAGTAGTACAAGAGGGTGGAAATAATTCAGATAAGAGATCCATTCTGATCACTTATCTGAATTAATTTCAGGATTAGGGATTGGATCGTGTTTAGAAGACAAAACAAGAGGTATTGTGATGGGAGGTAGAGAAGACATTTGTGAGGTTCATTTTGTGTCAACGTGACATCATTTTATGTGTTAATGTTTGACCCAGCTATTTGTCCAATCATTATCCTTACTATTACTGTAAAGGTATTTTTTTATGGGTTTAACATTTAAATCAGTCGACTTTGAGTAGAGCAGATTATTCTCCGTAATGTGGTGGGTCTCAGTCAATTAAAAGCCTTAATAAAAACAGACCTGCATCCCCAGGAAAAGAGAATTCTGCCAGCAGACCACCTTTGGAACTAAACTGCAAACCCTCCCCAAGCCTACTGCCCAAGCATAGGGATTTTAAGATTGCCGGTCTCGATAATAATGTGAGCGAATTCCTTAAAATCCTCTCTATGTGTATCTGTGATAGATATATGAAGAGGAGAGAGGAAGAAATACTGAGATGGTTTTTGGTGTGTAGAGGGGGAGGGAAAGGATGAATTCTGATCCACTTAGACTTAGCAGTGGCTCAGACAATGAACTAATCTGCCTGGCCTGCAGCTCAGCTGCCATCAATTCCCTCTTCCCAGTGGAAGTCTGACCTCCCGAGATCTCGAGAGTTCTAGGGACCGCAGGGGATTCCAGTTCTGAGGACCGTGCCTCGGATTCTTCAGTAAGGAGTCTGGCTCAGGCCACCTATCAGGCAAATACGTACAAATGAGTGTGCAGAACTCTGACGGGGACACCCTCCAAGAAGGTAAGCAGTCGGAAAAAGAAAAGTGTCTGTGTGCTTTGCATTTGTCCTGTGAATGAGTCAATCCAAGGAGACTGAATTGTCCACTTGGAGAGAATGTGAGTATTAAATGAGGGTCGCAGTGCAGAACTGTGTGTTGTGCATCTTCGCTCCTGTGGGAACTCAGGAACCAGCACAGCTTTTGGTGCCAAAGCAACTCTAAGCCTGTGCTCTGTTCATTCACCAAATGATGATGGCTCCCTTATTTATTTATTTATTTATTTATTTATTTATTTATTTATTATGTTTGTATATATATTTTAAATTACTTTATTGATTAAGGTATCACATATTTGTCCTCATCCACCCCTCCATTCCCATCCCAAACCCCTGCCCACGCATGACCCCTCCCCTCTTGTTGCCCGTGACCACTGGTTAGGCTCAATATGCATGCATATAAGTCCTTTGGTCGGTGGATTCTTTAAATGACGGTTTCCTCAATATACATCACTAAGAGATGTGGACCTTAATTAATGTTAGCAAATTTAACTTTTATTAGCCTACCATTTTTAAAATTTCAAAATGGGATATCGCTTCGAAGACGTGTGCCTTTAGTTATTTCCTTAAATGATTTCCAGTTAGTTATTTTGTTGTTTTTAAAAAAGTTTAGGATACAACACCTGTTTCTTTTCTATATGTAAAAAATGTTTTCTACCATATAAAAAAATTTAAAGCCATTTAAAAAGAATCAGAGGCCTTCCAATTTCAAAGATTTTAGCATTTTTTTGCATACTATTATATTGTAGGGAAATCGTACATCCAGCATTTATATTGGTGCCATAAGATAATTAGACACCAATTTAATAGGATCATGTGATAATTCTAGTTGAGAGGAAGAGTTTGCAAAATTATTCAGATAAATTTAATATAATATTCTGTTCTGAGGTGGAATGCTTTTTCCTTTACTCCAACTGAATATCACTGAAGTAGCAAAGAAGAGTATGTATATATGTGTATATATATATATATATATATATATATATATATATATATGAAGAGTATATACATACTTAAAGCAAGCTATAATCTATTCTAGTACATATTATTAAAGGCCAAAATGAGGCTCTCATGAGCAGTTTATTGAGATTCACAAAGTTATAGAAATTTATAAAAGAAAGATGCTATCAGTAAAATGAGAGTTCATGGAAAGTGTGGATATGAGGTAGACCTTGGAAGATGATTTATTAGACAAAGGCATGGGAGATATCAACAATAGACAATATTTAAGGACAGAGAAAGCACTAGCTTGGGTAAATTGTTTACATGAAAGGGATAAGCTAGCTCTAAATAAATGTTGAATTTGTTTTGAAATCTAAATGTTTTAGATGTACTTTTTAAGTGTTTGTATTGATTTTTAAGAGAGAGGAAGGGAGAGGTATAGAAACATCATGAATCAGCATAGCTGCCACTGGGGTTAGAGCCCACAACCTGGGCATGTACCCTGACTGGGAATTGAGCCAGTGACCTCTTGGTTCCTGGGTTGAAGCTCAAGCACTGAGCCACATCGGCCAAGCAAAATCTAATTTAAAGAAGCCTTTGAATGTTAGTTATTCTTATATCCCTTCTAGTTCAGAGTGGACAGACCCCAGTAATGGAACGTGAAGCAGAGCAGGCAGAAGAGTGTGATGATTATAATAACCACTAATACTTACTGTTCACTGTCTGAGTACCAGAATAACTATAATAATTTGTTACAACAAGCCTATGAATTAGGAACTATAATCATCCCACGGTACAGATGAGAAAACTGTGACAGGTAGAGCTTAAGTAGCATACAAATCAACAAGTGGGTGATGGAGCCTGTATTTTAAATTGAGCATTTTGGACTTGTAGCCTCTTTATGTTATGTAGGTCATAGGAAGTCACTAGTCATATATCATCAAGGTGATGAACATAACACATATGTGGTGAATGCAGCATTTATGGACATTTACAGTTGGTAGCAGTACTTTGAAGATTTAAATGCAAATAGATCAATAATTGTACTTGGCAGTTGGTACAAAGGTAAGAATATTAGCCCTTTGCACTCCGCTGTCCCCTCTCAGGGGACATCGGAATTCTAGCATATCACTCGGATGTCCCTTCTCAGGGGACATTGCAGTTTATTAGTGATTATGGGGAATTGAGTTATTTCAACGCACGTTTCTGCCGCAAAGTAGCGTCGAGTAGCTGGTAGCCAATGTCCAGAATGGTTTGGAGTGCAAAGGGTTAGAATTATCTCCTTTATGAGCCTTCCTCTAATTCTGAGTGAAGTTGATTAATTCGTTGCCAGCACTGTTCTATCTTCCCATGTTTTACACTAGATTTCAATGACCATATTATTTACATTGATTTCCTCCCAAAGTTTATCAGGATGTGGATTTGCTCATAAATGTTTCTAAATTCACAATTTAACTCTATCAAAGTATACAGTATACAAAATGTGCAGAGGATAAAGTATATACTATTAGAACATACAAGTAAATATATAAACAAGTGAAAGGAGAAACTAATGAATGTGGAAGAAAACCCTTAATTTACTGATTATATTTAAAGAAGAACGAAAATGTTCAAGCTGAAGATTGCTTGGGAATTGCAAACGTGTTTTATTTAACCTTTACTCACATTTCTTCGATCATTGTTCCTCCCAAACATTTACTGTGTATACGTCTTCATTTACTATGTATACTGATACTGAACACCTCTGTATATTTTCCGTTGTAGATGGATATTAGTACTGCCACTAGATGGCAGTGGTATACTAGTATTTTTGTTTTGTAACTCAGGTGTATGTGTTTGCATAGATAGCTATAGTGAACTGATTTTATAAAAGATTGCAATGAAATTATAAAATGTCAGTGAAATCAAAGTCATCAGGTATCATCTGATGCCATTAGAGTGTACAGTTTCTGAAGGTAGAATGCTTAGGTTTGAATCCTGACTACACAAAGTACCAGTTGTGAAATTGCATTAAAGTAACCTATTAGTTACTTAACCTCTTTGGGTCTGCTTCCCTAACTGTAACCTGAAAACAATAACAGCACCTACTTCAGAGTTTTGATCTAAGTATAAATATATTTAACTTAGGTGACATTCTTAAATATTTTCTGGCACATATGAGGCATTCAAAAATGTCTCTTTTTGTCTTTCAAAAAATTAAGTAATTTACTGCAGATTGAAATGGCTAATACTAGATTATCTCCCTGTCTCTCCACTCTTTCTGTCTATCTCAATTTCTCTACTTCAGAACTCTATTATATATCTCACAACTTTTATAATATCCAATTGTTCATAAATGTTACTATTTCTAATTTACAAGTATGTCCAGAAACTGATGTCTTACCTCTTTTATTGCTACAACCCTTGTCCAGCCTACTATCTACATTACTGTGGTAGCATTAACTACTCTCCTATATTAAAGTAATAGCCGCCAAAAGAGTCTTCCTTCTGTCCTTGTACCCCATGGTCTCCTCTCAATGCCTCTGACAGTGCAATCCCGTAAAATACAAAATCAGATTAGTCACTCCTTTCTCAAAATGCCCTTCCTTTCTCATTCTAAACTCCAGGATAAACTCCAGTTATTGTTGTGTAGTTGATCTCAGGATAAAGCAAGCATGCCCCGTGTTTTATTGCATTCCAATGTCAAAGCCCCTACAATAAACAGTTCACAAAGTTCATGATGTGTTCTTGGTCACTGGCCTCATCTCCTCTTACTCTTCTCCTTGCTCTTGATCTCTCTACTCCACCTACAGTGGGCTTCTCACTGCCTCAGGAATAGCAGGCTTACTCTCGTCTCAGCGTCTTTGCTTTTGCCTTTCCCTCTTCCGTGAATGGTCTTTCTCCAGATACTCAAATGGCTCATCCTCACAAAGCCCACCTTGGTCACACTACTAAAAATTACACCTGGTCTCCCGACACTTCCTGTATTTTTCACCAGGTGTCTTCTTTTCCCCTACAATATTTATTTACCCTTTGACCTGACACATTTTGGCGAATGCAAGTTCGATCATGGCAGGGCTTTTGAGTGTTTTATTCACAGCTTTTTCGTGGCTCGAAGAATTGTGCCTGCTACACAGTCAGCACTTATAAAAATCAGTACTTATAAAAATAGTACAAAATAGTTATTCAACTGTGTTCGAAGTCATTTTGGCTGTTCAGAGACACACAAGCAGTTTTATGTAGTGGAAGGTGTGGAAACACAGAAATTATAATTTTCCTGCCACGTAAAAAGTGCTAAGTGCTACAGCAGTGGAAATAGTATGATATTATCAGGACAATGAGAAGGAGGTATTACTTTCAGTTGGGGAGGTAGATACTAAATAATATGTTTGAAAAGCTAAACTTTACAAGTTCAAAAAGGAGCCATCAAATAGGTTCTCTAATTAGGGTCTTAAATTCTCACTTGCAGTTATATAAATAGCTTTGCACAGGCAACCGCTGGAGTGTGACTTTCCGCGGCCTGGCTGTCTCTGCTTTCTCGGTTGCCTAAGACTTGCCTTAAAGGGACTCTGTGGGAATCACAGCTTGGCCTTGCATTAAGCTAATGAGTCCTTGCTCTTCAAATTGAGCTGATGAAACTGCAGATTACCCATATTGCAGCTCTTCTGACCACTCCATTTAAAATAAAAGTGAAATGGCAGTTTCTTTCTTGTTTCTCTTTCTTTTATCTAATTATGTTTCACCAGGGGCAAAGAGTAGAAGTGTGACTAACATTTTGTGTGTCTGGATATGCTCAGAGGAACAGTTTTATAGTTTTACATGCTTTCAACTTATATGCGTTCTTTTATTATCATAAAAAAATAATACTTGCTGTTTAAACATTCCATGATGTCAGCCAATATAATGTGTACCTTAGATTTTGTCTTAATTTTACCCACCCCAATATTTATGTTGTAAATATTTGCACAGACTTATAGAAACATTTGTGCAAGGTGAATATTCTTTTGAAACCCTTCACTTTAGGGATGTTTTCACGGTTTATTTAGTGATTCACTTTTCAATAAAAATTGAAATTGTTAATCTTTGTCTGATAATAATGATAATTTTTGGGGTTTTTTTTTGAGGATCATTATATAAAAGCTAAAACTCCCCCTAGAAAACAACAAAATATAACACACATTGCTTCGAAGGTCTAGTTGATCTCAGAAGAAAGAGGAAGTCCTGGGTGTAAAAACTAGAATAGAGATGAAAAGCAGAGGATGAACAAATGAGCTGACCCTGGTGATGACCTTGCAGGTGACCTTGCAGGGGAAAGTAGAGGTTGGTATAGTAACTATGTGTTTTGGATTTCAAAGTTCAATGTGAGATATTGTATGAGGACTGGAGAATGTTTATGGGGCCAGTATAACAGAGGAAACTAAGACAGAAACCTCTTATATGAGGTTGGCACACTCAGTAAAGATGTGAATTAGAAAAAAAAAATTAAAAAATATATATATATATGTATAATTGATCCTTGAACAACATGAGGGGTTAGGGGTACCAACTCACTTCAGAGTGGAACATTTGTGTATAACTTAAGTCAGCCTTCCTTGTACACGGATTCCTTCCTGTAGATTGAAAATCTGTAACTTTGAGCATTGAAAGATAGGTAGGAAGTTCATCTCTCATTGCCTGAGTTTTTAATTGAAGAATATTTTTTTCTGAGAACCAAAACAATAGATCTTGGGCTTGAATTTTCAAATGAACTGAGAACTCCATGAAGAGAAATCATCATGAAAGTTAGTCCTGAGCTGGTTGGGGATACCAAGAAGAAGCAAATGCAAAATTAATGGTTTTGAATTCTGAAATCTAGAGAAATTCTGTAACTCTTCAAAAAAAATTCTCACTGAAAAAAGCAAGATACACTTTAAATGTTCTCACAATAAAAACATGATATGCACTTAGAATCATTTTTCCAGAGGGATAGATGGTGGACTATAAATAGCAGAATTCAAAACCATGAATTTGAGGCAATAACAATCCAAAGGAACACCATGAAAAAAAAAAATAGTCTTGAATAGAAAGCAAATGAAATTCTAGAAATTAAAAACTTCTACAGTTAAAGATATAACATATATTTTTTTAAAGTAGCTAATAAGCAGCTAAATATGGAATTAGCAAATTGGAGAACTATCTGAAAAAATATGACCAAAAAAAATTCCACAGACAGATAAGAAATAGGTGATATGAAATAAAGTTGAGAGACTTGGAAGAACAAACTTTTTGAGTAGGATTTATAGGAGGAAAGAATGTAGACAATGCCAGAGAGATATTATTTCAAATACTATCCTATATAATAAAACCCTAATATGCACATCGACTGAACAGTGGAATGACTGTTGCTATGACATGCACTGATCACCAGGGGGCATACGTTCAACTCAGGAGCTGTCAGTGCATTCTTACAGGGGGAGCACTGCTCAGCAGAAGCGGGGCTCACGACTGGCAAGTGCAGAGGTTGTAGCACTAATGATATCTGATTGATGGCTTACGGAGCAGGGAATGGGCCTAAGACATCAGCTGGGCATCCCCCAAGGGCTCCTGTACTGTGAGAGGGCACAGGTTGGGTTGAGGGACCCTCTCACCCCTCTTTCCCCGCCTTGCATGAATGTCATGCAACGGGCCTCTAGTATAATATATTAACCTTAGCTGTTAAGTAAAAGTACAGAAACCTGTTGACTAACCCAGTGACATTGAAGAATACAAAATATAAATAAATTACCTTCAAAGCAACCAGAGAATAAAAGGTAACCCAGAAAGGAGTGAAGAGATAAAAACATTAAAAGAGATCAGGAAAAAAAATTGAAATTACATCTGCAAAGTCCTAAGAAAAAAATAACTAGAATGTAGCCTAGAATTCTGTAGCAATATAAACTAATATTTTTTTTAAATGAGGGAAAATGAAGGTATTCTAAAGGAAAAGACTGAAATAACTTAAATAATTATTTGTTATTTCTGGGGGGGAAAAATCAATCCTAAATGAATGTCCTTTGGAAAAATGATACTGAACTCAGCAACATAGAGTTGGACTTTAGAAGAAAAATGATCAAAGAAGTTGAAAATTATAAATAAAACTAAAGCATTCAACTTATAAAACAGCAATATAATGATTATTTTGGGGAGTATAAAACAGGGTAGACTAAACTATATCCTATAATAATAATATACTGCCTGGAAAATATGTGAATGCCAGGCATAAACTTAAGAGATGTCATTTTGAAGATGGAGTAGCAACTGCTACAGAGTCCACTTCAAAGAAAAAATTATTTTTAAAACTTCCCATGTGTGAGCCAACTTCACACATTAGTCAAAAAATGCAAACCCAATGGCTGTGGCCAGAAAGAGACGTGGCTCTGACCACTGATTCATGAGTGTACATAGCTGAAACATACAGTGTCTGCAATGATGCACTTGCCACCTGCTATAGGACTTTGTGTAGCCCCACGGCACCAGAAGATAAAGGTTTCTGATGCTGATCCTCTTTCTGCACTCATGTCTTTTCTTTCCTTCTACACCAACCTCTGCTGTGTGCAAGGGGTGCGACCAAGGTCTTCCTGTCCCATTGTGGACTAAAGACCATTTATACTTGTCTGAATGTGCTGAGGGACACTCAGTAGAAGGACTCACGTTTTTTTATAAATGTATTGGATACAGCCACCAGGTCACTATTCTCTGTGGACCCATTGATAGAAATTGGGGGATGCCCAAACTCAAATGGTGGGTGTGGGGAAAGTTTGCAGTTGGAGAAGGGAAGCTAAAGGAGCTTGTGATTGGAGCCCTTTGGTCTGATTCACTGTACTATTCTAATAGCTCCTATTGTTGAATATAGTTGGTATTTATGTTTTATTTGTTTCCATTATGAATGCTTCAAATGCCAAAGGGGATGCTTTTGATAGGAAAAGAGCCACCTGTAGGGAAGTGCCTTCACCTACAGCCACAAATAGGAAGGCTCCCTAACCCCAATGATCACTTTCTGTTGAAAGCCTCTCTGACCCAGGCTTTGTTGATGGAAACCTCTGGCAGAAGGAGGTAGCCTCCCAGAGGTGCTTCTTGGTGTTGTGAACCTGTTGCCTCCCCTTCCTCCTATGACTTCCAGGTACATCACCTTTGAAAAGGAGCTATTGTTTTGCTACTGAACTCTTACAGAAACCAAATACCTGATCTGTGAAGGCTTGTGACTCTTGTGCCTGATAGTCCCATTTTAATGGGACAACTGGGATCCAATGACTAGTGAAGGGGGGAGAAATCAACAAGTCTCACTTGTCAGATGGACATGGCACTCTGCAGAGAACAGCTGGCGTGGCCCCAGGAGCATCTTGGCTTTACATGAAAAATGGCAGCTATTATTTTTTTTTTTTTTAGAAAAATTTGAACCCCCACTTTGGGCTTGAAACAAGCTGCTGAATCAATGGAGATGTCAATCAGTTGCCCTAAATGCCTTGACCTGGTTCACTGAAACCAGATGGTGTCCACTGGGCCGCTGTGGCTGTTCAACTCAGTAACAGCTGTGCAGAACCAAGAATGGATGCTTTTTGTTCTATGGGCAGAAGTCAAGGCTGTTCTCATAGTTCTGGCCAGTACTCCCTTGATAAACTTTTTAATCTTTTTACCCAGTCTTGCTTTGTCAGACCTAAATATGTCTTTGTTTTAACAGTTGGAAAAGTACAGATTGCATATGAAAAGGGAGTTTCTTTGGGGCTGTGACCTGTGGAAACACTGTAGCTGACAGGATCTTTTGTGCCATTCTTACAGATGTCCACAATAAGGGCTTATTCCCTGACGATAACCAATGGCACCCAGCTGCCAATCAAGTCTGCAGTGCCCAGATTATACCATTGCTACCTGGATCCATCATTATACTGTACATCACAATACATGCATCATTATGATCTGGGCATGTACAAAATATTCTGTGTGTCTGTTGCCAAGGTTATCACTGCTTGTGAGCTTTGCAACTTCACTCAAAAGTTGCCTTGCTTGCCCTGGCCAGATAGCTCGGTTGGTTAGAGCATCATCCTGATATTTCAAGGTTGTGGGTTTGATCTCTGGTCAGGGCACATACGAGATTATACAATGAATGCATAAATAAAGTGGAACAACAAATTGACATCTCTCTTTCTCCCTCTTTCTCTCTCAAAATCATTAAAAAAAAAAAGTTGCCTTGCTTTATTCATAGTGAAGGAAATCAAAGCTCAAAGGGCATTGATCCTGCAGAGCCCTAAAAGGTGGGCTGCTAGGGCTACTAGTTGACAAAACTATTGAGACTTTTTCAAGTTGCAGTGCTGCTAGTCCTGTTCAATCAGCTGGCTCTGGACACACCACTATGGTCCTTTACATTGATCTGTGTTGTGTATTTGGCTTTCCAGACTATTTTCATTCTGACCCTGTATGTTTTTTATTATGAAAACCACTCAACAATAGACATATTCAGGTATTTGGTGAGTTTTCCATGTTCCTCACCATTCACAGGCTTCTGGTATTGGTGATAATTGATCAACTCAGAGAGATTTCTGACTCTATCTCCTTTAGCTCCTTCTAATGTTCACAGCTTTGTATGTATTTGGTCTTGTATGCAGTTGTCCCTCCTGAATAATTATCATGGGGAAGTTGGAGAGTTATTGTGATATAATATCCTAGCTAATAAAAGAGAAACATGCAAATTGACCTTACCTCTGCTATGCCCACAAGCCATGCCTACCAGCTATGCCCACCAGCCAATCAGGAGCAAGTATGCAAATTAACCCAACCAATATTATGGTTAATTTGCATATCCAGGTGCAGAGCAAAGACTGAAGACAGCATAGAAGGAAGTCAAGCTCTGCAGAAGGGAACAAAGCGTGGAGAAGCAAGCAAGCAGAGTGTCGGAGAAGTGAGGGAACCAGGCAGGGCAGCGGCGACCACCTCAGGAAGCCCTATTGCAGGAATCTTCCTGATAGGGGCCTCTAGTATTTATATAAACATATTTGGTCTTCATTCCAGTTCCTAGAACAGAGCTTCCTAAACCTTGTAATTTCTGAGTGATAGGAATGAGAGCAGCATATTTTGTTATTTATAAAATGCCTCTTTCAACTCTACTTGAGTGTATGCTAATGAGGTAATCTTAGAGGAAGGGGGTTGCCAGAGAACCCAACTGTGTGATTTTAGATTTGGAGCCCTGAGGTCTACCCCTGATCTTTAGGGAGGAGCGAAGGGCTGGTGACTGACTTATTCACCAGTGACCAGTGAGTTAATCAATCATGTCTTTGGAATGAAGCCTCACGAGAACTCTAACTAAAAAGGTTTGGGTTGCTGAACACATCAAGGTGCCGAGTAGGTGACGTGCCTAGAGATAAAAATTTTCACCCTTTTCCATATGCTTTGCCCTACCTCTCTTCCATGTAGTTCTTCTTGAGTGGTATCCTCTTTCATAAATCAGTAACTGTAAGCACAACACTTTTTTGTGAGCCATTCTAGCCTATTATCAAACCATGGAAAGGGTGTGGGAATCCTTGATTTATACTCAGTCAGTCAGAGCAGAGGCAAAGTTTGGGGTTTTTGGTTAGCATCTGAAGTGGGAGGCATTGTTGTGAGACTGAGCCTGTAACCTGTGGGGTCTGTGGTGACTCTGGGTAGTTAGTATTGGAATTGCTTAGTTTGAGGAGAAGAGTTACAAACATTTAGTATTAGGAGTATTGAATTTGTGCAAGTATAGAGAGAAACAGTTTTCCTTTAGTCAGGTAGACATATTTTGAAAATTTGGCACTCTACCCTAACCATTCCTGGATGTGATGCTTCTTTTTCCTAAATTGTCAACTTCAGGGTGTAGTGGTCAGTCTACTCTGTGGGTGGCAGTCTAACTAAAGTGGGCATAAGATTTCAAACAATTTTGGTTCAGCCACCCAGGTTATCTCTGGACTCTCATAATTCTAGATCATACAGAAAATGACCACTTGGTTGAATGCATTGGCTGTGTGTGGAACATAATGACTTGCTTAAAGTTTGATTAAAATGCCTTTGTCCATTCTGCACCTGACACTTCCAAAAGAAAGTTCCGAGTGTGAGTTGGAAATAACAGGAAATATGGTGAAGTTACAGCTACTAGGATCCTGACAATTTTCTAGTGGTAAAGTAGTAGTAACAACAGCTTTAGCCCCTGGAGACAAGCTGTTTAATCACACTACTTTGGCCCTCGTAGGTATTCAGGGCAGCCTCAATTCACTGGCTGAGATTGTTATGGATGATAGACTTGCCCTGGCCTTCCTCTTTGCAGGCCACGTTAAAGTCTGTGCCATCGCTAATACATCCTGCTGCATCTAGATGAAAACTTCAAACCAAGCGGAAAGGTCATTGTTAAAACTTAAAGAGAAAGTCACTCAGCTTTTCAAGATAGGCCCTGATGATTTATGGGATTTGTTGAGCGCATTGGGTTCGGGCCCCTATGGGGGCATGGTTGGGATCAATACTGCCAATTGACCTCCCCTGCTTCTTGGGATCTTTTGATAATTAAATGCTGTGTGAGAAAAAAATGATGGATTAAATCTCAGCTTTTGTTGGTCAGAATAATAGAAGTGACTTAGGGATTGGCGTACTTAGAAAAAAAAGTCAATGGTGAAAGTGGCATAGAAATGAGGGATGATATTATTGGCATTTTTTTTTTGTTTGTAGTTTTCATGTTTCTGAATGCTGTACAAGGTGAGCCACTGACAGCCCTTTGTTCTGGATTACTTTTCCAAGGATGTTTGTGCAGTGAATGGCACTGGAAGATATAGTATTTACCTGTGCTTTCTGCCCATTATAAGTCATTCAAGTTTCTAATCTTACTAGAGGCCTGATGCACAAATTTGTGCAAGGGGCTTGTCCCTCACAGCTTTGGAAGCTTTCCTCAGCCCTTCCAGGTCTGGCTTCATCCTGAAGGTCGCCCAGAATGGCATCCGAAAGGTTGTTTGGTTGTCAGGTCTAATTATGCTTTTATTATTTTAGATGGTTTTTCTTCTGCATGTGCAGGTGTTATCTAGTCATCTTTGCATTGATCCATGGGATGGAGGCTTGGGGATCTGGGGCAAAATTTCTGACATTCTGGCTGCCACTATTACTGTGAATGCTAAACTGTCTTTTTGTCTTTGACTCAGGAGTTTCCTGGGTTCCACCAGTATCTACATCATATTGAATTGTTTACTTGTTATTTTGTAAACATATTAAAGTCTCACACCCTTCACATTTCTTGATACAAGATTGACAACATAGTATGAAATGAATCCATATATTTGAAGAAAGTATTTTCAGTCTACATATACAAGACATGACTAATATCCAAATTAGATAAATAACTTCAAATTAACAAATAAATTGCAAGCCACTGAACCAAAAAAGTACACAAAGAATATAAAAAGATAACTTAAAAAAAGTGGGAACCAGAATGTAAAAGAAATGTATGAAAAGGTGCCCGATATTACATGTTATTAGGGAAAATGCAAGGTAAAACCACAGTGAGAGTTCATTTACATGACAAGACTGGTCAAAATCTAAGAAGTTTTATGAGAACTTAAAGGAAATGGGATCATTATATATTGCATGTGGGAGTTTAAATTTATAGAACTGCTTTAAAGAGTGTTTTGAATCCTAATTGGACCTGGCTTTAGCAGTATTGAGTTTTCTTTCTCCCTCCTTTCTTCCCATTCGCCTCCCTCCCTCCCTGGCAGAGATTGTACTTGTTACTTCAAAGAGAAATAATTGTTCAGGATGTAACAAGTATTCACTAGGGGCTTTGCTACACTTATAAAACTTTTATTCTATAGAAAACTTTTTTAGAAAAAAAATTTTTTGATGGTGAAGTTCCCAGTTTCACCAAAAGGAGTATATTTAACCCATTATATATTTGAAAGGTGATGTGATTATACCATTTTATTTTATTTTTTAAATATATTTTATTTTATTTTTTTTTTTAACAGAGTGGAAGGGAGAGGGATAGAGAGCCAGAAACATCGATGAGAGAGAAACATGGACCAGCTGCCTCCTGCACACCCCCTACCGGGAATGTGCCCGCAACCAATGTACATGCCCTTGACCGGAATTGAACCTGGAACCCTTCAGTCTGGAGGCCGATACTACATTCACTGAGCCAAATCGGTTTCGGCTGATTATACCATTTTAAATTATTTAATTCATTCCTATAAAACTGATCTGTGACAAACTGTGTAATAAAATTCAGCTTTGAGGATAAACCTACACCTAACCCCATCACTTCCAAACTAAAAGTGAGGATAGAGAAGATAAAATACCCACTACTGGTACTGGTGACATGGTAATTCTACCATAAGGTAGGTAACTTAACTTTCTAGCCATCATTTCCTAGGTATGTTGATACTTCAAGATCAGTTGTTTTAAACATGAAGATAAGAGGTGAATGGGGGCAGGGGTGGGGAGGGCAATTATGAGAACAAGTTGGATTTGAAGAGTGTACTTGAACTTTTCATGCTTTCACAGCTCCTTATTGAGTAACAACTGTATTAACTCTACTTGGGCTGCCATAATGCAATTCCACAGACTGGGTATTTACTACAGAATGTTATTTCCTAGCAGCTTAAAGTCTGGAGGTCCAAGATTAAGGTACCAGCAGGGTGGCTCTTCAGTGAGACTTCTTTCCTGGCTTATACCTTGTTGTGTCCTCACATGGCCTTTCCTCTGTGCTGCACCCCTGGTATCTGTTCCTCTTCTTATAAGGACACCCATCCTAGCTGGATTAGGGTTTCACCCTTAAGACCTCATTTAACAGTAATCATCTCCTCAAAAACCCTGTCTCTTCACAGTCACATTGTGGGTAGGGCTTCAACACATAAATATTGAGGGAGACAATTCAGTCTGCAACACCAGTCACATGCCTGCCACTGTTGTAAATGCTGGGGACACATTAGTGAACAGACAAAGATTCTTCCCCTTGTCCGGCTTGTGTTCTAAAAGGAGGTGGCAAATGGGATATTAATTATAATATGTAAATAAATTACCTAATATGTTAGAAGGCAGTCAGTATTATAGAGAAAAGCAAAAGAGCAGGTGAAAGAGAGGTGGAGTACTAGTACAGATTTGCGGGTAATTGACAATTTTAACCTAGAGGAGTCAGATTTGGCCCTACTGAGTAGCTGACATTGAGTTAAACCTTGAAGGATATGAGGAAATTAGCAGTGTAGATATCTGCCCTTGTGAGTCCGATGTTTATTCAGTTGAGAACAACAGGCATTATTGAGGAGCTTTGGTGAACTTGATTAAGAGTCAGATAACCTTGGTGCAAGTTCTAACTTTGCGTGGCATGGGGCAAGTCAGCATCTGCACTAAATTACATAACCAGCACCACGGGGTTAATGAATTCCAGATGCCAGTATGTTTCAGTGCGGATCATCCCTGTGTTAATTGAAAACTGGGGAAACAAATGGCTTCAGTGCTGAACTGGAACTCCTTCAGGAATCATTGACAGCCGAACTTATCAGGGATGGAGAGCCCCTCTCCCCAGACTCAGAGCCTCTCACTGTTCCCTGGCTTTCATTGCACTGTCGATAGGATAGCACTTCCTTTGGTGGGGAAGATCAGAGTGACCTCCTTGATGATATTGATACATTTGTCAGTCAGAGTTATTCCAAAGGGCTTTGCTTCAGAGTCTGGGGATCCGTTTCTGCTTTGAATGAGGCAACGTTGTTGATGGTATTCAGCAGCTCCACTGATGTTAAATATCAAATCGTGAGTATTTAAGGATCAGGCCTAGAATTACACTTGACTCAGCAGCTAAGGAAATAATTCTGATAACCCCCAATTATCCATGTTAATAAAAAATAAAAACATCAATGCTTATAACACAGGGAATCTATAAACTCTTGCCACAGAAAGGGAAAGGTAGCAGAAGATGTCCCTTGGTGAAACGGAAGAAGGAATTCGGAAAGTGAGCAGCAGGGGAGGTCAGGAAGCCCTGTCTGAAGTTCAGGTACATTAACCTGGGAGCAGCTAGAGCAGAGAATGAGGGAAAAGAAAAATTTGAGAAATGAATGAATCATTTAAGAAATTGATTAAAAAAAAAAGGAATGTTTTTCTTTTTCCTTTTTTTTTTTTTTTTTAAAGAAAATATAATTCCTGCTCTTTACTTGCTCTATAAATAAAGTGCTTTTTCCGTGTCAGACTCTGGGCTGAGCTCTGCAAAAAATAACCCAATCCCTGACTTTCCAGGAGATTACAGTCTAGTCAGCGAGAATAACAGGAAAACTAAACCACTCAGTGTGGCAAGGCCGTGGTGGCATAGTGCACAGGGACCTCTGGTGGCCCAGCAGGAAGCCCCTATCTCAGAGCAGGAAGTGAGTGTGCCAGGCGAGGGTGTCCAGAAGCAGCCCAAACCTTCTTGCATGTTATAGGATAAGGTCCAATTAGCTAGGCCTTCACACTGTCGTTTAGCACACATTAATTAAGCAATCTTGGCATGTGATACAAGCATTTGTGCTGAACTCCAGAAGCAAATAAGATGCATTCCAGCTTTCGAGAATTTAGACTCTGATACAAGGAAACAGATAAATGCTCACTGATGTGTCATTAGGTACCAAGGGGAAGCTCCGTGAAGGATGCAGTAGCAGCACAATTCTCTTTCACTCTGGGCAGTAGTGGTGCAAGGAAAAGTGTCCAGTGTCTGGGAAGACGAGTAAGTGTGCAGTGTGTGGAGTGGAGAACCAGGCTGTTGAACATAGATGAAACACCAAGTCTAAGGGGGGAGGGGGGGCCTGGGAATGGTTAGTTGGTAGAACTATAAGTAGTTTCCTTTGGTTTAGTTGATGAACTGTGAAGAAAAGGGAGAGGGCTGAAGATGGAGAGCAGAAAGCAAGCAAGCAAGGCTTTGTATGGCCTGGACAGCGTTTGGGTTTATTCCACGGACGAATGGACATTTGTTAGTGAGAAATAAGGTAAACATTCTGGGATGAACGTGGGAAAGTGTAAGCCTCGATTTGGAACCATTCTGGCTGTAGCATGGATAGACCAGTGTGGGAAGGGACTGGGAACAGCAGCCAACAGCTAGGAGTGGGCCTCAAATGTTGAGAGCCTGAACCAAGACTGTGTAAGTGAGGAAAAGAGAGACACGTGAGAGGAAAAGTAATTTACAAGACTTGTAACTTGTTTTATGACAAGGGTCTTTCGGGGGAAAGGAGCCAATATGAGTCCCTATCTTCCAGTTAGTGCGATTTAGGGTAGTAGCCATGCTTTTACACCTGGTGTAGATTATTCAGCAAAATAAGTGTTTAACAAATTTTGAGACTTTACATATAGAGTGCAAGTGCTCCACTAGAGTATACATTGTTTAATAGATTTTGCATTCCTTAAGTCCAAGTACCTCATTTCTTAATCACTTTAATCTGTTGTAGTGTAATATTATAGACATTGATAAAGCAATGCTTTAACCTAAATTTATCTGATGGATATAAAGCAAATATATATGGAAGTCTTTTGGTTAAATAAATTACTGAAGTGACCTCTCTGGTACTGATATGCATATTAAAACAATATTAGTAATTCTTCAACTTTTCTAGGTTTTACATCCTCCTTCAAAAGAAAACTAGCACTGGTGTCATAAGGACACAAGTTAAAGTAATGGTTTGACCCGGATTAAAAAAATAATAGGCCTAATTCAACTAATTTTGCTATCAGTCATGGCTTTTTGGATTATTAATTCATTCTGAAAAACAGAGGGCTGTCCTTTAATACATGTATTATAGTTGTTCAAAGACTGAGGTTTCAGGATGAGGTAAACTTACATGGACAACTCTATAGGAAATGATTTTACGATATTGTTTCATTGATAATGCTCAGTTGACAATTTATATTTCAGGCCTTTTGGCCTGAAGAGTTTTTGTTCTGAATGTGTGGTTTAGATGCATAACACAAGAAAGCACTCTTTAATGGTACTTGCTTGAAATTAGAATGTGATTCCTTTAAAATACTATGGAGAGTTTTATTGCTTTAAACTATCTTAACTGTCATTCTTTTTAATGTTCTCTAGAACTGCATGCTGTTAAAGGAAAACCTAGTAGATAATTCACTTTGGTTCAGAGTTAGGTGAGGACCTGTGGAGAATTGAAGGAAAAGAGCTTACTTTTTGACCTAGTGCTCATTATTAGTTCTTTCTGTGCCTTCCCTAAAGCTTGACATGGGTATTCCCAGTGTGAATTTTTTAGCCTAATTGGATCAGCCAGTAAAGCTAGAAGAACTTTCACTTTTATGAAGCTCAAGGAATTTTGAGAAAAGGCTAGTGGAGTCACTGTGAGTATGAGCATAGCTCACACATAGATCCATTTGATGATGTATCTTGTATTCCTGGAAGCATGCTAGACATATGAACTGTTTCGGATATACAGTGCCATCTGAAATTTTTCTTATCTGTGAAACTGAAAAGAAGAACAGTACCTGTTCTCTCAGGTTTTTGCTCTAAAGGTACATCGGTCAAGATGAAGAGATCTTACCCGGCCAAACATATTCTGGTATGCCTCTGCGATCATCAGCCTCTGAGAGTTGCAGCGTTGAGTCAGAATGCTGATCAGCATGTCTTTGTCACAGCCTGGAAAAGAATCATAATTGAACTTTAGTAAAGTCACTACTTTGGAGTTAATAAAAATCTATTATCTAAGGATTAAAACCAATGTGTAAGCTTTATCCCTGATGGGTGCTTTAAAGCAGTGAGCAATTTTAACTAAAATGAGAGATCTCAGAGAAATAGTTGATGAAGTCAAAGTTCTTCCTAGCTCTTATTTTGGCACTATGTCTTCAGATTGTCCATTTGAAAAGATCCAGTGAAAACTACAGGGAAGTGAAAATATAGTCTTTCTTCAACCACCTCTCCTGCCCCACCCAAAAAGGCTTGCCTACATGGAACAATATCTTTCTTGTGTTACAGTTGGAGAGATATGACTTATAATGAACATGCATTAAGACAAATACATTAAGACAAAAAGAACCTCCAATAGAAGAAAGAGAAATAGAGAAGGAAATTACACAAGTAGAGGGGGTGTGTACCCTCCTGAGAGATGGTGTGAAAGTCTCATGATTTGCAGGGAACATGTTCTCTCCTAATAGAGACTCTGTTCCTGGGCTCTGAAGGCCTCTGGCCCTTGTATACCAGCTCACTCAAATGACATCACACCCACATGCACAACTAGGCTAGATAAATTTAGCTTTAATTATAGTCATAGGAGAGTGATCAAGAAGGCCTTTATATTTTCCTCCGTTTGACTAAAATTTAGATAGGTTTCTTCCCGACCATAGGCCCTTAATCTCCATTTTCTGAGAGCATTTAATTTTGAAAAAAGTGCAATTGTAAAGTATTTCTTTATCCTTTTGATATGGGAATTTTCTCCCAACCACTTCCCAGTTTTATAGCTCACAAATGCCTTCCTCAAAGACATGGGAGCCATTCCTTTAAAACATAGTCTTTAAAAACAATAGAGTCACTATCTCCCCATCTCTTGGAAGGTAGAAATCTAATTTCCATTAAGTACCAATTAACAAATACCAATGCCCCAATCACATTGACCAATGCTCCCAAACCCCATTGTCCTCCAGTGCTTTTTCCACAGCTCACCCCAGGCTTAAAAACTCTCCTGCCTTTTGTTTGGAAGGACTGGAGTTCAATTTCTTGACTCAACTAAAAATATCTTGATTCCTACTTCAATAGAATTCCTTGCCTGTTAATTCTCTGTGGTACAAATTTTCTTTGACCAAAGGAGATATTTAATGGAGATGAGAAAAAGAATGAATTGAAAGCCTGGGATGTTAAGTAGATCATCTTTTGGAAATGAAAGCCATCCTGGATAGCCTCAGGCTCAGGAAAGAGCTGTGGGTCAGGTCCTGACTGTGCAGATGAGAAACAAAAGGAAGAGCAGGGTGTTTTCTGTGGATGAGAGAAGAGGTCTGAATGCTGAAAAATGGAGGGAGGGAGGCATAAAATCCGTTTCAAAAACTGTACTTTATAATTTGTGGCGGGGGAAAGACAGCCTCCAGTGAAGAGGCACAGAGCAACGTGGTACCATGGGCTAGTCTGGTTAAAGTCCTGGGCTCAAAGGACTTTAAGAATGCCAGAGGTGTTTGTTAGATATATAATGGGCATTCCAAAGTTAACATATTTTAAAATAATAAAAAGAAAAAATTTCAATTCTATCCATTGTTATTTTTTACTATCATCCCATTTATGTAATTATTATTTTTTAAATATATATATTGATTTCAGAGAGAAAGAGAGAGAGAGAGACAGAGAGGAAAACAACAATGATGAGAGAGATCATTGATCAGCTGCCACCTGCATGCTTCCTACTGGGATGGAGCCTGCAACCCAGGTATGAGCCCTTGACCAGAATCAAACCTGGGACCTTTCAGTCCCCAGGCCAATGTTCTATACAGGAGCCCAACCAGGTAGGTCCATTTATATAATTATTAATTATTTGTTGTTGTTGTTGTTGTTTTTTTTAAATATATTTTATTGATTTTGTACAGAGAGGAAGGGAGAGAGATAGAGAGCTGGAAATGTCAATGAGAGAGAATCATCGATCAGCTGCCTCTTGCACACCCCCTACTGGGGATATGCCCGCAACCAAGGTACATGCCCTTGACCGAAATCGAACCCGGGACCTTTCAGTCCCCAAGCCGACGCTCTATCCATTGAGCCAAACCGGTCTCGGCTGTTGTTGTTGTTTTGTTGAGATTATACACGACCTACATCTCAGAATTACTCTTTATTTTTTCAAAGTGTTCATACCAATTCTTGCTCATTTATTCTTCCAGAGATATTTCAGGAGAATTAAAAAAAATAATTAAAATAACTTTACATTTTATACTCTGGAATCAATTCAGAAGAGTTGTTTTTCTGTCACTAACAAACTATATCTGCCAAATTATTGTTTGTCTTTCCTAAAAGATTTAGTAAAGACTTGTATAATTTTTGTAAATGACAAGAAACTTACTTTTGTTAAAATTATTTATTTTTGCCTTTCTATGAATATTTAAAGTTATTTTTATTTTGTTTCTTAACACATCATTGCTTAAATAAAGATGTGTTTTTGAATTTTATGTTTGGCATATATTCAGAAAAGTCATTCAACTCACAATTTTTAATAACATTTTAGTTGATTACCTTGGATTTTGAGAGAGAGAGATACATAAAATAAAATGTCTGTAAATAATAATGATTTATTCTTTAGAATCTTACATTTTTCTTTTTCTTGCTTTATTGTATTAGGACAAGAATTTTTAAATAATTTTTATTTTCAGCAGAAAAGGCTGGCACAATGAACCATAGCAAGTTATAGACTTTTATGATGTAGAGTTGGTTGCTATTATTTGTGGTAGTTTTCTACAATGTCACTATGAGCATCAAATTAGTAAATGCTGAACCGTTGCTCCTGGGAAAAATATCAGGTTAGATTTTTATGACCTTATGGTCACAGCAGTTTTGTTAGCAGAAATGCCAATTACATTATGTAAATGCTTATTCATAAATGTCCTTATAAAACAGCCCAATCAGCATTGGAAATCCTCTCTTCCACACACACTCCTACTGTATAAAACTCAGAAGACATTTTTAAGAATACTTTAAGGAGGTATTTTGCAGCTTCCTGATCTGCAGGGCTTGCCTCGTTGAAAGTTTAACAGTTTTTATGCAGCATCATCTTTTGAAAAAAGATGCAAGCCAGCCAGCACTACTTTCAAAAGAAAGCTGAGCATTACCCTTTTTACTGTTATTATTATTATTATCAGTTATCATCTCATGAACTCACAAATTTATTTGCTTTTCCGTAACTTTCTAGCATGTATATTACTTTAGCATATTCTGGACAGCCTCATGCACAGATCAGTAAGTTTTCTTCTTTTTTTTCTATTATTTTAATAATCAAAATAGTGAAAAAGTAGCCTACAGAATGGAAGGAAATATTTGCAAATCATATATCTAATGAGTTAGTATCTAAAATATATATGAAGCTCTCATGTAATTCACTAGCAAAAAACAAATAATTAGATTTAAAATAGGCAAAGGACCTGAATAGACATTTTCCCAAAGAAGTCACACAAATGGTCAACAAATACATGAAAAGGTGCTCAAAATCAATTAGGGAACTGCAAATTGAAAGCACGAGATATCATCTCATGATTGTTAGAATAGCTATTATAAAAAAAAAATGAGAGATGTGAAAAGGGAAACCTTGTGTACTTTTGGTGGGAATGTAAATTGGTACAGCCACTATGGAAAACAGTATGAAGATTTCTTTAAAATGAAAATGAGAACTACTAAATGATATAACAGTCCTACTTCTGGGTTTTTATCTAAATAAATATAAATCACTACATTGTAGAGATGTTGCACTCCCATGTTCATTGTAGCAATATTCACATTAGCCAAGATATGAAAATCACTTAGGTGTCATATCTGATAAAGTAGGACTATGTAAACTGACTGTCATGCCATAACAAAATGGCTGCACCCACAGCGGAGGCAGAAATTCTGTAACACAAGATGGTTGTGCTCACAGTGGAGACCAAGTTCCCATAACAAGCCTTAATGAGAAATCAGCAGGGACCTGAGACTGGTTGGCACTGGGCCAGGGAAGGGTACCTAAGGCTGTGCCCCCATCTGGTGGGGCTTGATTGAGGATTTCAGGTTGTGCCCCCGGCCCAGCAGGGTTTGACGGGGGACCTCAGGCCACACTCCCCAATCCAGCACCGGGCTGGGAGGCCTGCAGCTGTGCCCCTGCCCACGGGGCTTGATGAGGGACCTGTAGGCATGCCCACTGTCATGGCCCAGGCTGGGGACCTCAGGTCACACCCCCCTCCCCGCAACTCCAACACCAGGCCAGGGGACATGAGGCTATGCCCCTGCCCGGCAGGGCTTGATGGGAGACCTTAGGCTATGTCCCCTAGCCTGGGCCAGGGTACCTCAAGGTGTGCCCCCTGGCCCGGGGACCTCAGGCCATGCCCCCCACCTAGCAGGGCTTAACGGATGTGGCAGGCTGGGTCTGGATCTAGCCCAATGGAGTGGGGCTGGCCCGGTGTGAGTCTTGTGTGATTTCAAGGTACATGTGGGTGGGTGGGGATTTGACTCTGGCTCCCGTGGTGTACCCCAGACTCTGACAGGAAGAAGATTTTCGTATACATTTTACTACTTTTCTTTCATCTATGACACTTCTATTATAGAGAAAGGGCAAACAGCAATACTAAAATATTTCCTCTAATTAATTCCCTTTTAATGCGCATGAATTTCATGCATGTGGTCACTAGTTCATAAATAGATGAATGGGTAAAGAAAATGTGATCTATAGTAATAAAACCGTAATATGCTAATTAGACCAGATGTCCTTTCTGAAGACATTTCAGATGAAGCCAGGGCTGTTGCTGCAAGGGCCAGGGCAGCAATTGGAGGTGCTGCCTCAGCCCTCGGAGCCCCTTGAATAAATTTTATGTATCGGGCCTCTAGTATGTACATACACACACACAATGAGGTATTACATAGTCGTAAAAAGTAAGAAAATCCTGCCATTTGCACAACTAGGATGTATCTGACAGCATTATGCTAAGTGAAATGAATCAGAGTAAGACAAATGCTATATAATATCACTTGTACATAGAATCTAAAAGAGCTGAACATCAGTTGCTGGAAGTGGGGGAAATGGTGGAATGAGTTATGGGGATCTAATATACAGAAGGTGGTTTTAGTTAACGGTACTGTGCTGCATACTTGGGAGTTGCTAAGAGAGTAAATCTAAATGTCTCACCATAACAGCAACAAAAATGGTAATTATGTGAGGTGAAGGATGTGCTAATCTTTACTCTGTTAGTTATTTTGCAATTTATAAGTATACCAAATCATCACATTGTGCACCTTAAATGTATACATGTAATATGTAAGGTCTTTTTTTGTCATTTATATCCTATTAAAGCTGGACAAAATAGCACAGCTACTAAGGAAGACATTAGTAATTGTCTTTTATAGCTGCACTTGCCAGCGTCATTAGAACAGATAAACTTTTAAAGCATTTTGAGCTGTGTCTGTCCTCTGACTTGCTTGAGTGGACACTGCAATTAAAACCAAAACCTCATCCATTTTTTCAGCCTAAAACACTCACAAACAAAAAGAAAAAAAAGTGACAGTGGTCACAATGAATCCATATTATGTCCCTAAAATTACAGCGGCAGGAAAACTGAAACTGGAGCAAAGAAAATTTTATTCGATGGATAGATTGCTCTGATCTACAGTCTTAAAGCAAAAAGTACTCTCCTAAGTAAAAAGTTAATCCATAACTTTTTGTTGTCTTATCTCTCTATTTCTTTTTAGTGACTGTTGATATTTTAAAAGGCATGACAGCATTTCAAACTCCTCAATTGACTTTAGAGACACATTTAAAGTCCTTTATTATTTTCCTGAGGGGTTCTGCTAGGGAATAACACACAAAGTGAATCCCGTTCTCATGAAGGTGACCTTGTCTTTAAAGTTAAGAGATTGCTTTCTTATGAAAGGCTGTGCATGTTTTATGCAAGGATTTCCTTTAATGTCGCCAATGTTTATCTTCATACTCACCACAAGTCTTCTTAGAATAGCTATTGCTTAACGAAAATATATGGATGTTTAACAGCACCATATCATATCTTAAAAATAATTTTTTTAAAAGACCACAACAACTTTCCTCCCTTCTCCATATATTTATTTTCTAAACTGTAATTTCATTCATTGACCATTCATTTATTCATCCCCTGCACTCCAGGCTCAAAACTCTGGGAGCTCAGGGACCCCAGGGAGATGAAAGGGCCTCATTCAATGAGATTAGGGTGCCCAGGGTTCAGCGTATCTGGTGCTTGGAGTTTCCCAAAGAAGGACTCAAAGAGGAAGAGACTCATTTGAGGAGATTCTTGAAGGAAGAAAATATGGATATAAATTAAATAGGAGGAGAAAACAGCATTCAAGGGAGTGGGGTTATTGGGCCAATTTATAAGAGATATGGAAAAGGAGCTTCAATTTCTGGGATAGCAGGAAGTTTGATTTAGCTGGAAGTGGAAGTAGCAAAAGAAACAGGCAAGAAAGAAAATAAGGGCAAAGAGGGACGTTTTAGGCCAGAATGAGTTTTTTTGGGCGGGCTCGGGACTTCATTTAGTAGTTAGTGATGAAACATTTAAGGGTTTAAGGCAAAAACATGTCACGATCAAAGGTGAGACAAACCTCTTCACCATTATTGCCCTAGTCTATTATTTTTCTTCTTCTTCTATTTCTTTGCCCAGCTTTAAAAACATGTTTGTCTTCTGTTAGACATCAGATGTTTATACCCATAAGACAGTCTTAAAACAAGTGATTATTATAAAAGATGACAGAAATGATCAGGCTTACCAAATCCTTGGAGCGCCCCCCCTAGCATTTGGGCATCCATGACGGGATTGAAATTGGGAGCTGGGAAGATGGTTCCTTGTGCCTGGTGGGAAGAGTTCATGAGAAAGAGATTACAATAATTTGCACAAAAGATTTTAACTTTTTTTTTCCGATAAATGAAAACAAAAGTACATAGGTACATTCTATGTGTTTAAATTGCTCTAAGATGCATACATATAGCTATGAGTAGAGCATAAGGAATATAGTCAATAATTTTGTAATAAATACATGTGGTGCCAGGTGAGTATGGAAATACTGAAGGGACCCTTTTGTAAATATTAGAATGTCTAGTCACTATGCTATACACCTGAAACTAATGCAAAATAATATTGAATATAAATTATAATTGAAAAATTTTATAAACCTTTGAGAAACGAAGTTAATTGTGTGTTACTTGCAGAGAGCAAATTTGGCTGAATTTAAAAAAATCTATTCTCTGTTATTTGGTATCTATTATTCATCTAGAAAATGTAGATACACGAACCAGTAATAGGAAAATGTGATAAATAAATATATATCTTCTTTCTTTAAAAATACTCACCTGAGGATATATTTATAGATTTTTAGAAAGAGGAAGAGGGAGGAGAGAAAAACTTTAAAGTGAAAGAGAAAGACCTACTGATTGCCTCTCACATCCACCCCAACCACCAATAGAATCTGCAACCACGATGTGTGCCCTCACAAGGAATAGACATTGAAACCTTTGGTGTATGGGAGGATGTTTCATCCACTGAACCACACTGGCCAGGGCAAATACATATCTTCTTAATAAACAGTAAGCATTTTAGGAATTGGATACTGTTTCATAGAAACTGAAACGAGAACTCTATTGGGGGCCTTTATGTTATATATATGAATTAGAGGTGATGCCACAACAGCTTTTTTTTTTTTTTTCCCAGTTGGAAAAACTATTTTCCTTTATTTTTTCTCTAGAGGTCTGGTGCATGAAAATTCATGCATTAAAGTGGGGGGGGGGGGGGGAGTCCTAAGCCTCTCACAGTCCAAGAGCCCTCAGGGGCAGGAGAGGCGACACTTCATAACACCTCTGCTGCTGCCACTGCTGTCAGCACAAGCCTTGGTTGGTCCTGGTTACCTGCATCTTGGGCCAGCCCTGGGCAGCTGGGCAGCTGACATCTGAGGCTTTCCTGCACCTCAGCCTAGCCCTGGACATCTGGGGAGCTGAGGGACTGGGGGATTCTGGACTTGCCGCACCTGCTGTCTTGGTGGGACTGAGGGGGTTGGACACTGCATTCTTGTGGCTGTGGGTGCTGCCATCTTTGAGGGTGGGACAGTCAATTAGCATATTCCCTCCTTATTGGCTGTGGGCACTGCCATCTTTGTGATGATGTGAGGGTCAATTAGCATATCCATTCTTCCTTAGATAGGATGTGTGTGTACAGTTCAGTAGAGAGGTAGTACTTAAAGGAAAAATATACCTAAAGACTTATGATGGCTCTTATGATAAATTTCTACCTATTTGTCCTTATTTTCCACTATAATTGTGTGTTTTTTCTTGTTTTTTGTTTTTAATTTAATTTTTTTTTACTTGACACCACAGCTTTTTTTTATACAGCAGGGCCATGAAATATTGAAGAAAATTGAAATGCTTGAATTTAGATTATACGATTCATAAAAATCTAGATGATGTAGTTAGGGTAGAGAATTTTTAGCTGAAGCTTGCAGCTGCAGAGGAAAACATAGAAACCTGACTGACATTTCATTTAGATTCTGTCTCTTGCCAATAATAAAATGGCAAAACATTTAAGTTAGGCTTTCAAACCACAGGGTCTGTTATTTCAAACAGAGCCAGCCAGACTAGGCACCATATGACCACACTCAGCACAGGAGAACCATCAATCAAATTTATTAAAGGAGGGAATCTCTCCCCTTGTTTGTTTTCAGCGTGCCCAGGAACATTCGGAAAAATGCCTTTCCACGGCAAACAGCTCTGCTGGCCTTGGGAACTGAGGCATTTACTGAGCTCTTCCGCAGTGATAATATCTTAGCTGCAGAGGGAGGTTTCCTGTGCCCATTGCAGAAAATGAGTTAATTAATGAGAGGAAGACTGAACCGTAATTTCTACTCCAAGAAATCTGCCGATACCAAGATATTTATGAAAAGGTTTTTGAAGGATTGGTCACTTGAGTTAAAACTAATAATTAAGTTCAGGTTGAATTCCATTTGATTAATATTAATAAACCTGAATCACTATTTGAAGTAGACTGGAAACCATATAATAATTGTGGTATGGCCATACTTACAAGTATGACCATGTTAATAAAATATGCTTCTTTTTAAAAAATATATTTTTTTTATTGTTGATAGTATTACAGATGTCTCCCATTCCCCCCTCTTCTTTAGTTGTCTCCTCCCCCACTACCCACCTCCCCAGGTCTTCACTACTCTTTTGCCCGTGTCCATGGACTATGCATATGAGAATATAAGTTCTTTGGTTTATCTCTTCTTATCCCCCCAACCCCACATCACTGATGTCAGTCTACTCCATGCCTTCATGTGTTGGGTCTTAATTTGTTGGTGAAGTCATTTTGTGCATTAGATTCCACAAATAAGTGAGATCATGTGATATTTGTCTTTCTCAGATTGGCTTATTTTATTAGCATAATAATTTTCCAGGTCCATCCATGCTGTCCCAAAGGGTAAGGGATACCTCATTTTTACATCTGCATAGTATTCCATAGTGAAAATGTCTCACAGCTTTTTTATTCATTCCTCTACTGATGGCCATTTGTTTCCAAATCTTAGCTATTGTAAATAACACTGCTAAGAATATAGGGGTGAAATATTCTTCTTAAATGCCTGTATGGACAGATATATGTAATTAATATAAGAGTATGGTATACACCTTATTTTGCTGTATTGCATGCTTTTACAAACTTTAGTCCAGTTTACTTCTAATATCTCCAGTTTATTGGAGATGATGTAGAAACTGAATTTTCTTGAGCCAATCCCCAATTCTAGAAGATATTCATTAGGAGACAGCAGGAGTTTTATCTTCCTTATTTGCTAACCTGTGTCATTATGTGAGACTCTATTAGAAAAACAGACTTTGATTCTTTTTTGTCTATTGTGTTTGGAGAGCTGATAGTGTTTTCTTTTTAACCTAACATTCCAGAGAAATTTAAGATTTAAATTTTTTGAAAGAACTGCTATACCATTAAATGTGAAGATGATTTTCTTTTTTGCTCTTTGTTACTGCCTTTTACTAGATACCTTTCATTAGTTCTTTCTCAGTTTTTTTTTTTTTCCTTCCCATTGGGAAAATAGAGTTAGAAGACTTGTTTGGACAAATTTTGTGTGGACAATACCATTTATTGCCTTGGTGACCTTATCTTATTGAGTGCTCTCAGCCAAAGGGCTGTTTTAAAGTATAAAGGAGAAAATGTATTTGAAAGCAATGATGCTGCCAGAGGAAATTGTATTATCTCATGGGATCATGAGGAAAGCATTTCATGGACCTACGTAAGATCATGGTGAGAAAAGATGTATTTGGGTGGAAATAGAAGGCTGCCCCTGGGTTTCCCATGTCCCATCCCCATCCCTCCCACCATGGAAAAAGTCCAACCTGGTCTTCATCAAGGCCAAAAAAAGGCCAATGTCCAAAGTTTCTTATTTTTATGCAGGTTTTTAACTTCATAATTTAAGGTACTTTAAATATTAATTGATTTTAATTATCTATGTTATAGAGTATTATGTCCCCTGTCAATTTATCCAATTATTCTTTCTAGAAAGTAAAAATGTACAATGAATATGTGTAATAGGTTGTGCTGCATACTATTAGTTTTGCTAATGTAAATGCAATACATATACACAACTAATTAAAGACAGAAGTGATGATTTGTCATAAAACTCTAACAAAGTACCATGGAATTTGGAGGAAGAGATAATCTTCAAGTGAAAACTAGAGTTCAGGGGAAGACTTCTTGAAGAGATTTCATTTGAGGCAAAAATCTCATATTTGATTAAAAATACATTTACTTAGAAAAATAATTTCTTTTGCGGTTCTACTTCATTTCCAAGATAGTTTAATGGGCTTATATTATTCATTTCCTTTTCATTTCCTGTATCATATTTTTTTCAGTGTAATTTTCTCATTAGAAATCTAAATAGTAACTAAATGCTTGGAATGAAGAGAACAAAAAAAAAGCAACTATGAGATACAGTCTTATACATAATGGAAAAACTATATCTCTTACTATGCATTATTATATATAATGTTATATAGTACTAATACTATTACATTTATATATATATATATATATATATATATAATGTTTTTAAGGAAAATATTATATAAAAATAAAGCTATTCATAATTAAATATAAAAACAAGCATCATAGAAACTAAATATTTCCAAGTGTTAGAGTTTCTATCAACTTTGATTGTTTACACATATATTCTGTATTAGCTAGATAGTTTAGAATTAATGGTCTAAAAATATAGAGAAAAATAGAAAATAAAAATTTTCTTTTTCAGATTACCTTTCTCCAAATAAATAATATACTGTACATAAAGATGTTGTTATAATTTTTAAAAAATATTTAGAATTATTTTTAGATATTATTTCCTTTAGATTACATCTCTAAAAATCTCCTTTCACATCATGAAATAGTTCTCATTGAGAAATCCCCTTCTAAAAAACTGGTACATCTACACAATGGAATACTACACTGAGGTAAAAAAGAAGGAGTTCTTACCATTTGCAATAGCATGGATGGACCTGGAGAGCATTATGCTAAGCGAAATAAGCCAGTCAGAGAAAGATAAATATCACATCATCTCACTCATTTATGGAATATAATGAACAACATAAACTGATGAACAAAAACTGATACAGGGATAGAGAAACATCAATCAGACCATCAAACCTCAGAGGGAAGGTAGGGGAGGGTGGGGATAAGGGGGAGAGATCAACTGAAGGACTTGTATGCATGCATATAAGCCTAAGCAATGGACATAGACAATAGGGGGGTGAGGGCACAAGTCAGGGGTAGGAAGGTGGGTGGAGTAATGAGGAGATAAGGACACATATGCAATATCTTAATCAATAAAGAAATTAAAAAATAAACGGTTTAACACTTTCCTCTGAGTGAAACACCAGCTGGATTTTGAATAATGTAGGCAACACTCCCCATTTATTAGTATGACTTCTTAGAAAAGACAGTACACTGGTACCATCATGCAGTACCTCCTGCTCTAAGAGAGCAAGCACAGTACAATCACTTCACCCTCAGGTTGGTCTGAAGGATTTTATGGGAGCTGAGAGCACAGCATAAATCAAAGGGAATAAGAACCTGTAGCCCTAGCCGGCTTGGCTCAGTGGAGAGAGGGTCAGCCTGTGGACTGAAGGAGCCCAGGTTTGATTCCGGCGAAATGCACATGCCTGGGTTGCGGGCTCAATCCCCAGTAGGTGGTGTGCAGGAGGCAGCCCATCAATGATTCTCTCTCATCATTGATATTTCTATCTCCCTCTCCTCCCTTCCTCTCTGAAATCAATAAAGAAATATACTTTAAAAAAAAGTTAAAAGAAAAGAACCTGCAATGTTTCAATAGTGTCCTCCCCAAACAGATAACCTGTCTGTGACCACTGTGTGACTGACCTCACAGGATGCTCTGCAAAATCATTTCAGCTGAAAGAGAGGAACTTGCCTTTTTATTTAATCTTTTTTGAAACTCAGTTGTTCAGTATCCTATGCTGATAAGGCTGACTGAGTGCCCCGCCCCCCCACCTCTCATACACACCTTTTCTTATAGCTTTACAAAGGTCCCCGACTGACCCTTATTCAATGGGAGAATTGCAAACAGGTGACTCAGTTCCTGTTCACCAGGAGCTTAGTCTTCGCTGGTGGAACAAGACTGTGATAAGAAACCTTGGTACCATGTGGTTTACGCCTGCCAAAGATTCTACTCAACTTTCCTTGTGAATGATCTAGCTAATAATGATGCTGTGTCATAATGCTGTTTCTATTCAATAGTATATTATTTACAGACCTGAAATAGCATTTAAATCTAATGACTATATCCTTGTGCCATGTAAAATAATGTGTAAATCTATCGGTGTTCTAGAGGTGAAGGAGGCACTGTACTGCTTACTATTTGTATAGCTACTTTGCAATTAAACACCTTTATGTTCCTTATTTAATTTGAAGTTATCAGCAAGGCTCTATCAGGCAAGTGTTCTGATTTCTATATTGCATATCAAAGTAATGACTCAGTATTTGTGCAAGGCCATTGGCTTAACAGCTGGCAGTCAGAATACTAGTGCTCTGACTTTGAATCCAGTGCTTTTTCAGCATATCTTGTCTCTCAGTTCTTTTCTCTTTTGCTGTTATATTCTCATTTTTCAAAAATTAACTGTAGCCTAAACCAGTGTAGCTCAATGGATAGAGTGTTGGCCTGTGGACTGAAAGGTCTCAGGTTCAATTCTGGTCAGGGGCATGTACCTTGGTTGCAGGCACATCCCCAGTAGGGGGTGTGCAGGAGGCAGCTGATCGATATTTTTCTCTCATCGATGTTTCTAACTCTCTGTCCCTCCCTCTTCCTCTCTGTGAAATATCAATTATATATATATATATATTTATGTCTCTTATTGTCAGATATGTCATATATTTTTATGTCTCTTATAAACAATTAAATAATCTTAATGCTTATAATGTAATATAAAGGGGATAAAACATAATCACATTTTTAAAGGTTAAATGAGAAGCAAATTCAATACAAGGTCTAAGTGATTGATCATACTCAGGGAACACATGTGGTCCTAAATTTCAAAGTGAAGATAAGGATATGCTGACATTTAATGTCTGAAGAACTGCAATTCATGGATTTTTAAAGTTTAGATAATAGTGTTTTACTAAAGTATAATTTACATATAGCAAATACACAAAAATATGAATATAGTCCTGTTATTTAGGGCATATGTATATGCCCATGTAACTATCACTATGATTAAGATATAGAACATTCTAGGACCTCACAATCTTTTCTTGTGTCCATTCTCAATCAATTCCCATGCCATCCTCAGATTCAGGCAACCACTATTCTGTCTCCGACATTAAGTTACCCTGCTTTCCCATTTTATGTAAGTGGAATCACTCAGTATGCCAACTTTTTGGACTGGCTTAGATTTCACTCAACATTAATTTTTTATTTTAAAATAATTTTTATTTAATACTAGAGGCCCAGTGCATGAATTTGTGCACAGGTGGGGTCTGGCCAGCCTGCCTCGATCAGGGGCAAGGGGGGTGGTCTGGGGAAGGGCTGGCTGGGGGAGAGGCCAAGGGTGATTGTGGTGTGGGGGGGCGACTGGAGTTGACCAGCTAGCTCCTCCCCCTGGTCAAACTCCCAATTGAACTCACAGTCAAGGGGAAATTTGCATATTAGCCTTTTATTATATAGGATGTTGGGGTGGCATTGGTTAATAAAAGTACACAGGTTCAAGCATACAATTCTATAATAACTCATCTGTATATTGTATTGTGTGTTCACTATCATAAATCAAGTCTCCTTTCATCACTATTTATCTCCCCCTTTACCCTCTTATAACTCCCCCCCCCCCCCCCCCGCAACCTTTCTTTCCCTCTTGTAATCACCACCTGACTGGTGTCTTTGTCTATGAGTTTTTTGTTTTGTTTTGTTGTTTCTTTATCCCTTCACTTTTTTCACTCACCCTCAAACCCCCTCCCCTCTGACAGTTGTCAGTCTGTTTTCTGTATCTAATAAATCAGTCTGGATTTATTAGAACAATTTCTACAAAATGATGTCACAGGTCTTAGATGGTGATTCTAAAATATCAGCAGCTTCCCTTTAATTTGAAATTTTTAGGAAGGTAAGTAGCCAGCACTCTCAAAGCTCAGTAGTCTATTTCACAAATAGAAATTGCCTCCTCCTGGTGATTAAAACTTCTTTAGCTTTTAATAAAAGAAATCAATGAAAGTGTTATCTAGTGAACTGTGTGTTCTTGAGATGTTAATGGAAGAAAAATGGTCTCCCTTGCCTACCATTATACATCCTTTCAGGCACCAAAAGACGGCTGTGGAAAATGTCATGATGCTCTGTTCCCAGCAGATTTTACCTTTATAACAATGCATGGTTCTAGCTGCTTTTACTTTTTCCCCCTCTGAATTAATACTAACTTACAGCAAGAGAATATGATTTTAAAGAAAAGCCAGTTTGAAGCTCAATAAAATCTTGGCTGGATAATCCGTAAATAAGTTGTATGTCTATGTAGTAAAGAAATTATATATTTCTGTATTACTTTTTAAATTTCTTATTTATTAATTTTAGAGATAGAGAGGAAAGAAGAAATAGATAGAGAGGGAGATATATTTTCCTACATATCTATGCATTTATTGGTTGATTCTTGTATGTGCCTTGATCCAGGATTGAACCAATAACCTTGGCATATCTCCAACCAACTGAGCTACTAGGCCAGGACCTATATTTCTAGGTGAAAGGAAATTTTACCCAAACTAAAGTTTGTTCAGGGTAATTTTTGTTTTGGACTGTTTTAAGCAAACGTCTGCATATTTTTATGCTATTCAGTGAGTGAATATATATAAATCTCAAAAAATACTAAAGAAAAAATTATGGTATCACAGTAAGGGTGGAAGGCATTCTATATAACTATTAGAAGTTTTCTTTACAGACATTAGTTGTATGTTTAGCCATATTTTCCCCTGGCAATGAAGAAGACAGAGGAATACATTATATATTGATTTGTTTTACATCAATTGGTTCAGAGCTGTCTACTTCTTTAATGAAATGCTTTGATGGCATGATCATAAGGAATAAGTAAGACACTGTAGTTAACTTTATAAATAGCTGACATTCTTCAAAAACGTTTCCAGTAATTTTAAGGTAATTTTTAAATTTCTCAAGAGTACCCAGTTTTATAAAGATATTGAATTTAATGTTGTTATGCTTTTACTTGTAAAAGTTGATCAGTGTTCTGATAAATATCAATTGATGTGATCTCAGTGTGTAATATATATTTCAGAAGTTAACAACAAATGTTACAGAAGAAAAAATAATTCGGAAAATATTGATTTTTACCAAATTATATGGGAAGATCTCTCTCCTCTTATTAATCTTCAAAGTAGTTTGTCAGCCATTTGCTAAATGACACGATAGTACCAGGAAAGTCAGCCACCCAAGAGGAAATCCAATCTTGTTATTTTTATTTTAAAAAATTCTCAATTGTTTGGGAAACACAGTGGACTCATATTGGAAAAAGGCTGACGCTTAGATTGCATGGGAACTTGCTGCTTTGAGTGAGGAGGGTGGTTTCACTCCCCAATGCCTGAACTCTAAGAATTTATGACACTTTCAGAGTTTGTTGGAAATAGGACTTTCAGTGTTTGCCATGGACCAACTGACAGCTATAAATAGCTTGAGATCGTTGTGTAGTTTTTGAAGGGATCTGGCTCCAAAATCTTCCTTCAGGAGGAGTAATAGGAACCGTGAGAGCAGACTGAGATAAACTTCAGGAGAAAGATTACTGGCAATGAAAGGTATTTAAAAAACCTACACTGATGCCAAAGAAACACCGTCCATGGCCAAAGAGCATCAGTGCTAGGTCTTATTTTCGGAGGATGTCTTATTTTCAGGGAAACACGGTATTGGCCATTTAGTTGTTTTAAGTTCAGTTGTGACTTTATTTGCCCCCCAAATTCTCATTTTAAAACCAATAAGTTACCTATTACTAAGGGTTCATAAATATGACTTTTTTTTCTTGCTTTGAAGGAACTATAGTCACTGCAAATATTTAATTTTTATATATAACCTACATGTTGGATTAATCACATGGCAGTTAGTACAATAAGTGATGAAATGTACACAGGAGATGTGTTTGTCCCCAGGTATCAACACTATCTTTTAGCACCTTGTCTGTTTTCTTATCATTTAAAATACTGACATTTTGAAACTGGCAGCTAAGTGAAAGCTTAGAAGAATATATTCATATATCTAATATTTCTAAAGAAGTTAACAATAATTCAAGATGATTACTATTGTAATGATGGCAACAATACAAGAATCATCCAACTATAAAATACAATATGATTCTTACATTTTAAAAAACCATTACTAATACACATTAATTTGAACAATGTGTCTGCTGGGGTTAAAGTGCTTTTTTTCAAAACCTGAGAAAATATTTCTGCTTTTAGTTCTGGCTTATTTAAAAACAAGTAGCACAATGTTGTAATTATGAGATAAGATAATAAAATACATTGAGGTACCCTGTTGCTTTATTACAAATTGCCATAAAATAAAGAAGAAAGGCCAAACTGTAGTAGGTTGATTCCACTTTATCCAAAATAGAAGTACATAAAACACATAATCTTATGTACAAATAGCCTATAATTATTTTTATGTTTTGTACTTTATACATGTCATGTCTGTTAACATATTTTTGTTCTGGTTCCTTCCAACATAATTATCAGGATATCTTAAGGACCTAAAGTATAATTGAGAAAGAATATATTCATAACTACATGTTGTGATAAAATGGGATGCTAGCAAAAAAAAAAAAAAAAAAGGAGGGGGAGAGGGGGGTCTTAAGAAGTCGCCTTGCCCTAGTCAGTTTGGCTCAGTGGATAGAGTGTTGGGCTATATATATATATATAGACTTAAGGGTCTATATATCAGGAAGGTTTGATTCCTATCAAGGGCTCAATCCTGGGCCCTGGTCAGGCATGTGTAGGAGGCAGCCAGTCAATTGGTGTGTCTCTCTCACATCCATGTTTCTCTATAACTCTCCCCCTCCCTTCCACTGTCTCCAAAAATCAATTTAAAAAATCCTCTGGTGAGAATTGACCAAAAACACACATAAAAAACCTAGTCTTTTTTATGCCTTGCATGAGAAAGGCAGGTCCACAAGCTATATGCAATTTTATAACTCCTTGGAGACAACTCAAAAGAGGCTGGGGCAGGAAGATTGACAGTATGTACTATGAAATACTTTAAAAAATTCCTGTAACTCTTTCCATTTTGGTAAATCAGGCTGAGCTACTCCTCATTACAGGGTTTCTGATAACAGAATAAATCAATGGTAGATAGAGGGCAGGGTGTTGGTCTAAGAGGTGGAACTACTGAAAAATCAGTAAGTAATGCCTTGTAAATGTTGTCTTTCTGTTTTCTCCATTCCACCTAATCCCAGAAATACATGACTCATTAAAATAACTATGAGTTCTATTGCTCTAACATCATTTGTTAAGACTTTAATCTTATGATTTAAGAAAAAAATATATGTGGTTTTTAAAGGAAGTGATTTGTGATAAGTGGATAACTTTTTTCCTGGACTATTTGTTAAATGGGTTAATTATAAAAAATAAAAATGAAATATGACCAACCATATTTTTTTCTGTTACTTTGGTTTTACAACTTCTAATGTTATTTAAATTTTGAGATTTATGGGTTTAACCTAATGCTTACTTAAATGAGTGCCATGTAATAATGTTACCAATAGAACTATAACATCAAAATAACTTTCCAGATAATTTTTAATTATCTGAAAATGTCTAGCATTTAAGAGAAGCTAACATATATAGAGATGTATGTAAGAAAGAGGTGCTATCCTCCACAAGCCCTATGATCTGTATATTATAAGCACTTTGGAAAATGGCAATGACTCTACAAATTTAAGATTTATTATTGTTCTTGCTATTATGGTAAATACTCTGAAAGCTCTAAGTGAGGACAAAAGCTTTCTCTCAATCTCTCCTTTAATGTTTCTACCTTCAAGTGCATGACTTTGTCTAATTCCAAAATGATGATGGTTCTTATACATCAATGTAGTGCTTCAAGAGTGCAGTTTTTGGCAATCATATTCACTGTTTTTTCCTAGTATGTAGAAGTGTAAGCAAAGATGGAAGCAGAGTGACCAAGTAGGAGGCTATTGCATAAAATTGGCAAGTGATGATGATGGTAGCTTGGACCTGCGTTGTTGCAGTGGAAGTAATGAGAGGTGTTTAGATAATGAAAATAGAGCCAGAAGTCTTTGTTACTGGATCATTTGTAAGGTATGAGATAAAGAGGGTAATCAGCTATAAATACATTTAAAAAAATTTACACATAAAAAGTGTTTGGGGTGTGCCTGAGCTAATAAGAGGATGGGTTTTCCATTCACTGGATTGGCAGCTAGTTATATGACTCTGGGGTTCAGGCATAGCTGCTGGGTTGAAATATACATTTTTAAAAAGAAGACTTTGAATGCATTATAATTAAAACCATTATATTGAACCCAATGAGCAAAAGAGTGGCTATAAATAAGAAAAAGTTTCAAGAATTTAGCCCTTGGATATTTCTGGCAAAGGAGAATGGGATTCTGGCTCATGGGAGTTACTGCTTACCTTCATAAGTAGAATGGGTGAAAACCCACTTAGAGTGGTTTAGAGTGAATTCAGAGATAATTAGAGGAGAGGAATTTGGTATAATGAATATAATACACTTTTGAGGAGTTTTGCCATAAAAAAGAGCATTTGGAAGAAACTGTTTAGGGAAGTAGAATTATGAAAAATTTTTAATATGGTAGAAACTATTTAAAAAGAAAGATTATGCTGAATTTAACAGAATGTATTTATATTTCCACTCATGAAACTTTTTGTTATTCAAGACTATTCATAAGTTTTATGAATAATTACACATGTATAGGTATGTATGTGTATATTCAAGTTTAACATTAGTAATGGATACAAACAACCTCATTTCTACAAGCAGCATCAGGTGTTTTGAATTAGAGTTGGATTCACATTTTGGCACTGTTACTTAAAACTGTTAACAATGGCTCACATTTTTGGGGGGATGCTATTTACATTCCAGGTTTTCTTAGTGCATTCCTTGTCAGTTATTAAGAAACTCTAACATTATAGATGCTATTATCACACCCATTTTTTTCAGGTAGGAAAGTTGAGGTACAGAAAATATTAAGTAAGTTGTCCTCAGTCATATGGATCCTAGGGGGTAAAGCTGGCTCTGACCATATGTTTAACTATTATTGTACTGTCATGGTGAGGCCAGCCCTTACATTAAAAGCCATCTACAGCTAGCATAAAGAGGCTTTAAAAAATGTAACCACATGCCTATATATCACTTCAAGGAAAAAGTTACTTTAATTTTTCCAGTTCAATATCTATTAGTTCAAAAGAGGACTCAGTAAAAGTTGAAGCTATCTATACCCAGCATGATTCATAACTTCTGTTGAATCAAAGTATGTAAAGTTCAGACAATGTAGTCGTGTGATAGCAAAAAGCAATCTAAAGTCTGAGTAACCTTTTATTAATATTTGTTCAGTAAGTCATATTGTAGATAAACAATCAAAGTCAGATTTCTTGGATGGAATTTTTCCTCCCAGGAATACCTTTCCATAGGAAAAGCCTGCTTTAAAAATAATCTTACCTCATCAACAGCCTCACTCCCTCGGGAGGTCTTCTCAGCCTGCCATCACTCCTGGATAGAATGCCCTGAATTTGTTTCTGATTTTTTCTGAGTGTTCTTCCTTTATTACATGCAATTCACTGCTTAGCACCAATGCATTCATTCATACTAACTGGGTTAAAATACAGAATGTCTTGTTGCCCACACTAGATATTGCCAAATTGCTGTTGTCTGACTTTGTTAACCATGAGCCATTCTAGGGACATATTAAGAGCATCTTTATTAAGATACTGCTGCTAATTTTATCTCTCTTTTAAAAAGTATATTTTTATTGATTTCGGAGAGAAAGGGAGAGGGACAGAGGGATAGAAACATTATTGGTGACAGAGAATCATTCATTGATTGCATCTTGTATGCCCCCCAACTAAGGATCCAGCCCACAACCCCGGGCATATGCCCTGATTGAGAATTGAATGGTAACCTCCAGGTTCATAGGTTGATGCTCAACCAGTGAACCACAACCTGCCAAGCTAATTAGATATCTCTGAATTGGATACAAAATATGTATTCTTTGCTTCATAATATGAAGTCAGGATAATCACATTTAGCCACTTTTTATTTTTGTGGTAGAAATGATTTTGGAGTTGGGCAGGATTCTACTTCACCACTGCCTGGCTTTTCATTCCCGGGAAAAGTATTTACTTCTCAAAGCCTAAATCTATTCATGTGGAAAATGAAGATGATAATATCTTCCTTCAAAGTTTTCAAGACTAAAAATAATACATGTGAAACTGCTGAGCAAATATCTGGTGCCTCCAAGAACAATTCCAAAACCTTTGTGTGCTAAGTTGTATTCTTGTAAAAAGATTTGCTTTGACTATTAAATTAGACAAGGTATGCACAGCTTCTGATGTAGAGATGGAGGCACATTTAATAATTGTTTTTCTAATTTTTTAAATATATAATGTTAATTGAAGTGTGGAATATGATGTAAATATGCTATATTGGTTATAATACTCCTATAATTTCCTATCAGTGAATATGTATGGTAGAAATAGGAAGTAGTCAAAAGGATTGAAAAAGGAATATGATTTAAGTTTACTTAGAGGCAAAAAAGAAAGGGTCTAATCAAACAAATGGGTTTAAAGTAAGTAAAATATTGCTATACTAAAAAGGGAAGGTCAGTTGATGACTAACAGCACAAAAATAGTCAGTAGTTTCATTAGAAGAATCAGGCATATATTTGAAAGAGGCAGTATTTTAGCTTGAGTTATAATCACATTGGAATGCCTGGGTTTAGTTCCTGGCTTATGTTTATTTTTTTATTTTCTTCATCTAGGAGGGATACTATCTTCCCCAAAGGAAACAGTTTCAGGGTTGCCATAAAATAACATAATAATTTAATTAAATCTTGCTTTCAGTAGATGGTCTTGTGGTCAAGCACACAGGTAAAATACACGATGGATCAAGGGTACGTTACCTTCTTAATGTAACTAACCCACCTAAATGATCTTAAATATTGGGGGCGATCTAACTCCCTAATTCCAGAAAGTAATTTTTAAAGCACTACATATGTTTATTTTTACAGAAGTATATCCACTTTTATGATTCTTGCCTCTTGCTTGACTTATATTAAATTTCCCTTTTTAAGTTTTGTAACTCAAACTAATAAATTACATTGGTGGCTCTCAAAAATGGTCATGCATTTATATTGAGCCTATAAATTCAGATGTCATCTATATTGAACTGCTGAGTAAGGGCCCAAGACTCTATTTGTAACAAGCAACCCAGTCAATTATTATCTGAATTTTAATATGAGAACTTGTGCTTTCTTGCCTATAGAAGACTAAGTTTTTTTGCTTGAAGACACTACACCCAAAATGGAGATTAAACAGATAAACTTGATCTCAGTTATTGGCCTCTTTAATACTAAGTTATAATCACACAGGCCACATGTTTTAAGATAATAAATAATTGCTTTAAAATATGATGACATTGATTATGTAAAACTTGCTGAGATAATACATAAAATCCAAAATTTACCTCTAATGTAGATAATCAAAACACAAATGAATTTTAGGTATATTCAAATGCAACTCTTTAATCTCTGATATTCTTTATCTGTTCAAGAAGCACTGAAAATAATTGCATTTCTTTGAAATCTTATCATCAAAATTTTAAATAATCCCTAAAATATAACTTAAATATTATCTGTTTCTTTTGATAAATTAGCATGTAAATGTTAATAGAAGATATAAACAGCACATATAATATAAATTACTTCAAAAACTGTACTTGAATGAATAGGAAGGGAGAAAATTATATAACATTCATAAACTAAATAATTTGCTATATTGGCTGAAATTATAAAACTTCCTCACAATTAATAAAACAATAATGAGGTTTCAACTGCCTATAAGATCCTAAAATCTTAAGATAAAATTAAGATTCTTAAGACATAAATAATGGAAATTAGCCATATTTTAGGTTCTAATCTAGAATTTAATTTGAAAAACAAAATAAGTAAATTAAAAATTTCAATAATAATTATACATTTTAAGTAAGCAAATAACATGATTTATGTGCCAAAGTTTAACCAAATAATTGTAAATGTTTGCCTAAAATAGTAAGATTTCTGAAAATGTTGTTTATATTTTAGATTTCTGAAACACTTATCAATACACACCACATGTATCAATTTAAACGTCATGTGAATTGGATATCTTTACAAAAAATTTAAATTTGGATAACTCAGTCTCTATATTTGGCTCTTCAAAAGTTTGTGAACTATTGGAGCAGTTAGATCAAAATGATTCAGACAAGGAAAAAAATGAAATTACTACTGCTTGAATTCAACAGATAATTATTTAAATTAAATCGTATTTTCTGAAGAGATCATATTTATTGTGATTAGAATAAATTAGAATTCTAATTTTTAGAGTTAGAATTATGAAAGATAGAATTATAAAAGTGATAACACATTAATTTGAAATTAGTTTGGATTTAAGATTTAGTAATATTAACATTGTTTAATAGTTATATCAAACTCCTAACTAAAAATTTAATAAAGTAAATTAAAACACCAATATTCCTGTTGGAAATGTCAAGTACCACAAATTAAATTTTTAATTATCAAGTACCAAAATGAAGTGAGTTTTAATTCTCTAAAGATTAGAAAGTTTTAAAGAAATAGCTGTTATACTTACATAGTCTCCACAAAACATTTTGATGGTTTACTTCGGAGTAGATCAAAAGATTTTCAGTAAGTGATCAGCCGTGCAGACTTGTTTTCCTATGCAGCTAGAAAGAGCTGAAGTTCACTGCTCAATCAAGTTTAAATATGTCTACCTTTCACCTAAGTGTCTCAGACAAGAAAATATGGAGCCGATTCTGGGTAAAGACCAGGCTAGCGATACAGTATCTATGCTGAGCTATCAGTCATAGGTGACTAGGCACAATTACTGCACAAAATAAATAGAACCGGTAGCCTAATCCCTGGTTCCTGTGTTGATTTAAGAAACATAAATTAGCCAATCAATGAAAGAAGTGTAATCTTTTGAAAAAGGTGATGACTTATGGAAAGGTAATTTCATTAACCACAAAGTTAATAATTTATTTTCTGCTTTACCATTTTTAACATCCAGACTCTCTCAGGAACTCAAACCCCTACCTTCATTTTAAAAATTGCTAGATTCTGTGTGTGTCTGTATCATTCTTTACATAATTGTTACTATTACATGTCTTATATTAAGAAAGAATGTATTTAGGACAGAATTGATTGCCCAGCAATAAAGTCTCTGGAAAAAGTTATTTTCATACTTTCCATACATTTTATTTGAATATTTAACTTTATTAAATTTTAAGAAAACAGATTTTTAAAATACTTTTAAAGTACCACATATTGTTAGGAAATATATATCATCATGTTTCACACATTATTCCAAATATAAAAATAAATATGTACTATGTCACTTTATTGCTACTTACCTTTTACAGTGTTCATTTAGTCTATAAAAAGTTTAAACTATTTTGAAGGTAAATTAGGAATAAATAATTCTTTGTTGAAAGAACAGAAAGCCTATATAACAGAAAGCCCTCACAAGATGGCTGCCTATGACCAGGCCAGCAGAGGGGTTAGTCAGGGACGACCTAATGACTGAACAAGTAGGCTGCGTGGGGCAACCATGCCAGTGAAAGGTGTAGTTGGGGACCACCAGGTTGGCAGGGGGGTCAGTGAGGGGTGACTAGGTAGGTGGAGGGGAAGTTGGGGGCAATCAGGCAAGTATGCAGAGGCAGTGAGGGGTGATCAGGCCAAGAATCGGTGGCAGTTAGGGGTAACCAGGCAGGCAGGTGTGTGATTAGGAGCTAGCAGTCCAGGATTGTGAAAGGGATGTTTAACTTCCTGTTTAGGCCCAATCCTGGGATTGGGCCTAAACTGGCAGTCAGACATCCCTGAGGGGTCCTGGATTGGAGAGGATGAAGGCTGGGCTGAGGGGACCCCCCCTCCCATGTATAAATTTTGTGCACAGGGCCTCTAGTTATAATTATAAGAATCCACTGATAAGCAGTCATAACTAGGACTGCTTTCCCCCAAATAAACCTGTTGTTAAAATTCATTAAGCAGGATATCTTCATATATCTATATATATATCTATATATATCTATATCTATCTATCTATCTATCTATCTATCTATATATATATATAGTGAGAGAGAGAGAGAGAGAGCAGAAAAAACCTGATTTTTGAAGTATTCAGTTCATAATAGAATCAGTTAACTTAATAATATATTATACTTGGTACTATGAAAGATGTAAAGCATGGTGCCTGTTTTCAAAATGTAAATCAGCCATGTATGTGTTCATGTGTGTATGTTTCTGTATTTGTAAGTGTCTAAATTTGAGTCTTGTGTTTTCTATGTTTATATTTAGACAGCTTATAGTAATTACTAAATAATTGTTACACTTATGTTTAGGATTCAGAATTAAAAACAAAGGAAAATAAGTTTTGAACTGTTTTCTTTTTGACACATTTTTCAAAGACTGCATGATTTTAGGCAATGCCTTTTAGATTTAATGTAGACTAAATGTGTCAACATGAAATGAAAATTGTCAAAATATTTAAGGCAAACATATTTCCCTTTATATTATCAGATTTGATAATATGAGGTTGCATTATGTTTCCTAATTACCTTCCAGACAATAATTACTTAGTCTTTATTTTCATTCCTCATTATTTTTTGGTTTAGTTTTTTTTTTTTTTTTTTTTTTTTTTAAGTCATGTACCAATTGACACTATAATGTCTGGGATTTGCTTTATAATTGTTCAGGCAAAAATGGTGTGAGAGATATTAATACGGTATGGCAAAATATTGAACTGTTGGGAATAGAACAGTCCTTAGATAATTTTGTTTTTGTTTGTATTAGGAAATTTTCATAATAAACTTTGTTTAAAGTTGGGGTTTAACTTATTTGATCACACTTAAGTTGGGTAGTTTGGTGTTTTATAGTGTCGTCCCATATGCCAAGGTTGTGGATTTGAGTCTAGTCAGGACACACACAAGAATCAACCAATGAATGTATAGATAAGTAGAACAACAAATCTATGTCTGTCTGTCTCTCTCAAATCGATAAATCAGAAATCATTTTAACCACGATTTGAGGATCTACTATATGAAAAGTAATACCAGCAATAATTGAACTTTTATTCTATTTTAGACACTGTTTCAAATAATTTTTATTTGTATAAATGAATTTAATTCTTACAATCCTATGGGCCTACGTACTATAATTACCCATATTTTAGTGAGGAGAATACTGAGGTCTGCATAGTCAGAAAATTAGCCTCAGATTACACCCTGGCAAGTGGTAGAGTAGAAATGTGAACTTAGGCAGTCCAATATCAGTCCTATGATTGAGGTAGATTACATTATTTTTCATGATTATTCACTCTCTTAATGATATAGCACACATTTTTATGCACCTTTAATTTTGAGTTTAGTAATGTGCTTTGTTTCAACCAAATGAATATGAATGAGCAGGTAAATGGTATGGTACATCTGAGCACAAACTTTTAGATACATCATCACATTTTATTGCTATTTTCTGATGCTTCTGTTCTCTGGCAAAAATAGCACATGCCAGGATGGGAGGATCTGAAATATAGAAAGAACCCTTGGGAGCAGGTCTTAGGCAATGCCTTTTAGATTTGCATTAGGATGCAATCCCAGTTTTAGCAATATGCATCATATTATTCAGCCTGACAGACACTCAAATGAACCTAATTTTTTTTTTTTATGACTATTGACCAAGCGATCTTTTAAATAAAATTTGGGTTTCTATGTAGTGTGCTATGACAAACAAGCATTTAAACCTCTTGATGGCCAAGTTTCATATCATTCATTCAATTTATTGACAAGTATTTATTAGGTCACTAATATGTGCCTGGCAATGTACTAGAATCTGGGATACTTTGTGCAACAAGACAAAGATCCCTGCCTTGTAGTGCTTATATTTATTAACTAACGATTCGAAGTTTTTATTTTATGCACAATTCAAAAAAGTGTAATTAATATAAATTGTTTAATGTAAGTTTATGTATACTTAAGTATAATAACACTGCCTCCATGAGCACTACAAACTATCTAAAACAACAATCATAAGAAAGAAAGCTATTAAAAGGGCAAGTTTCTTTCCAAATAGACAATGGTCTTCAAATGTTTCACATCAGTATTCGCTTAAGTTTTTTGAAAAACTATATTCTTTTTTAAAGGTTTAATGTAAATATTTTCATTCAAGATTAGATACTTACAGTTTATTTTCTTTTACTTTCCTATAAGCATTCAACAAAATCTAAATGCCAAAGCAATTCAGTGCCCATAATCATTTATCTAAAAATCATATAATAAGCTCTTACTTGATAATTGAATATTTTATATCATTTCTCTGTCTAAGTAGGAATTTCCATTCTGCTTCCCTTATGTTTGCATATCTTTTGGAGGGGCCACCTTATAATATATTTATAAATTATGTATATATATATTCTCTAATCTTGCCTGTAAAGGTTTCCATTTTCAATGAAATATGGAAACAACTGGCTCTGTCTCTTTGTTATTTTTATAATCTACTTAAATATAAATTGTCTGCAATTAATTACATCCTCTTAAAGTCCATTATTCAGTAAGTTTTGAATATATACATATATATATACACACATATACACTAGAGGCCTGGTGCACGAAGATTCATGCAAAAATAGGCCTTCCTTCCCCTGGCTGCCAGCATCAGCTTCCCTGCCGCACCCAGGACCTGGGCTTCTTTGCTCCAGCCTCTGTCGCCACCCACAGGGGGCATGCTCCGAGCCACACCGTGGCCCCTCAGAGCACAGCCCCACCCCTGGTGTATGTCCACTGGGGTTGGGGGCAGCACACAGTCCTCTCCTGCCCATTTGTGTGTGCAGCTCCTCCTGAGCTGTCCTGATGCAGCCTTCTCCTGAGCCAGTGGTGACGCCTGGCTAATTTGCATATTACGTGTGTGTGTGTGTGTGTGTGTGTGTGTGTGTGTGTGTGTGTGTGTGTGTGTGTGATACTTTCTAAACTAAAATCACAGTCAAGATTCAGAACATTTTTATAACCCATATCCTTAGGTTTTGCCATATCCCTTTGTAGTTTCTCCCTTCATTCACCTCTTCTCCTTAGCAACCACCAATCTGTTTTCAGCAACTGTAGATTAGTTTACATAGAATTTCATTTAAATGGAATTATATGTTATGTACTCTTATTTGTATGGATTCTTTTTCAGCATAACAGTTTTTGAGATTCACTCATATTGTGTGCATGAAGAGGTTGGTTTTTTTTTTATTGCTGAGTATTTTCATTGCATGAATTTACCCATTTTCCTGTTGTTGATTTGTTATAAAGATGCTTGTTTGCCAACACTTTGTATTATCACCTTTTAAAAATATAGTCATATAATTGTGCAGTTGTATCACTCTGGGCTTCTGATTTGCAATTCCCATATTGATAAAAATATATAGTATCTTTTTTATGCTAAATGGCCATTTCTATATTCTCTGGCATACATTGTTCACGTTCTTTATCCATTTTCCAACTGAGTTGGTGGCTTTAGTATTGAGTTGTATGAGGTCTTTGTTCATTCTTGATAAACATTCTTAGCAGCTTTGATTTACATACACTTGCTCTCGATTTATAAGAAATGGTGTCTTATAAATAGGAAGGGCTTTTTTATTTTAAATTAATAATTGTATAAAATCTCATTAGTTTTTAACATTATGCTTTTTTGTAGTCTGATTTTTTGCCTATTTCAATGCCATAATGTTTCTTCTAGAAGTTTGTAGTTATGTCTTTTTCAAGACATACGATCAATACTCATATAGTTTGTGTTATAAAGTAAGAGTAGTGTTTCATTTTCCCCCCCATAGGGAAACTCAGTTGTTAAACTGTTTGTTTAAAAGATTTTTCTATTCTCCATTGATTTATCTGACACTTTAGTCAAAAGCTTCTTTATTATATATGTGTGGGTCTATTACCAGACTGTATATTATGCTCCATTGATCTGAATGTCTTTCCTTTCACTAATAGCACACTGTCATAGTTTATTACTGTAGCTTTATAATAAGTGTGGAAATCAAGTAATGTGAGTTCTATAACTTTATAAATCTCCTCCTCCTCCTCCTATTTTTATTTGCTTCGACCCCTATAAGTTACTTGCATTGTTTTATGAATATTAAACAGCTAGTCAATTTCTTAAAAAAAAAAAAAAAAAGACTGCTGGAAGCTTCATTGGGATTGCATTGCACTGATAGAGTTATTTGGGGGAGAAATAATTTCTAAACAATAGCTGATTTTCTGATTCACGAATATGGTATATTTCTTAATATATTAAAATCTTTTTACTTTTAAGAATATTTTGTGGGATTTTTGGTACATTTATTTAAATTTTTTTTCTGAAAGACCTCATATTTTCTGAGTCCATTGAAAATCCTATTTCATTTTCTTTTTTTAATATATTTTATTGATTTTGTACAGAGAGGAAGGGAGAGAGATAGAGAGTTAGAAACATCGACAGGAGAGAGTCATCGATCAGCTGCCTCTTGCACACCCCCTACTGGGGATATGCCCGCAACCAAGGTACATGCCCTTGACCGGAATCGAACCCAGAACCCTTCAGTCCCCAAGCCGACGCTCTATCCATTGAGCCAAACCGGTTTCAGCAATCCTATTTCATTTTCTATAACATCTCACCATCATTTTATTTGAATAAATTGTAGGCTGTTGATTTGTATAAATTTTATTGTATACTGTAAACTTGCTAAGTTAATTTGCTAGATATTCTGACTATTAGGTAGATTTTAAGGGCATTTTACATATTCTGACTATTAGGTAGGTTTTAAGGGCATTTTACATTCAAGCCAACTTGAATATATGTTAGTTTTACCCCTTTCCTCTCCAATCTGTATGTGTGTGTATTTTTTAAATATATTTTTCTTTTATTTTATTGGCTAAGGAATTTAGTATAGTGTTGAATAAATGGGATTGACCCTTGTGCTGGCTGACTGTGAGGCTTAGCCCTGACCATAGCATGTGATCTCCTGTGCAGATGCAGTCTCAATATGTGTTCCTCTGTAAGTCCTTGATTATAAGACTCCCTTTCATCTGGTCTTTAGTTGGTTATTGAAGGTGCTTGTTCCCCAATTTGGTTGTATTTCCAGTTTTGTCCTGGGAGGAAGTGAGTGCAAGATCTACCTACTTTACTGCCGTCTTGAAAGTGTCTGCATTTATTTTTGTGGTGTATTTTCCCTTCCTGTTTTCTCTTTGTTCAGTGGGCCCATCTTGGACCAGAAGTGCCTTCATAGAAACCTCAGGATATTTCAACAGACAGTGATGGCTTCAGTCATGTATTCAGTCCAGATGGTCTCTATGGCACATTGATCTCTCAAGATTGCTTTTGTCCTTGCAAATGGCTCCGACTCAAAGGTGCGTTTTTTTTTTTTTTTTGTTTTTTTTTTTTTTAATGTAGGTGTAATGAACTTTTGAAAAGCCAAACTTATTTTGCATAGCTGTACAAACTTGAAATGAAAAAGTCAGTGAAGTACCTTGTAAGATAAGTTATTGCACTGCATTAGCCTGAAGAGTTCAGCATCAGGCCAGAAAAGTCAAAAGGAAACATTCTGCCTCTTGATATTCCTATTCACCTTTGTGTTTGAAGAGTGTTTCCAAGTGTAATCAGTAATAATAACCCAAGTACGTGAGAGCATGAGAAAGATGACCAGTTAGTTTCCTTTTGAGGTTACATGATAAACATCAGCTGTTAAGCAGTCTTTTTCTATTGGAACTTGGTATCTGACCTCTTGGCATGAGCCAATTTTTAATTACTTTTCAAATCAGATCTCCAAATTAAAAAGAATAAATTTAATTAAAAGGCCAAGAAGAAAGTAACTTATTCTAAAATTATTTTCATCACTTTGAAAATTAGATTTCAGCACATTACTAATGCATATTAATTTGAACCAAAGTTTACATTTCTGAAATCATATTTTTTTTAATATATTTTAAAGAGATGAGAATTCAGAGAATCACTGTCATTAAAGAAAAAGAAATATGATGCCAAATTGGTCTCATCTGAAATTATTATCAAAAGCAAAGTGTATTAAAAAGCAATATCAAACGTTTCTGGATCATATTTGATTTAATTTATTCCTCAAAACATCCTTAGGAAGTATTATTATTCCACTAGAGGCCCAAAGCAAGAAAATATGTGTACTGTGGGGAGGGGGCAGAGTTCCTTAGCCTGGCCTGCACTCTCTCACAGTCGGAGAGTCCTCAGGGGATGTATCCCTCTGCAGGAGGCCACTGGGTGGGCTCCAGATGGCCTCTCCACTGCTGCTGGTAGCTGCCACTCCCCCTCCCATCACTGTTCCCTCCCTCTACCTGCTGACATGCACCTTGGATGGCCTGATGCCGCCTGCTTGCCAGTCCCAACTCCCAGCAACTGGTCATTCAGTCAATTTGCATATTACACTTTTATTATATAGGATAATATAAGTAGAGATTGAATAGGTTGAAATTATACTCAGATAATTTAAAAAACTTGTAAGAGCATCCTTCTATGAGGCTTTCAATAAATGTAAGGGCACAGCATGCCAGAAGAAAGAGAGTTCAGGCAAACAATAGGGCATGCTTGTCATAGTCCTTCTCACTTGCTAGGATATGGTTCATCTCCAGACTGAATTGTCATTGGTGCAATATATCTTGTTTTGGGCAAGCTCACTAAATGCTTCTGTTGGGATCTTTATGTTCCATTAATTATATGGCCAAGCCAATCTGAAGAACCTGTACTAGCAGTCACTGGCCTTATTTTGGGAGTTATTTGGGAGTTAGAGTAGAAATGGTGCATTTTGATACCCCCTGCTGATTCTATAACAGATTTCATCACACTGTACCTCAAATGGGGATTCTCTTATCTTCCAGTAAATTTGGACCCATTTATTGGACCAATGCAACTCTATTGGCTACTACCCAAGACTTGGCAAAAGTCACTTTGACTATTGTCTGGTTCCTCTGATGTTGCAAAGAACAATACTCAGTTATGCCCATTTAGTGGATTTATTTTTTGCCTTTTTACTTCAATAGTGCAGCTGTTTTTTAGGTTGAATGTGGTTTAGACTGTTCTTCCAAACTTGAGGACCATCTACAAAGCATGCTGCTAGTTTGACATCCTTTGATAATGCGTATAGGAAGCGGACCATTTCATTGCATCTTGATGTAACTCCATAGGAAGAGGCTTATAGGGCCCAAAGGAATGTCAGTCTTCGTTCAAATATGCACGAGTGCTCATTGTGGTTGAGTATAGTACTTTCATTTCATGAGGAAATTTTTCTCTCCATTTATGATGATATGAAAAAGTGAATGGGTATCTCACATTTCAAAATGAATTGATATCTTCCTGTAATAGAAAAAAAACTTCAATGAAAGTCCTCAACAACAATGACAGGCCAACAATTGTTTTCAAATAGTTTCTAGTAGAAAATATCAGCAGTTTTCACTGGATGGCAGTAGTATGATTTTGTCACATGTTCCCATCTTCTCTTGAGAGATGCTTACCAAATTATTTGAACATGGAGATATTAGGTGAGCCTGGACTAGTAGGGTCACAAAGGGTTGGATAGTGCTATCATTGTTTGAAGGCCTGAAAAAGAAAAAAAGAAAAATGCTGTTGCTCAAAGCCCTATTCAAATTCAGTATTTCTTTTTTCTTGGTAAATTTTTAAAAAGGGGCTACAAATTTCTCAGAGTTTGTATTAGATTTCTACAGAAACATACAACCTAATGAATTTTTGTACTGCTTGCTTTGGGTTTGGAGTTGGCAAGAACAATAACTTATTTCTGGTTTTCTGAGAGATGCCCTAGTGGTTGGCAAACTGTGGCTCGTGAGCCACATGTGGCTCTTTGGCCCCTTGAGTGTGGCTCTTCCACAAAATACCACGACCTGGGTGAGTCTCTTTTGAAGAAGTGGCATTAGAAGAAGTTTAAGTTTAAAAAATTTGGCTCTCAAAAGAAATTTCAATTGTTGTACTAGTGATATTTGGCTCTGTTGACTAATGAGTTTCCTGACTACTGCCCCAGTCAGTTCTATGTAAGAAATGTCTAGTCATTCCTATGTTTTTACTGAGTTCCTACTGTAATTGGGTTAATCAGCCATCCTCTGAGGTCATATGACTAATGGGCAATTATAATTTCACTTTAGTTTAGAGTTTAGATTGACCTATAAACATTATATTATTAATATAATACCTGCACCCTTTTGCAATTTGGGACCCTTGAGGGATGTCAGAGAGCTGGCTTCAGCCCAATCCCCACAGGCCAGGCTGAGGGACCCCACCAGTGCATGAATCTGTGCAGTAGGCTTCTAGTATGCATATAAGATCTTTGGTTAATCTTTTCCTGCTCTCTCCCACCCTCCGCCCTTCCTTCTGAGATTCATCAGTCTGTTCCATGTTTCCATGCCTGTGCATTGAGCGTCTGCCCCTGGTGGTCATGGCACATCATAGCTACCAGCTGGCCAGTCATTTGGTCAGACAGTTGGCTGGTTGCTTAGGCTTTTATATATACAGATAACTATACTTTTCAATTGAATTGGCTTAGGTTTATCTCTAATATTCATGATGTATAATAAAGAACTCATAAAACTCAATAGCAAAAACAATCCAATTTAAAAATTGACAAAGGAACTAATATTTTTACAAAGAAGACCTATATAAATGGCCAACAGGGATATGAAAAGATACTCATCATGAGTAATCATTAGGAAATACAAATGAAAACTACAATGAGATATTATCTTTTTTCTGTTAGAATGCCTATCATAAAAAAGACAAGAGAGAACAGGTATTGCAGAGAGTATGGAAAAGAGGCAATTCTTTTTTAGTGTTAGTGTTAGCAGGATTTAAATTGGTGAAGCCACTATGTAAAACAGTATGAAACACTCCTTAAAAATTAAAAATAGAATCGTGTGATTCAGCAATTCTACTTCTGGGTATACATTTAAAAGAAATGAAAACAGGATAACAAAGGAATATCTGTATTCCCATTCCAATTGCAGCATTATTAATAACTAGAGGCTCAGTTCATGAAACTTATGCAGGGTAGGGTCTCTGGTGGCTGCGGGCTGCTGACCAGTGCCTCCCTTCCCCAGGCTGCCTGCCTTTGCACCTGCCTTGGCCTGGAGCCACCCTCTCTCCTGCTCTACCAATTCTGTTGCAGTCCCACTCTCATCAGAGCCCATAGGGACCAGCAGTTCCTCTGCTGATACCCACCATGTTCTGCGCCGCCCCCTAGTGGTCAGTGCACATATTACTCCCGGTCAGTAGAACTCCCACCCATAGGGACAATTTGCATATTTGTCTTTTTTGATATAGGATAGTCAAAGTATGGAAATACCCTAACTGCCCATCAATGGATGAATAGACAAAGAAAATGAGGCATATATATAATTAGGATATTAGTCAGCCATACAAAAGAAGAAAATTCTGCCATTTGGGATGTGGATGGACCTTGAGGGCCTTGGGCTAAGTGAAATAATCCAAGGAGAGACAAATACTGTTTTATATTACTTATATATGAAATCAAAAGAAGCCACGCTCATAGAAACAGATAGCAGAATGGTGATTCCCAGGGCTAAAGGGTGGGAGAAATGAGAAGACAGATATTGGGCAAAGGGTACAAACTTCCAGTTATGAAATGATTACATGCTGGGGATCTAATGATCAGGGAATAAAGTCTGTTTATCTCATTAGGTGTGGCAATGGCAGAATTTAAATATCTTTGTAAAAATACAGTAATTGGTATACTTTTCCATTTATCTCACGGGAACCCCAAATGGCTTTGTATTTCTTCATGAGTAGAAATGGAAAAGAAAACATTAGACAAATTGGTCATAAAATTAGAGTCTCCTTTGGCTTGTTGCACAGTTTGAATCATTAATATCACATTGTGCACTCCTTGTGGCCTGGGGTTATTATTTATTAAGATTTCTGTAACCTGTAGTGAATCTCCAGGATTCATCAGCTCTTCTCACAGGCCATTAAACAAGGAATGTGTGGGTATTGATACACCTGCATCTAAAAGATCTTTAATTAAAATAAAAATTTCTTAGTGCACCTCAGGTATCCAACCCTAGGGTGTCCTAATTGTTTTAATTAGTCATTTGAGTGGGCTTGGATCATTTAAAAAGTTTCCGTTCACCATGCTCCATTAAAAGAGCATGAAGAACAGATTTGTACCACAACCTTTTTCCTCAATAAATTGGATAAGGTAATTGTCTTCCGTATGAACATTCTGATAATACATTCTGGCAGGATGAGAAAACCAGACAAAACTTTCGTTAATAAATTCCTACATTGTAAGCCATGCTTTTACCTGTGGCCTCTGCAGTTGCTCCCCATATCGCCTCAATTAAATTATATTGCATGTTAACTTTTCATTATCAGGCTTTAGTTTGACATTGTATCGGGCACCAGTGTCTAGCAATGTAACTAAAGTTTCTTCACCACCCTCCCGCTATGTTGCCCATATCAACATAGACAACCTTAGTTGTTGAGGGTGGAGCCAAATCACTGTGGCCCTCCTGTCATCCAGAGTCATAATCTTCACCTCTGTTCTACACAGTTGTAATGGCATTGACTCACGGGATTATAAATTCCTTTTTATACAATAGTCAGATTTTTAAAAAATTGAGCAGATCTGTCACACTGCTTTTACAGTTTGAAGAATTGGTGGGCAGTCAGATCACTTAATCTTCATATAGTGATTCATTAAAATACTAGTAGTCATCATTTATCATCTTTTTAATTTATATATATATAAAGTGTATATATACTTTTAAGATTTTTATTAATTTCTGAGAGGAAGGAAGAGGGAGAAATAGAAACATCAATGTTGAGAGAGAATCACTGATTGGCTGCCTCCTGCATACCCACATGGGGGATAGAGCTGGCAACCGGGCATGTGTCCTGACCAGGAATCAAGCCATGACCTTCAGCTTCATAAGACAACACTCAACCACTGAGCCATGCCAGCTGGGCTTTAATTATATTTTAAATCAATCTTTTGAATAGTTAACATTCAGTTTCTTTTTTTTTTATTTTTTATTTTTTATTTTTTTTACATTTTATCCTTTTAATTCTTATTGTCTTTCTTTTGAACAATCCTAATCATTTTTTCCACCACTAGTCCCATTTGCCTTAAAGTGGCAAGGAGTCCCCACATATTTTCCCTGACCTCATCTTGACCCTATAATAAAGTCATACATGTGTGAGAAGTGCAAGTGCCTGGAGCCTCTTACTAGTATATTACAGCATCAACTACGTACTTCTTAACCAGAAGTCTGGAATTAGGAGACACCTCTGAGTTATTGCAGCTAATGTGCTACATTTCAGTGGCCTCAGGGGAAGGATTGCATTTAATATCAGAGGGTGGATGTGAATAATTCTCCTTTTTCAGGGCTTGTTTATTTTTCTTTACCTTTATAGAGTTTCACAGTTCGGGAGCTTGCCCCTCCACCTACATTTCTGCAAAAGCTGCAGTGAGTAAGGGTCCTGAGTAAGAACCAACCGACATGCTTGTCTATTTGACAGTATCTGACAAAAGGGAAAAAGCTTTTTTATTTCCATGAATAACAATTATTTCAGTGAAGGTTCAGAAGTGAGTTTGTGAACTCTAAAAAGTGGCTGAACTATTTAATGGAATGTTCCCCCCAAAGTGGTCCTTGAAGCAGAAGGGAAATTTCCACCTGGGAAATTGTTAGAAATGCAAATTTTCTAGTCCTTCCCTAGACCTACTGATGCACACATTCTGGAGAAGGAACTTGTGGTGTTTCTTTTTAACCAGCTCTCCAAATGATACTGATGAGTTGAGAACTAAGGGTTGAGAACCACAGCTTTAAAAAGTTTTTGTGCTTTCCACAAATAATTGTCCAGAGGCACTGAAGGAATTTCAGATGGAAGGGGAGGAGGGGGCAGCGGGAAGAGTTTAACTAAAGAATTTATATGCATACATGCATAACCCAGGGACACAGACAATAGTGTGGTGAAGGCCTGGGGAAGGAAGAGGTGGGAGAAAGGTGGAGGGGATCAATGGGAAGGGGGGAAGGACATCTGTAATACTTTTAACAATAAAGATAAATTAAAATAAATAAATAAAAGACACCTCCTCTCCCTGCAAAAAGAAGTAGTGATTTGTAATTCAAGAGAATCTTTTCTGTTACCAATTTCTACTATTCTGTAAATGTTTCATCTTTCCTCCTCGTCTTCCTCTCATCTGGTACTTCTCGTAGCAGAGTAGTACGGAAGTTGTTTTATGGCTCTGAGAACTGGCGCTTGGTCTAAGGACACATTTATTTTGGGATGAGGTGGTGGAGCATTATAAACTACGAGAAAGGACATGAGATTGGCTATGTTTTCACAAAATTGCTTTGGATCTCAAGCCAAGACTGTAAAAATGGGACAAATGGAGGACAGGGTGTTTAAGTTTGCATTACTTACAGCATGTGCAGCTTTAGCCAGGCATTCCAGCTACTCCATAAGGGGCTTCCATATGATAAATTGCAAGGCTATTTATTATTCAACAAAGAGTTTTAATGAAAACATGCAATTCCACAGACCTTTTCTGGTTGCATATATTTTATCCAAGTAATCTAATATCCTTACATTCAGTAATTTATTTTTTTATGATGTATTGTTATACACCGATTTAGCTGATTTATCATGGGCTCTTTAGCTTTTTTTTAATATTGATGTAACTTAATTTTATCTGTAATCAATCATGCAGTTTGTTTAAAATATAAAGCTCCCCTATTTTAATATATTTTATACATGTTTTAAATGAAGGTGAAATGGATGTGCAAAACTTTTCTAAAAGTATATTTTTTATTGATTTTTGGAGAGATAGAGGAAAGGGGAGGGAAAGAGAGAGAGAAACATTGATGCAAAAGAAACATAGATAGGCTGTTTCCTGCACACACCCCAACCAGGGATGGAACCCACAACCTGTCTATGTGCCCTGGCTGGGAATCAACCTGCCACCCTTTCGGTGTATGGGACGGCACTCAACTAACTGAGCCACACCAGCCAGACCAAACCTCTTACATTTTAAATGAAGTTATTCTTTTAAAAGAATTCTCACGATATTGGAAAGCATGTTTTTCTAACTAGCAATATAGGGATGTTTCAGGATATAAACACTCCATGATTATTTGCTTTAAAAGCTAGACAATGAGGCAATCAGGCATAATTAATAGTGCTGTAATATAACTTTATGGTAGTGTGTAAATGCTGAAGAAAGGGTAGCCAGCTGACCTCAGCATTGTAATTGCGTAGATGTTTGACTTTATGCTGCCATCTGAAAAACAGATTGCACAAGTCAAAGGAGCAAAATGCCCACCTTTCAGTGTTCTGCTGTTACTCTGACAACTGGTGGCTGGTTTTAACTGTTGTTTAATTTGTAAAGTAAGCTGACTTTTTGTAACAGGCAGTTTTATTAGCAGCAGTTAGTTTAAATATATCCTTTTGGGCAGCTCTGCGCAATTAACATTGTGCATGCAGATGGCTGAAAATGTCACTGTAATTACTTTTTATAATTTTAATGACAATATCCATTCATCAAACAAATGTATGGCAGTTAACTTTCTGAGGGTTTAGAAGTATGGAAATCATTTCATTTTCTCATTCATCATGCCTCCCCCCAAAATACACCCAGCTTTAATATCTTTCTCTGTGTATTTGTACATGGCTTTTTAATTTAAAAAAAAAGAAACAAAAACACATGTATGTTGACCTCTTGATCTTTGTAGGTGTAGTTGATGGATTAATACATTTAAATAATCTGTTCCTATATCTGGATACCAGAATCAGGTATTCTGGTCTACTCCAATAAAGATTTGGTTCAAGCCATTGACTTTAATAGCACAAATGAATGAATAGGGTGGATGATTTTAAAATCATTTCAACTAAAGTTCAGATTTACAGGAGGAAATTTTTTTTTTTCATATGAACCCTGTGACAAGAAGAATCTAAATGCTGCGTGTGTATATGTGTGTAGTGTGTGTGTGTGTGTGTGTGTGTGTGTATCTCTGTGTTGAATGTTTTGGGGAGGGAGTGTGTGTTGTTTGTGTGTGTGGCAGGCTCAGAGGGGTGGTGAGTGGAGAGAGGACAAGAGGCCAGAATTGAGGGAAACAATCCAATACATATTTTTCCTGAGATCTGTCTAAAATGTTGTCTGAGTACATTTTTTAAACTGTTTTTTTCTCAACTGTTGCTTGTGTGAAAAGCATGAACTCATTAGAGGAAAAAAATACAGTAAGAAACCTGCAGAGAGAATCATTAGACATCAGCCGTAACAATGCTTCCGTGGTTTTTACTTGATCATTACTGAGGCAGAGGTTGGGAGGTTTATTTGGTTACTTATTTTTGCTTTTGAGAGAAATTCATCACTTGTAATGAGATTGTAGGTAGTTGCCAGATCAGCAAATAACTAATTGGACACTTAGAGATTTTATTGCTGTATTTTTCTAGTTTTATAAAAAAAGGACATTTTTCTTTACTTCAAACACAAATTTTTTTCTTTTAAATTTGAGTATAGTGATTTTTTTACTCTTAAGATTATGACGAAGCATCCATCCTATATAAAAACTGCTGTTTGAAATTTTAACCTTGCTATTTGGCTTGTGTAAATGCTTGCTTGCTTAAATAATAAGGAAAATAAGACTATTCCCACTTCAGAGAGGCCATTAAACCTTTCCCAGACAAAATGATCAGTGCTGGCACCAGGCCAGGCCTTTGGTTGAGGTCTCAAGGCCCCAGCACATGGGGCTCATTAAGAACTTGCAAAGGGGGCCGGAAACACCCCATATTTGGGAGACAAAGAAGGTAAAAACATATAAATAGGGAAAATTCCTCCATGTTGGGGCCCAGAATTTGAGAAACCTTTTCCACACGTAATAAAGTGTGACTCCAAACTCTTCGGCATTGTTTGATTATTCTGGTTCTCTGTAACAATGACATTGTGTTGTTAGTCATATAAAGAGCAAGACTGAATATATCTATACAATTTAATTAAATTAAAACCAATAGTGAAATATTACAAAAACAATTTTTATTATATGAGTGTTTCATTTTTGTAAAATTCTGGTGCAATTCTGCCTGTAGTGATTTTTAACTTAAAAAAAAACACACAAAACAATGGAACTAAATAGCATCTGTTTTCTAATGATAACATTCAGAACCTATGGCTTATAATGACAGTACTCTTTTAATTTTTACTGAATTTATTGGGGTGACATTGGTTAATAAAATTATATAGGTTTCATGTGTACAATTCTATAATATATCATCTGTATATTATGTCCTGTGTTCACTGCCCAAAGTCAAGTTTCTCTCCATCACCATTTATCCCCTATTTATTCTCTTCTACCTCCCCTTACTTTCTTTCCCTCTCGTAATCACCATACTGTTGTCTGTGTATATGAGACATGGTTTGATTTTTATTTATTTATTTTTTGGCTTAATCCATTTTCTTCCAGCACTTCAAACCTTTCCCCTCTAACAGCTATCAGTCTGTTCTCTATCTAGGAGTCTAATTTTAGTGTTATATTCACTAGATTCCACATAAAAGTGGACTTATATGATATTTGATTTAAAGTACTATAGCCTAGAAAAATTCCCACACTGTCATTACTTTAGAGTGGTTACTCAAAACAGTTTTTCACTGTGAAATTAAAAATAATATAAACAATTACAGTCTTAATTCTTTTTATTTGATTATCATCATTCCGCACATTTTATGCTTTTTGATGATGTAATAAAACAGTACATTTACCTTTGAGAATTTATTCTCTCAAGTTTTTGTATTCACTAGATGTTACAGATTATTTATTTTACGCATATGATAGTTAGGATTCTTTATTTTTTATTTTTGTTATTTGTATGTTATGTTTTTATCTTTCTACTTATGTTTTTATTTTTAGATAAGCAATATGAAAACTTTTTAGATTTTGCTTTAATATGCCTGGGTATATAATATATGTTATTGTAATAAGAACATTTAACATAAAATGCACCCTCTTAAATTTTTAAGTGTATAATACACTATTATTAACTGTAGGTACAATGTAGTATAGTAGAAATCTAGAAATTAATCATCTGGCATAAATTGGATATTAACTTTTTATGATTAATAAAAGTCAAAAATTTAAAATATATTTTTATTGATTTTATAGAGGAAGAGTAAAAGAGTGAGATAGACACCTCAATGATGAAAGAGTATCATTGATCTGCTGTCTCGTGGACATCCCACACTGGGTATCAAGCCCACAACATGGGCATGTGCCCTGACTGAGAATCGGACAGTGATCTGGTTCATAAGTCGACACTCAACCATGACAGCTGTGCTAAAGGTCAAAATTTATCTAAAGAAAATAAAATTTCTGCATTGACAACTATATTTTCAGAGTATTGAATGGTCTATGAAAAAAATTTCAATTTCAATTTCTACTATTTAGAAGGGCCAGTAAAATAGTAGTCTTCAGGAAACTCCTTATCTTATAGCATAATGCTTAGACTAAAGTCATTTCTTAAATGAAAAGAATGAAAGAACATTTTATTTTCATTTTTTTTCATGTATTTGGATATGTACTTGTTTCTCATTTTTCAAATTCCTTTGATCTACTCTTAGAAACTAATGTTACTTCTAAATAATATTTAGATCAATAGAAGAGAATTGTGAGGGAATCTACCTGCTGATTGATTTAAGCTTTAATGATGAGGTTTTAGAATTTAAACACACACACACACACACACACACACACACACACACACCACAAATCATGGCTTATGGATTTTTCTAAAAGGAAAATGATCTGCAAGGTGGCTTGTAATGAACATTGGACTCTGCAATGGGTAGATATGAACAAGTGGTTTAATTTCTATAAATAATTGTACAGGGTTATCAATTTAATATTAAAATCTTGATATGTTTATAAGTTTAGTCTAAATTTATCTTTTATTGTCTGTTCTAGTAAAATACATGATAGGAAAAGAAATTATAGGGGAATTTTAGGCTCTGCTATATTTTAAAAAGAATTAAGATATAATATCAAGAAAGATTGCCTAAATTAATGTTTCAACAGATGTTGCTATAATTACAACTGCTACAGGTACTGATAGTAAAAAAAAGAAATATCAGCATGTTGGCTGGATATTTCTGTCAGAATGAATGTTAATGTACTCCAAGCACTGTTTTAGGCACTGAATTATAATTTTAATAGAATAGATACTGTGCTTTTTATAAAACTTAGCTTTTTATGGTACAGTGTCTTGCTGTGGGCCAAGACTAACAAATGTAGGCCAAGACTCTTTCAAAGATCTATAAAACTAACTTTCAGTTTTAGCAACTTAATTAAACTCACTGAAGTCTGCCAGTGGAACAATATACAAATAATCGCTTGCTAATAGTTATTTTCATAGTGTACATCCTCTTGGAACTTTTGGTGGAGCAATCCCTTTAAGACATGCTTTGGAGCAGTAAGTAGAATGAGGTGAGACAGATGGTCTTGGAGAATATTTCATTAAACTTGAGTACATGAAAGTTGTAATTTTTTGTCTACAAAGTGACTATGGATGCTTTAGACTACAGGAACCTTTCCTTTGCACACTGTGGCATTATACAATTACAACTTCTCAGTCTGTAGCTTCACTTAAACAAATAAAATATACAAATTCATTAAAAGCCTACTCCCACCATTCCAGAGAGTTTGCATTCCAATAAAACTGACATTATTTTAAAACCATACAGTTTATTTTTTTCCTTGTAATTTATATTTGTATCTTCCTCAAGTTCTTATCACCAACACATGCAACAATAATTTCTCTTGATGAGTTAATTTTATAAATGATTAAGATAATCCATTAGACTCATCAACTCTATGAAGGTAGTATTTTTTTCCTTTTTTGTTTACTGCTTTAACTATGGTTTTTAGTATAGCGCATGATCTGTAACAGGGGTCTCAATAGGTATTTGTTAACAGAATAAATAATTCTGAGTGTGTTGACTTGTGCTATTTCGAAGAGCAACTTTGTACTTCAAATTCTGGGTGCAGCTCTGTATGTAGTAGTCTCATGGGCTCCGTAACATCGTACGTAGCATCACAGGTACAGCGTTCTGAAAACTAGGCCCGGCAGCAGTTGGTCTGTCTTTGTTTATATGTACTACACAGTTCACTGAGCAGCCCCATATTGCTGCTTTGGCTTTTGCTAGCAGAGGTAGGAAGATAGCTATTGCCAATTATCTACTGTACTTAGTGACCAGTATATAACCCCAACTACAAACTACACATTTCAGACACATTGTTAGCTCTGGTATTTACCTAGTCTCCAAAGCTAGAAAACTGTATGAAGTACAAAGTATCCAATAAATCACCCAGAATTAAAGATTCTTCCTTTCTCAGCCTCCGCAGGGACTGCTGATCAACACAGCCTCTCTGATCAGGCCTGGAGATAGGCCCATTGACACTGACTGGCAAAGAAACTGACTAGTCTGAACCAAATCTGGGTAAAGTGTGAGGAGCCAATGGCTGCCTAGGGGCGGAGCTTTTGATGCTGACTGGCATAAACACAGACTAATCAGAACCTAATCTGGGTGATCTGCAAAGGCAGAACCTAAGGTGGGGGCTGAGGAGGAGTTTTAAGGGCAGTAGCTGTTTGATGTGAGGTGTAAGAAAGCAGTTCACTTTTTAAAAATATATATTTTATTGATTATTTACAGAGAGGAAGAGAAAGGGATAGAGAGTTAGAAACATTGATGAGAGAGAAATATCGATCAGCTGCCTCTTACACCTCCCTTACTAGGAATGTGCCCACAACCAGGGTACATGCCCTTGACCGAAATCAAACCTGGGACCTTTCAGTCTGCAAGCTAACACTCTATCCACTGAGTCAAACCGGTTTCGGCACAGTTCACTCTTTAGTGACCAGTTTGGCAGTAGAGTGCATATGGCTGGCTATCAGTCCAGATATAGAAATTATGTATTTTTGTCTGCCAAGAGCTTCTCTTCCTAAGGCTTTCCTCCCCCCATTTAAGCAATCCTTTCCTATACAATCTATCTATAATACTAAAAGAGTAATATGCTAATTAGACCGGGTTGTGACCATCTTGTGGACATCTGACTTCCTTCCAGACAAAGCCATGGTGATGGGGGCTGAGGCAGAAGCAGTTAGCAGCAATCAGGCTGGTAGGGGAGGGCAGTTGGGGGCAAGATCAGACTGGCGGGGGGGGGGGGGCAGTTAGGGGCTATCAGGCAGGCAGGCAGGCGAGCAGTTAGGAGCCAGTGGTCCCAGATTGTGAGAGGGATGTCCAACTGCCAGTTTAGGTCTGATCCCACAGGCCTAAACCAGCAGTTGGACATCCCCTAAGGGTCCCGCATTGGAGAGGGCACAGGTGGGGCTGAGGGAACCCTCCCATGCATGAATTTCATGCATCAGGCCATTAGTAAAGTAAATAAGAAATGCAAATTTATATTGTATTATAAGTGTTTTAAGTATTTTTAATACAGACAAGTATTTTCAAAAGTTATTATTTTGTACAGTATCTATAAAATAGAACTTTTAAAGTTCTAATGAAAGACATTATCATTAAATAAAACATTAAGTATGCTATCAGGCTAATATGAATTTCATAGTGTAATATCTATTCCCCATTATAGTGTGTCGGTGTTTCTGCTGATAGTTCTTGTATCTTTAGTAAATTATCCCAATAGTCATCTGTAATAAGATTATACCAATTAATATGGTTGACTTACTTAGAAGTTTAACATGAAATTTGTATTCTATAATTTTTATGTCTTTTATTTCTGAACGATGGAATATTTAATTAGCAATTTTCAGTACCTTACTCTCAGCTTAGCATTGTATTTCAAAGTGATTTAGATAATTACGTAAAGTTAACATGCTTATTAGAGAAAGAGCATTTTGAAAAAGAAAAACTATATAATGACATACATGCACTTTGTAAATGAGAATTTTGCACCCTTCTAAAATATCAATGAGCGTAAATACTACTTTGGCAACATGATTACATTAGTAATGTGGAGAAATTTCTTTTAATGAATTAAGGATTTATGTAGGTTTAAAAGTAGGTACCACTTTTACTTTATAACTTAATTTAATATATATATTGGGTCGGCAACTAAGTAATTGCGGATTTTTAAAAGAAAATCAAAGACAATTTTTTCATGGAACTAAATAACTTTATTCTGTAATGTATTGCCCATTTTGATCAATGACCTTTTGCCATCTTTCAGGCAGCATCATAATCCCACGTTCAAAAAACTTCTGGTTTTTATTAGCAAAAAACTGAATCAGGTACGATTTGACATCATCATCATTATTGAAATTTTTACCATTCAAAGAGTTTTGTAAAGATCGAAACAAAAAGTAATCAGATGGTGCAAGGTCAGGACTATATGGTGGATGTGGCAAAACATCCCAACCAAGCTCCATTAATTTTTGCCGAGTGACCAAAGATGTGTGTGGCCTTGCATTGTCATGATGGAATACAACACCTTTTCGATTTGTCAATTCGGGCCGCTTTTCTTCAACTGCATTGTTTAATTTCGTTAGTTGTTCAATGTAGACATCAGAATTGATCGTTCGGTTGGGTGGTAAGAGTTCAAAGTAGACAATTCCTTTGTAATCCCACCAAACTGATAACAAAACCTTCTTTTGATGAATATCAGCTTTTGATGTTGTTTGAGTTGGTTCACCTGGCCTGCTCCACGATCTTTTCCGCTTGATATTGTTGTAAACAACCCATTTTTCATCGCCAGTTATCAGTCGTTTTAAAAATGGATCATTTTCATTACGTTTCTTTAGCAAATCGCAGCTGCTAATGCGTTGCGTTAACTGTGATTCTTTCAGTTCGTGAGGAACCCATGTATCGAGTTTTTGAACATAGCCAAGTTGTTTTAAGTGATTTTCAATGCATGTATGTGATACATGAAGCTTCTCTGCAATCTCACGTGTTGTACTGTGACAGTCTGAATTGATTATTGCTTTGATTAGGGCGTCATCAACTTCAACTGGACGACCAGAGCGTTTTTCATCTTTGAGTGAAAAATCACCAGAACGAAATTTGGCAAACCAATTTTGACACTGCCGTTCTTTTAAAGCTTCGTCACCATAAACAGCACATAACTTTTTATGAGCTTGCGATGCGTTTTCCCTTTGCGGAAATAAAAAAGCAAAATATGACGAAAATGTTCCTTTTGATTTTCCATTTTTCAACGAACGCCAAACGAAAACTACAAAACAGATCAAAAAACTTTTTTTACTGATTAACAGCTGAATAGCCAACTATCAAATAACAAAATGTGTTTTACATTTGTACTACGTCTGCAAACCTAAAAATTCAACTGAAGCATATATGTGTGAAACCCGCAATTACTTAGCTGCCGACCCAATACATATATGTATGTGCATATATGTATATGTATAACATATATACATATATGTATGTGCATTCCTATCTATACACACATAATATTAATTTCTGGGACATTGGTCTGTTTTAGCCATTAGACTTAGTCAAAATCTTTGCTCTTCCTGGGTCTCAAACCTGCTGGCTTTCCAAGTGGAATTTACACCATTCGCTCCCTTGGTTCTTAGGCTTTTGGATTTGGATTGGAACTAAGATGTCAGCACTCCTGCTCCTCCAGTTTACCAACTGTAGGTCTTGGAGCACTCAGTCTTTATAAATATACAAGCCAATTACTTATAATTTCTCTCTCTTTCTCTCTCTCTCTCTTCCTCTTCTTCATATATATGTACATTTCCTGTTTCTGGAGAACCCTTCTGATAACAGTGGAGTAGGAGAGTATATGATTCTTTATAACATTTAACAGAAAACAGACAGATTGGGTGCATTCTGTTGCTCTGGTAATGGCTGAGAGAGAATGTACAGAGGAGAAAGAGAAACAATTGAGTATGGATGGGCTCGAACCAGTAATTTTTCATTTAACAGCTGAGCACACTTATCAGCTGCACCACAGAGACCCAAGAAGAAATTGGGTGCATTCTGAAGAAACCCACTGGTGTTTAAAAAAGGGCTTCAAACCATTTCAGAACGAATAAAGACAGGATAATGAATGATTTCACTTGGAGGGAAGTAGACTAAGAGGAGAAATTAGAGCTCTCAGTATTGAAAGAGATGTGATAAAGAAAAAGGCACCTGTTATTTGATCTGGTGGATTTGTCTGGTAGAAAGAAAGGGCATTATTGTTTTATGTTGAGCCAGCTTAAGATATAATAGTACAGGTTAGAGGGAGGCAATAATACATTATAATTGTTGAATTGATATTGTCTTATTATAAAGCAACTAGAGGCCTGGTACACAAAATTTGTCCACTGGGAAGGGCATCCCTCAGCCTGCCTGTGCCCTCTCTTGTTGTCCAGGAGCCCTCAGGGGATGTCTGACAAATGGCTTAGGCCTGCTCCTAAGAGAGGCTCCCACCACTGCCGCTGCCCTCACCAGCTGTGAGCCCAACATCTGGCTGAGTGGTACTCCCCTTGTGGGAGCACACTGACCACCAGGGGGCAGCTCCTGCAGCAAGTGTATGCCCCCTGGTGGTCTGTGTGCATCATAGCGACCAGTCCTTCTGCTATTGGGTCAACTTGCATATTAGCCTTTTATTATGTAGGATAAGTTCTTTGATGCTGGAAGTGCTTAAAGAACAAAAATATGAATACTCCAGAAATGTTTAAAAATTTTTAAAGAAATGCTACTCTACAATTTTTCCACCTATATAATTTACTGAATCTCTAGTCAAACTGATTAGAGGAGAAAGGGGTTTAAATATTTGACTTTGCTTTTTTTTTCTAATTATCCTCAAGGATAAATGAACTTTTAATTTTCATCTAGATTTATTGATAGTTGTTTCCTGGATAACATAAATTTATGATCATATATTATTGTGATTTTAAAAAATATATGTGAAATAATGTTAAAAAATCTTTAAAATAAAAAATGGAGCATAGAGAAACTGTTTCATCTGGAAACAAACATAAATCTGTTGCATAGGTTAAGGGGAATGGTGAGGGCTCTAAATTATTTACGATTTCAGCTACTATTGTAATGTCTAGACTTAGATTGGTACCTGCAAATATATTTGGATTGAAATGACAGCAAAAACATTTTCTACAAGTATATGTGATATTTGATGTATCCAGACAAAGCTTTATTTTTTTCTATTGAAAGAAAAATAAGTTGAAATTATTTTTATATTTGTTTAGGATAAACTAGAGGCCCTCCCATTGATTCTGTGGATTTTTCCTCCAGTTAAAAATTTTAGATTTAGCAAGAATCCTAAAAAATTACTTAGACTGGATGGATACTTTTCATTTCATAGATGAGAAAAGTGGGAATTTCTGACTTATAAGAGTTTGCAAAACTATTTTTCTGGCTCTGATACAACTGGAATTAGTGAGCAGACAATTTTCTCTTACTACTCTGCTCCGATTCCACAAAGTGGAATACTCTGAACTACATGTGTATCCCATGGAGTGGCTCACACACCAGTTACTCTCTACCAACATTTCCCTTTACTTAGGTCCTCCTCACAGAATTCCTGTTCACCCTCCAGCATGAAACACCATCACTTTTCATTTCCTAGTTGAGAACCAAATTGTGAACAGATTTCAGCAATGTTGAGCTTTAATTGTTGAAATTGATTTTGAATGGAATCTAATAGTTTATTTTGCAAATTGACTGAAGTCCACTTAACTTTAAGTTTCAATATGGCTTGTGTATAATACGCACAGCTTCTATTTTTTTTAAATATGTTTTTTAGATTGACCTCAGAGAGTGGAAGGTAGAGGAAGAGAGAGAAACATCAATGATGAGAAAGAATCATTGATGGGCTGCCTACTGCATGCCTCTTACTGAGGATTAAACCTGCAACCTGGGCATTTGCCCTGATTGGGAATTGAACCATGACCTCCTGGTTCATGGGTTGATGCTCAGCCACTGAGCCACATTGGCTGGGCAGTTTTTATTTTGTTATTACTATTACCAAAGCTAACCATTGCTCTAACTGTGCCTACTTTACATGCTATTACATTACTAGTCTGGAGATAAGGTGTACTCAAAAGTGTTTGTGCTGGAAATACTTTTATGTTATTGTACTGACTTTTTCTTTCTCTGACTATACTTTGGATTCTGTAAGTCATATTTAAGTTTCTTTTCTTAACATTACAACAGTTTATGTTCTTGAGCACATATTTTAGCTGTTAAAAGTAAAAAAGAAAAATATCAGTTTTTGCTTTTAAATGCAAAACTGACAAAGTAGTCATAGATGTTTAATGAAACTATTGCCAGACTGTGAATCCTTATGGGGATATACAAGTGAAAACAACATATTTCATCATTTGTCATAAATGCTTGCTAATGAAGACAGCCTTTAAATAGGAATAGTTTCAACTCCCTCTCATTTTTAAAAATATATATTCAACTAAAGAAAAACACAGTCATGTTCATATTCCAGCAATCTTTAAAAAAAAATAGAATATGCATGGAAATCTACCAATGTTGCCGATGCTAGGAAAATGTTTCTTCTGAAGTATCCTGCAATCCTTCTGCTTGCCACAAATTTGCTTGAACAAATTAAAAACTTCATATTTAAAATTTCTCTCAAAGCAGATAAAACCTTAGCAACAGACTTAGAATTACCATGACTATATACGATTGATAATGTAATACCCAATATGAAGATTTTTCTTCCAAAGGTTTCCTTTAATAATTGCCATGACACATTTGTTTAAAAATAAAGAGCATGTTAGCCCTGGCTGGGAGTGGCTTCGTTGGTTGGATGTCGTCTTGAGCACAGAGCAGTCACTGGTTCTATTCCTGGTCAGAGCACATGCTCTGGTTGCAGGCTCAATCCCTGATAGGGGCATGCAGGAGGCAGTCAATCAATGGTATTCTCTCATCATTTCTCTCTCTCTCTCTCTCTCTCTCTCTCTCTCTCTCTCTCTCTCTCTCTCTTTCTCTTTCTCTCTTTCTCCCTCTCCCTCTCTTTCCCTCTCTTCTTCTCTCCCTCCTTCTCTTTCCCTTCCTTTATAAAAATCAATGAAAAAATCTTTAACAAAATAAAATCTTTAAAAACTGTTTATTATCCTTTGTTGGTTCCCATAAATTCATATGAAACTAATTGTTGAAATATTTCTAAATGCATTTTCAGATTTCCATGGTATATTATTGACTAATTCTCTTTGATATCAAAAACTGTTGTGGCACTGAAACCGGTTTGGCTCAGTGGTAGAGCGTCGGTCTGCGGACTGAAGGGTCCCAGGTTCGATTCCGGTCAGGGGCATGTACATTGGTTGTGGGCACATCCCCAGTAGGGGGTGTGCAAGAGGCAGCTGGTTGATGTTTCTCTCTCATCGACGTTTCTAGTTCTTTATCTCTCTCCCTTCCTCTCTGTAAAAAAATCAATAAAATATATATTTTTTAAAAAACACAAAAAACAAAAACCCCCAAAAACTGTTGTGGCAATAGCTAGGACTTGAATGATTATTGTATTATAGAGAATTTATTACTTCCTCTAACATAATTTCACAGAGAACTTCACCTAATTTTTAAAGATCTCATACCACCATCTTTCTCACTGCTACTGCTATTCCTAATGATTCCTTATATTTACCTTAAAATTTTAAATTTTACGTATTTTAAGTTTTTAAAAATAAGTTGAAGAGATAAGAGGTATTCTATGTAGTTGAAAACCCCTAGGAATTAATATTGCATAATTGTGGATTCAATAATGATTTTAACTGTCAACCCAGTTTGTTGAATCAAGAAGGATATGACTGAAGTAATGGATTAATTTGTTCCGATTTTATATATAGTAGAATTCAGTTTGTGAAGGAGAGAAATTGTATGTGTGTATCTGCCATCACAGAGACAACTATCAGTTGTCATCAGCATGCTGCCTCACAGTGTCGGATGGGAAGAAGCAATTAATATAATTAACTATTTACATTTGGTGGCCAGATCATTTTTGTCATTGAAATACCATGCTTAATTTCTGCTCTTTCCTTGAACATTTTTGGTGCAGGATTTATAGTCTGCTAAAAATGTGGAATACAATAAATAAAATATATGTTTTCAAGCATTGGTTTAACAAAAAACACAACCCTGAAATCCTTGAGAGGAGCATAAATGAGATCAGACCTAAAATTTCACTGGGATTCTTCACTAGAGGTTCTTTTCAGATCACAGTACAAGAAGGGAGAATACAAGCAGAGTTAGACAAACTCTCATGATGAGGAGGTAAAGATAGGAGTTGTGGGAGATGAGGAGCTGTAATTTGCAGGGCAAAATACCATAGTGGAAGTAACTTTAAGGTCAAAAGATGTCAAGAAATGAAGAGAAGAATTCTATTGAGTCTCTGGCTTATTTACATAATCCTCCCTATATTATTTTCTTCTAATAGATATATAGTTTTACTTTTCATATTTATATCTTAATATATGTTTTAAATGGAGTCCACTTTTAATTATAGTGTAAGAAAAGGCCAGTTTTAATGTTACCCATAAAGTGAGACAAAAACATCCATTAAAAATAGAATGTCTGTTTTTCATTTACTTCTGGTGCATTTTTACCGTATATGATACATACATATATATATATGTATGTATCATATACGGTAAAAATGCACCAGAAGTAAATATATAAAAATGCACCAGAAGTAAATATATATATATATATATATATATATATATATATATATATATATACACACACACACACATACACATTCATTGGACTCTCTCAATGGGTTGTATTTTTTAATCATTAGTCCATTTGCCTGGTCTTGCTCTAATTCCTTATTTATTTTTTTAAATCATGATCTTGTAGTATGTCTAAGGCTGTTGTGGGAAATTTCAAATTTGAAGAAATTCCCTAAAATTTGAGGGAAGTATTTCAAATGTGTTGTTGTGAAGTAAGATAATGTTATGCTACGGTAACAAGCAACTGTCTAATCTCAGTGTCTAAAAACAACTTACCTTTGGGAGCTACATGCTATGTGCCATCAAACCATTCCTGAAGGCAGCATGGTGTGGTGATGAAGAGCATGGACTATGGGACCAGACCCGATGGGTTCCCATGCCGACTCTGTCATTCATTTGCTGCCATATCTTTGTTGGGCTATTAATTTTTCCCTACTTCAGTGTCCTCATCTCAAGAATGAAGATGACATGAATAATACTTTCCTCATTTAAATGTGCAAGGAAAGAAACAATGAAAATCTCACAGCTCTTTTAAGATATTAACCTTGATTTCAGATTTCTGGACTCCCCAACTATTAGACTATGCATTTCTCTTGTTTTAGGTCACCTGTTTATAGTACTTGTTACAGAAGCCATAGAAAGCTAATACACCATGTAAGTTTATATTAAATTTTAAAAAATACATTCACATAGTTTGGTTTAATACTGCTGAATTATATAATGTGAGCTGATGCTGAGTTCATGATGTAAAACCACTTATGAGATTAAAATTTACAAACCTATAGAGTTGAAATCACATGGTGGCTTAGCCTCTCAACTTGTAGACACAAAAACCCCTCTCCCATTGCAGTGATCAAAAACATCATGGACTACAAAAAATACATAAGTAGAAGGATATTGAAGCCACATGTAAATTTTTAGTATGCCTTCAAGCTTATTTGCAATCACAATTAGATGTCTAGAGCAAATTTAGGGAGTAGTCATATCTTCCAATGAAAGAAGAACAAACTATGTGTGTGGAAACTTTCTTCTCAGCAAAACCATTATAAAAAATCAACTGCAAGTTAATGAATGCTAATGATATTAGTTCTGCCATAAGACTACGTAAAGAGATATAATGTAATAAAAATGTATGCTCGTTCATTGATGTGCACATATATATCCCAGGAGAAGAAAAACTATTAATTTATGAGCCTTTATAGAAAGGAAATGTGAAAGTATTTCAGTTAATTCAGATCTATCAATGAACACCTCTGCTAGAACATTTTAGATTCACAATAACATGATTAATACAAATGTAATGAGACTTAATTAACAATATCTGACAATTTATGTCAAATTGCTATCAGTCATGCATTTTAATAATGCATTAATTATTAAGTAATTTAAAATATTAAAGAATATATGACATACACTTGTATCAATCTATTTCATTAGGATTAGGACTGAGTAAGACCCACAATTAATGATTACTGAGTTTTTTAATGTTTAACACAAACTTTATGATCACATATCTAATTTTAATGACATTTTCAGATTTCAAAGAAGGAATTTTTATCAGCTCAGTGAAATATTAATGTATCCAGAATATAAGTAAATATTATGTAAGATAATCAGTTGGAGGGTGTACATCAATTTCAGAATTCAGTCCAACATTTTTAATTCTTTTTTGTAAATCTGAATTAAATTATATCTCAGGGGACCATAGATACTCATACATGCAAAAAAAATTTTAAAAGCATACATTAATGAATATCCACTAAGCAATAACATTATGTGTTTTGATTGCATGAAATAAGTGAAGGGACCAATAAAATGAAGAGGAATCCATATGCCAAAGTAAAACCATTTTACATAGATTTTCCACTTTTAAACAGTTGATTTACATTATACAATGCTACCTATAAAGTAGACACTGGCTTTGATTCATCATTCAGATTCCTACTGCTTTTAAGAAGGTTACATCCTTAGAATAACTTTGATATTTGCAAAATATAAAAATAATAGTGATAACTGCTAATGGTTATGAGAACTTACTGTTTATATTCTAACTAGAGGTCTGGTGCATGAAAATTCATGCACTGGAGTGTGGGACCCTCAGCCTGGCCTGCCCCCTCTCACCGTACAGGAGCCTTCAAGGGCGGGAGGTGACCCAGTGATTAGGGGAAGATGACGCCCTATCACACTTCTGCTACTGCCTCAGCTGGCCTTGGTTACTTGAGCCTCAGTCGGCCTTTGGCAACTGGGTAGCTGCCACCAATGGCTTGCCTGTGCCTTGAGCAGGCCCTGGGCAGCTGGAGGGCTGAAGGGACTGGGTGCCGCCATATTGTGGATGTGGGCATTGCCATCTTTGAAGGTGTGGCAGTCAATTAGCATATTCCCTCCTTATTGGCTCTGGACGCTGCCATCTTTGCGACAGTGTGAGGATTAATTAGCATATTCTTGCTTTATTAGATAGCATGCCCACAGTTGCACAGCTGGACAGGGACAGAGATGTACTGTATGTGAATCTGGGTAAACTGGTTCCAGAGTCTCTTTTTTAAATCTAGAAACAAAAAGTGACTTTATATGTAATGCTAAGAGACATAACAATTCTTTTCAAAAATATATATTTTTATTGATTTCAGAGAAAAGGGGAGAGGGTGAGAGAAATAGAAACATCAATGATGAGAGAGAATCATTAATTTGCTACTTCCAACACGCCCCCATTGGTGATTAAACCTACAACCCATATGTCCTGACCAAGAATTGAACTGTGACCTCCTGGTTCATAGGTTGACTCTCAACCACTGATTAATTCTTGCCTCTCTTTAAAAACCTTTAATTTATTGCTTCTTTAATAATGAGAAATGATTGTTTATGTCTTCATTATTGAGAACATCATATCCATTTCTTCATTTGGAAACAGAAATACAGTAAATGGTTCTTAAGTTTGCAAATTATCTGAATCTGATTGCCCATCATGCCCTTTCCTAATGTCCATGCAGCTTACTAAATCTTATTATTAGAAAATGGGTTCAGTAATCAAAAATATCTGGAAAACTGGGACTAAAATAAAAATCTTTCTTTAGATTGTTTCAACTTAACATATTAATGCAATTTTGATGTCTAAGAGGGGATTATATTATCAGACCTCTAAAATTCTTTCACTTAGATGTAAAAGACCATCTTCATTGTTCATTTTGTTACCATGAATTTAAAATCAATTATTTAATTTAGAACAGTTAACTTAATGTTAAAGCAGACTCAGAATTGTTCACTGAAGCCTAATATGCACGAATACATATATTGTGAAAATAAAAATAAATAAAAGGGCTCAAAATTTGTAAATTATATTTCATTCTTAAAAAGCCCACAGATTAAGACAATGGAACAAGTCACATACTTGCAGAAAATATTTTTGAAACACATATCTGATAAAGAACTGGTATCCAAGTTATAAGCCTTTAAACTCTACAATAAGAAAACAATGCAATTAACACATAGGTAAACTATTTGAACAGACACCTCACCAAAGAAGGTGTACAGATGGAAATAAGCATGTGCAAAAATGCTCCACATCATACTCTTCTGGGTAATTGCAACTTAAAACAATGAGATACCACTTCACACATTGGAATGGCTAAAACCAACAGGAGCAACATCATCAAATGCTGGTGAGGATGTGGAGCAAGAGGAACTCCCCTTCAGTTCTGGTGGGAAAGCAAAATGTTGCAGCCATTTTGAAAGACATTCGAGGTTTTTGCAAAGTTAAACATAGTCCTACTGTGCAATCTAGCCATTGTCCTCCTAGGTATTTACCCAATTAATTGGGTGATTGGGTCCATGTTAAAATGTCCTCTCTAGATTCCAGGATGATTTTAATATCTTTAAGGTTATACTCATTTCCATTTGTTCTACTCTCCATACCATTTTGTACAGTATGCTAAAATGCAAGGTTGTTGGTGTCACTTTTATTATCTTTCCTCATCACTAAGGATCAAACGTGTAAAAGATAAGTGAGAATAAGAGGAAATGGGAGTCTCTGTTCTTGTGTTAGATGTCAAAGAGGAAAAAAGGATCTATTGGTTAAAGAAGGCAGAATAAAGATTATTCAGATAAAACAATGAATCAAATTTTGTCAAATTATATATAATTACTGAATGTCTGGGTATTAGCCAGTAACTGTTGCATACATTCCCTGCAGTTTGAAAAATTTAATGAATTCCCTCATCAAGGAGCCTTTACTGCACCTGGCTTTGTGCCAGTATTTGAAGTCAGGTAGCATGAATCAGAGCTCATTGTTGTAACCATACAGTCATTGCTTACTATGATGTATGCATGTCTCTCTAGAATGTTTGTGAGTGCTTGTTGGGTAGATTAGTGTTTTACTCGTTCTTATACATTTACATGGTGCATAATCTTATTCTGCTCACAGAAAACAAATGTCTTATTGAACTTGAGAGAGTTTCTTTTTTGTCTATCCTTCTATTAATTGCATCAAATAATTTAGACACTAAAGTTAATATTTGATCTTAACTTTCTAGTTGATTATTTAACATACTCCATGTAAGCAGAGAAATCTAATTGGCTTTTCCCTTCAGTTATGAACTCAGCCTCTAGAACTAGCATGTCTGATAACTTAGTCACCTTGGATAGAGAATTCCTTGTAGCCAAAACCGGTTTGGCTCAAGGGATAGAGCGTCGGCCTGCGGACTGAAAGGTCCCAGGTTCGATTCAGGTCAAGGGCATGTACCATGGTTGTGGGCGCATCCCCAGCAGGGGGTGTGCAAGAGGGAGCTGATCGATGATTCTCTCTCATCCATGTTTCTAACCCTCTATCCCTCTCTCTTTCTCTCTGTAAAAAATCAATAAAATATATATTTTTAAAAAAAGGATTCCTTGTAATTGTGAGATATTTCAGAATATTTTGAATCCTACACTAGTAAAAATAACTTGCTTGCCACTAACTTATAAGGTTGTGGCAAGGATCAAGAGAGATAACTTATGAGAATTTTCATTTGAAATCCTCAACTATAGTATAAAACATTATGTTACTATCAACTTAAAAAGTAACAGTTAAGCACTGAGAAGTTAATAAAAATTTTAAAATACTTTTGCACTAGGCTGATATTGCTGAATGGAGATTTGTTGAAACTCAAGATAAAATCTCTTTTGGGCTCTGTTGCCTTTTCTCCTCCAGCTGTGCTTATTTCCCATGGGATTTGCTCCTGAAAGCCAGTGGTCTCTTTAGTTTCTGTAGTTCCGCTTTCCTGTGCTGATTTAATACTAGACTCAGTCACCCGCTGTCATAGAGGAAGGGAATGTTTCGTATCTTGTGAGTCAGGGTCAGCTATTGCCTGATTGTCAAGTACGTTCTATGATCCTCACCGCCTTTTCTCCTCAGGCCTTCACAATGATCAAAGATGATCAACCTAGAAACTCATTTCCAATTCCCAAGAATAATGATCGATTCTCAAGGCAATTTCTTGTTGTAAATGATTGCCGGGTAAAGGTTTATGGCCCGTAAGAATGACCAAGAATATTAACCTCAGACAAACATCAGTTCTTACAAATTTAGTACAAACACCAATGTGTGGATCCCAAGGTGATGTTTTAAAATTTATTTCAGAGTGTGGGCATGGCTGTTGGCACTATGTACTGTAGTCCTTTTCTCAACCATTCTCTTGCTGCTTCAGAAAGTATTTTTAAAATAAAAACATCCAGTTTTATATCTCAGTGAAATTGGTAGTAAAGAGTAAAAGAGGTCAAATATATGGTGACAGAAGATTTGACTTTGGGTAGGTAGTAAGCATAGTGCAATATATAGGTGATGTGTCAGAGAATTGCATACTTGAAACCTACATAATTTTATTAGCCAATGTTATCCTAATAAATTTAATTTAACATTTTAAAAAATGAAATAAAAACATCCAGTATTGGAGAAATCATATTTTTTCAGTCTTTCCCTTTTCTCCCCCTCTTTATCCCTCAACCTTATCTCTCCCCCTTCCCTCCCAATAAATGGCTATGGCTGTACATACCTAGCTTCCAAAGGTAATGATTTTTGGGGGAAAAAATCAAGGGAGAAATGACCTAGCATGTTATTTGTACAAAGGATGCTTGGTAAAAATGGAAAGTATTATACACATTGTTATTTTTACAGTGGTGCTTTTTCCTCTAAGCAAGGTTTAACTTGATTCAATATTTGTCTGCCATTTCATATGACTTTTTCAAAAATTTTCAATTGTACAATTGCAAATAATGGTGAATTGTGAGCCTTATGTCATACCAAGGAAATAATTGTGTCACATAACAATTATTTCTGTTTGCTTTTTGCTATTTTCATCTCCATTTCCATGTGCATTCATAATTGCTGGGAAAATATTCTTACTAAATTACCCCAGAGAAGGAAGTTATGCAGTAAAAATGTTACTTCTACAGTTAATATTTCACTGGAATTATGAGTTGTGTTTAATTTTTCATGGCAGCTTATATATTTTGTTTTTGATTTAAGTCCATAAAGTCAGAGATTATATTCTCTCTGTGAGTATCTCTGTATTTCATGGGCTAAGACACACATTGTTCATAGTTACTTGGTAAATATTTACTGAATGAGCAAATTTGGAATTTAAATGCAATTCTCTTCTATTAATTTTTCTTTGTTGATATTGTGTTTTAAACAAATCACTTTATTCTTTTAATATTTACATACCAAGCTCTCATTTTGAAAGATTATACCAAAATATCTTTAAGCTTTTTTATAATGCATAAATTTTTATTGCATTTATAATTTTCTTCTGAATACAAAATAATGCAGGTTGATAAAATAAAGTATTAATATGTAAATAAAAATCACCCAGTTCCAGAACTATATACTGCCACATGTCCACTTATTTAATAGTATTAATTTCTAACTGAAGACAACTAATTAATAGAAAATAATAAAACAACATGCTTACCCATTTTTGCAAATTTTTATGTATGCAAAGTGACTTCCTTAGAAATAAATTGTTATACACAAAGACATAGATAAATTAAAGGTTTTTAAACTAATTACGTATTTTAATTTTTTAAAAATTTATTTGAACTAAAAAAAAAAAAAAGAAAGAAAACCTTTTTACCCAACTCTTTCACCTCCTAATCCTCCACCTTTGGTGACCAGCCACCAATCTGTAGTTTGTATCTATGAACTTGTATATCTTTCTATCTATTTATCTATCATCTATTTATATGTGTATAATATAGATATTGATGATATAGGTATAGATTGCACATATAAAGACATCAATCATATGGTACTTGTCTTTCTCTGATTTATTTCACTTAGCATAATGCCCTCAAAGGTCATCAATGGTGTCACAAATGGCAAGATTTCATTCCTTTAATATGGCTGAAGAACATTGTATATATACACATTTTCTTTATCTATTTACCAATTGATAGACATTGAGGTTGTTTCCATATCTTATCTATTGTAAATAATGCTGCCACAAGCATGAGGTGCATGTATCTTTTATATTAGTGTTTTCATTTTCTTTGTATAAATAACAACAGAAATTGCTAGATTATATGTAGTTCTATTTTAAATTTTTCTGTGGAGCTGCCATACTGTTTTACAGTATCTGCTCTAATTTACATTCCCAACAACAGAGTGCAAGAGTTTTCTTCTGTTCTTGCTAATAGCCTTTCTAACAGGAGTGAGGTGATATCTCATTATGGTTTTTGTTTGCATTTCCTGGATAACTAATGATACGTAACATCTTTTTATATACCTGTTGGCCATCTGTATATCTTCTTTGAAGAAATTTTTATTTAGATCTCCTGCCTAAGTTTGTTTTCAATAATTCTTTATTGTTGAAAGTATTATATATGTCCCTCTTTTTCTCCCATTGACCCCTCTAGCCTATCTCCATCCCAGGCCTTCAGCACCCAATTATCTGTGTCCATAGGTTATACATATATGCATAAAAGGTCATTGGTTGATTACCTCCCACCATTCCTCTCCCCCCCCCCTTCCTCCTGGAGATTCCACACTCCGATGTCTCTGGATCCACTCCGTTTATCAGTTTATTTTCTTATTTAGATTCCACATATGAGTGTGATCATGTTATACTTGTGTTTCTCTGAGTGGCTTATTTCACTTAGTATGATACTTAATCAGATTTTTTTCCTATTGAGTTATATGAGTTCTCTATATATTTTGGACATTAGTCCCATATTAGATACATTATTTACACATATTTTCTTTCATTCAGTAAGTTGCCTTTTTATTTTCCTGTAGGTTTCCATTGTTGTGAGCTGTTATTTACTCCAGGTGATGGCAGTAAAGGACCTTTGCTCTAGTTGCAAAAATAAAAGAGCAAAGCTCAAACACTTAAACTTCTTCCATACAAGAAATAAATAGCCCCTACTTGTCAAATCACATATACCCAGATGTACACATGCACACATACCTGAACTATCATACTAATGATATATACAAAAATCCCAGAAAATTGTTAAATTGACAATTTACTTTTTATCTTAATATATAACAAATTATGTGTTTGTTCTTGTTTCATTTTACTGTATTATCTCTTTAATTTGACATGTTTTAGCATAAGAGTCAACTCACTTATATGACTTGATAAGCTAGTAGAAATATTTATACTATACATAGGGCATTTTAAAGTGCACCTGGATAATAAATAAATAAATGGTATGTTGAGGGACAGGTGAGACCTCAATAAAACTGTTTAGTTCAATTTTGTCACATAAAGCAGATGGCAACAGAGCTATGTTATATAAATGACAAATTTCAAATGAAAAACATTACATCAATCCTTCAGAATGTTAAGTAGAATTGCAACAGGTCACTGAAGAAGGAATAAATGGTAGAGAATGTACTTAAAATTTAAAAAGTTGACTCATAAACACTATAGAAAACAAATTCATTGAAGTTTTTTAAATACATTTTTCTATTGAGTTCAAAGAGGAAGGGAAAGGGAGAGAGAAATAGAAATATCAATAATGAGACAAAATCATTGATCAGTTGCCTCCTGCACTCCCCTCCCCCTTACTGGGGATTGAGCCCACAACCCTAGCACATGCCCTGACCTGGGATTGAACCTTGACCGCCTGGTTTATAGGTGGACATTCAACCACTGAACCACACTGGCAGGCTGAAGTGTATTTTAATTGCTGACCAATAAGCATACTCTCTAGCCAAAAATGTAGTAGCCCTGAATTTGTGTATTGTAAATGTATATTCAATAATAATGATACTTAAATAGGAAAATAAAAAGTATTGTTGGTATTGACTCATATAATTAGATTTTGTATATGTTGTGAAAATTCTAGATTCTATAGGTTGACTTTATATATTTTTTGTTTTCTACAGCAGTGAAATGCTAGAAGGCCCTTTTATAATTGCTGAGTTTTACTGTTATCAAACCTTTTATACATAGTTTTAGTAATTACATCAGTTTCATCATTCTAAATTTGTAGTTGAAATGTCCAAGACTTAGAATCATTCAATGACTTGTTCAAAACCATAGAGCTTCTTAGTAGAAGATCTGGAAATAAAACTCAAGACCATTTTTTCTTTCTTTTGCATCATGCTATTCTTTTTCTTTTATTCTAATCAGCCAAATAAACAAACAAAACCTTTACCGATTTTGGACAGATTCTCCTTTCAAATGAGATTCATGTTTAGATGAGGAAGAGCATGCCTTCCCACTGCTGGCTTCCCCATCTGGAGTGCTTGAGCTCTGGGATCCTTGAGTTACAGAAATTGCACTCTGTGTAGAACTCCTCTCTCTGTCAAGTTGATCCTATCTTGGCCCTTTTACTATGAAAATAAAGAACTTGGCAAAAGTAGGTTTACAGTTACTAGTATGTAAAAGAGTTCATTCTTTTATTACTATTTATTAATTAATGTGTTATTTTCCATACAAATAATTATAAGCTTTATTTTGCCCTACCCTGTATGCTTGCTTCTGCCCTAAAGATTTCTGACTTTCTTTTTCACCACTTCATATTTAGCATTATGCAAACTTATTTCATATAAAGATACATTTTTTTGAAAATTCAATTTTGAAAACAGGGCACTTTTCCCAGATATATGAAAAACTTAAATAAGGGGCAATGTAACAAGCTCAAGAATGAACTATATTTTATATTACTTTCCTACAGGACTTTTTAAAAAAATAACTATTATATAGGTAACATATATGACATATATTTACATTTCAAGATGACTTCTAGACTAAAGTTTTAAATGTTTCAAAACAGAACAATACAATTAATGGAGCAAGAACCCACACTGGGGATCTAGCCCACAACCCAATCATATGTACTGACCTTAAAATCAAACCGTGACCACCTGGTTCATAGGTTGACTCTCAACCACTGAGCCATGCTGGTCGGGCATGAAAAAGTTATTATAGCCCATGTTTAAGATGGTCATTGAATAAAAAAACTGGAAGAGTAAAATATGCAGAGAATATAAATGTGGACAACAGTAAAAACACTGATAGTATAGAAAAAGAACAATGATCAACCTAATGTTAAAATAGGATAAAATCCTTTACCTCTTAACTGCTAAGAATTTTAGAAGCATTCTTAGGAAACTTTAGCAATAGTATATTTATCCAAAGTCACTAAGTTTTCAATTGAACAGGTAATAAAATATGTATTATTATTGAATTATAAGACTTAAATAAATCATTTCCATTTGAGCCTACTGGAGACCTATGAATTGAACCTTTCATGGCACCCAACTCTCCCCACCTCCATCCACATGCATGCAAATTGAGAACTATGAACTTCATAGTTGGCTTGCTTAAAAGATTAGAGCAAGCTATATGGCTGAAAAAAAATCATTTCATGATTTAGATAGCAGACCATGCTTGCTGTCTTGTGAGTTTGCAAAATTTTTCTTTGATTTTTCCTATTTGGATACATTAGATTTTTACTATGCTAATACTAATGTTAGGACATCAAATTTTAGGTAAGGTAGCACTTTGTTGATATGATTATATTTAGCAGATAACAAATAATTTGCCTATTTTTAGATGTTTTATTTTAATCCTCAGAGTGGGAATATTTTTCCACTGATTTTTAGAGAGAAAGGAAGGAATGGGGAAGGGGGAAAGTGAGAGAAAGAGAGAAACATCAGTGTACAGTATTAGAAACACATCAATTGGTTGCCTCCCACTGGCACCTGGTTGGAAGATTGAACCTGCCATCAAAGTAAGTGCCCTTGACCAAGAATCAAACCAGAGACCCTTCTGTCCATGGGCCAACACTCTAACCACTGAGAAAAACCAGCCAGGCTAATTTGCTTATTTTATAAAGGAAAACACTCGACCAGAATGTTTTTTATAGATAGTTGAAGCTGGAACTCAAGTATCTTATATTCCTAGATCAGAACTATATATTACCATATATTGTCTAGTCTGCTTCTAATCATATGAAGTATATAGAAAGGCAATTTTTAAAGAAAAGTTTAGGATAAATCAAAATAAAACTATTTAGGAAAAAAAGTTTGTCAATTGCAAAAACAAAATTCTTTGCAAACCTTTAAATATTATTTACATTCTATTTATTTCTTGCTCCATTAATTGTATTGTTCTAAGTGACCCCAGGATTGGAAACCAGAAGACCTAAGTTGATTGCTCACTGTAGTCCCATTGACTGAATGTGACAAGGTTACTAAAGCATACCCATCCCTGAGGGATACAGGATTGCTCCTAACCCACAGTTTGGTATCGGCACTCCCCTGTGGCTTTGCCATAGTGATCTCAGAATGCCTGGTAGTCTACTTCTCAATAATCACTCTCTCCCAGGGTAAGATTTGCAATGTGGTCTGGTGACTTTTTCATTCTATACTCACGTCACCTCTATTTTCTCTCACACAGGCATTTTACTTAATAGCATACATATTTGCTCATATAATACCATCTTGGGATCAGCTTCTCAGAGAGTTCAAAGTAATGCAGTGACCAAAGACTTTCTCATAATATTCCAATGCCAACATTGCCAAACGTAGAGCTGGTTATAACTAAGCTTGCATAACTTATAAGTTGAATTGCTAGTTTCAATTAACAAATTATGTGGGGTTTGGGAAGCTGGGGCAGAAGTGGAGGGATTGAGCAAAAAAGAAAAAACACTCATAGACATAGACAACTGTGTGGGGGTTGCTGGAGGGAAAGTATGAGTGAGGAAGGTGGTAGAGGGGTTAGGGGAGATAAATGGTGATGGATGGAGTCTTGACTTGGGGTGGTGAACATGCAATGCAGTGTTGTGGAATTGTGCACCTCAGACCTGTATAATTTTGTTAACCAATGTCACCCTAATAAATTCAATAGAAAAGAAAAAAACACGAAGAAAAAAATTGTGTGTAAAAGAATGAAGTCAGAGTGACAATGTCAAGCATTCTGTAATAATATGCTTTGTTATGGTGTCTTCTTGTTCTGTCATAAATTATAATTTCTTTTAAATATGATCATTCCCTAGTGTCTAAACACTATACAGTAAAAGTACACTTACACAGTTCATTGTGTAAGGAAATATTGTAATTTCCTTAGTGCCTAAAATACACAGAAAAAGTCTTCTTATATAGTTTATAGTGTGAGGTTAGCATATAAATTGAGAACATCAAGCTTAATTGATAAAAGAAATGTCAATGTGTCAGAATTTATTGCAATGTGGATGGTTTTCCTCTGAGCCCCAGGATCTGCTATGTACAATATATTCAGAAGCACTTCCCTGAAACCAAAATCAGAACAGCATCAAGTCCAGTTTTCACGACAGGGACATTTTTAGGGTAGATCCATGATCAAGGTCAATCCTATTGAACAAGGGACTAATTAAATGTTCACCTGTAGTAATTGCCCCTTTAGCTGTATAGTTAACTCCTCTCTACTGCTCTCTGAAGACTTTTAAAATAGCCAAAGAAGCAGTAAAGGTGGGTTGAACAGCATAGTCTATTATCAAACTGGAACTACAGTTTCTCATCTGAAACAATAATAGGCAATTATGCACACCAGAAAAAGCATTGTCATTGACCTTCAAATGAGAGAATGGATACTCATCTGCAAAAACTGTCTATGGAATTTTCCAGACTGTAGCACATTCTACTAAATGTTGATATAGTCTATATGCATTTTGGGTTTCTCCTTCTATTCAAAATAACACAAGCAAAAATAAAACAACAAAAAATAAGTCTTCAGTGGCGAGAAGCCATTTAAAATACCAAATCAGCTTAGAAATATACGCATATACATAAAATTACAATAATTCCCACAATAAAATAACTGGGAATGTTTTTCTCCTCAATCTAATTTGTGCTGCTTAAATAATAATAGTAATAAAAATTTACATAGGAAATGAGATCCCCTTCAAGGAAAAACATTTCTTTTTTAATCTTTCAGAAAACTCTTATTTGGAAACTGGCTCTCAGGAGGTAAAGTTTGCACAAACAGATACACACACAAATGGTGGGCAAATGAAATAAGAAATTTTACTCTCGGCTTCTTTAACATTGCTGAATATTGCTCAATCAGTTGGCAGTTTCTGCTATAAGATTAGAGACCCTACCTGGCTAGTGAGGCTCAGTGGTTGAGCATTGACCTATGAACCAGGAGGCCATGGTTCAATTCCAAGGTCAGAGCATATGCTTAGTTTGTGACTTGGATCCCCAGTGTGGGGCATGCAGGAGGCAGCCAATCAATGATTCTCTCTCATCATTGATGTTTATTTCTCTTTCTCCTTTTCCGTTCCTCTCTGAAATCAATAAAAATATGTATATTTAAATATTAAAGACCCTAACTTTCTCAACATTAGAAAAACTAAACTTTTGATGTAGAGAGCCAATTCCTAATATTCTGTCACTGTCACATGGGTAACATAATCCCTTAGCCTTGCAAACAGTGTAATAGGACCTGACTTGCTTTATCCTCTCTTCCCAATCCCACTGAGACTATTGTTCAAACTTGTCAAGTCCTGTATCACTTTCATACCACATTCTTTTACTGCTTGTATCTTGAATTTGACTCTTGTTCTCTGGGGATCAGAGTGCCACTGCCAGTAGTCATTTCACTGTCACCTTTAACAACCAGGGGAAAGATGGAACTACATACATCTATCTTCGATGGGTTTGAGTTTTCACCTCTCAAAGCACAGGGCCTTAAAAACATTCACTTTTGACTTACAAGTGTGTTGACCAGCACCCATTTCAACTATTAGGGATCACTGCCTGGGACATAGTCTTGAAATGATCTAGGGATTTTTTTCTTAACACTAGACATTCACATGGCTAAATTAAGAAAATTAAAAATGTGGGGTAGAACTTCTTATTTTCATTTTAGTTTTCTTTGTGATTCTATAATTGGAATGTTGTGATATTTAAAATATTTGAGCCCTCAAATTCATAGTTTATAGTAATATTGGCTATTTTTCGAGTGCTTACTATACATTGGGCACTGTTCTTACTGTTTTATATGTAACTAGAGGCCCGGTGCACAGATTTGTGTACTGATGGGGCCCCTCAGCCTGGCCTTCACCCTCTCACAATCCGGGACCCCTCGGAGGATGCAGGCTTATGGGGATTGGGCTGAAACTGCCACTCTGACATTTCCCATGGGATGTAGCAGTGCTTGAAGTGGCAGGCAGCTGGGGAGGAGCCTGAGCCAGGGCTGGATGCCATGCCATTCCTGCTCATACCAGTCCTGCTGCACCTGTTGGTGCGCTGAGGCTCCCACTGCTGCAGCTGTACTCGCCAGCTGTGAGCCTGGCTTCTGGCTGAGCTGTGCTCTCGCTGTGGGAGTGCATTGACCACCAGGGGGAAGCTCCTGTATTGAGTGTTTGCCCCTGGTTGGTCAGTGCACATCACAGCTATTGGTCGACCGGTCCAGAGGTCAACAAGTTGAAATGGTCGCGCATATATATATATATATATATATATATATATATATATATGTATATATATGATGTATTTAATCCTCATAGCTACTCTGCAAAGAAAGCTTTATTTTTATTACCATTTTACATTAAAAAAACAAGAATAAGCAGTAAGCAATTACCCATTTGTCTATATTGATATTCTAATATTGGTGCGCAGTCTTCTTTGCCAGGATGAGCACAGTGTAAAGAAATTTGTTTTAACTGAGAAAACAAGAAAGAGAAATAATCTCTCAGTGGTAAGCATAGGTTCAGCTGCTTAAAGAGGTCAACTCTGCTTCTTGGAAAGGCTGATCTAACTAGTTGGTTAGTCTATAAAACCACTGGAACCAGTAGATAAACCACAACTGACATTTTATTGAATATATGTATATTTGAAAACCAAATATATATATATATATATATATATATATATATATATATATATATATATATATATATGGCACCCTAACTTTTTAATCTCATTTCCAAAGTATTGGTTTGCCTGAAGGGAGTAACTTGGAACAATGAAATTGACAGGAGGAGCAGAAGAATGCCATTTTATCTGCCTTTTTGTGTAAGGCAAAAGCACTTCCCTGGAGACTCTATAAGAAAAAAAGAAAGGCATATTCATGCAACATCTGATGGTCTTGCTTCTACAACATAATCACATTCAGGACACAACCATTATGGAGTCTTGAAATTTGCTAGACCAATGAGGAAAATTTTTAAATGATTCTTCATGCATATATGTCAGATTCACCTCTGGGTGAATACTTGAGGTGAATGCTTGAGGTGAATACTTATAGAAATGAGATATTTCCAGACATCCAGTGGAATACCTTAAGGGATGTTGAAAAAAAAAGGCCAATATGTATTTTATAAAATTTGAGACACAAAATGAGTAACATAATCCCTTTGCCCTGCAAACAAAGTAATAGGACCTGACTTGATTTATCCTCTCCTCCCAATCCCACTGGGACTGTTGTTCAATCTTGTCAAGTCCTGCATCACTGTCATACCACATTCTTCTTCTGCTTGTATATTTTTATTATATTTATTTATTGATATCCATTTATTATATTTTATTTATTGAAAATGCTGTTTCTGTATTTTATAAAATTAGGATAATTAAAATTTATACCGTCAGTAATTTAGTTTGGAAAGATTATGGGTTTTTAAATATATATATTTGTATTAATTTTATAGAGCAGTGTTTCCCAAACTTCTCTAATGATGAGAATCACCTGGTGGAGTTGTTAAAATACAGATTCCTGAATCCCAACTAAGAAGTGCTAAACTAGAATTTTTGGGAACATATAGGTAAAATTGTATACTAGAATTTTTGGGAACATATAGGTAAAATTGTATACTAGAATTTGGGGGAACATATAGGTAAAATTGTATACTAGAATTTTTGGGAACATTGTATATACTATACAATTTTACCTATATGTTCCCAAAAATTCTAGTTTAGCACTTCTTAGTTGGGATTCAGGAATCTGTATTTTAACAACTCCACCAGGTGATTCTCATCATGAGAGAAGTTTGGGAAACGCTGCTAATATCTAGTGTTTTAAGTCTTATAAACTTTCAAAGCTACATGCTTCTGCTGTTCAATATTTTAGTTCTCTGTTTCTAAAACTGTGTAGCAGCCAGTCCTTTGGCTCTGATACCTTTAGATACTGGTGTTGTCTCCATGAACATGTTATGTCATGTGATAAGAGGCGCTTTGAAGTTTTAACTATTGTTACTAATCATCTGACTTTAAAGTAGGAAGAGGAGGGCATATCCTCTCAGTGTCCTTATTCTAATCACTCAATCCAGTAAAAGCAGATCTTTCTCTGGCTAGAACAAGGGGAATTCCATCAGGGTGCAGAAGGCTTGTGAAGGACTAGACCACTATTGGTGGCTGGAGATAAAGGTGGCAATGTGGAAAGCACCAGAACGAAATGAACTGTGCCAACAACCTTAATGAATCTTGCGGGCAGAATTGTCCTGAGAGCTTCAAGATAAGGATCTGTGTAGGTAACACCATGACTTTAGTCTGTCAGGCTCTGAGCAGAGGACCTAGCTGAGACACGCTGTGCCTGGATTTCTGACCCATGGAAATGCCAGATAATAAAGCTGTGTTGTTTTAAGCTATTGAGCTTGTGGAAGTATGTTATGGCAGCAATAAAAAAATGAATACAGACTGCATAAAGTAAAGTTGCATTATTTTCAAGAAAAACGACTTGAAATAATATAACTTTACATACAATAAACATTAATATTTCAGGAAAAAAACTACTTTAAATATAACAGTATTACCAAAACTGTACTAACAGTGTATAATATCACAAAAGTTAAAGGAAATATTAAAAATCTGCAAATAATAGGATTACTTCTATAATATTCTAAAATATTTCTTTTCCTTTTGGCTCTATTTTTGTTCATCAGTTTTTGTTGTTCATTATATTCCACAAATGAGTGAGATCATGTGATATTTATCTTTCTCCAACTGTCTTATTTTGCTTAGCATAATGTTCTCCAGGTCCACCCATGTTATAAATGGTAAGAATTCCTTCTTTTTTTTTTACAGCAGTGGAGTATTCCATTATGTAGATGTAACTACAGTTTTTTAATCCACCCATCTGCTGATGGGCACTTAGGCTGTTTCCAAATCTTAGCTATGGTGAATTGTGCTGCTATTAACATAGGGGTGCATATATCTTTTGTGATTGGTGTTTCTCTTTTTTTGGGATATATTCCTAGAAGTGAGCTCACTGGGTAAAATGGGAATTCCATTTTTTAATTTTTTGTGGAAATGACTACTGTTCTCCACAGTGGCTGCACCAGGCTGCATTCCCACCAGCAGTGCAAGAGGGTTCCCTAAGTGCAGTTACTTTTGATTATTTTCAGATATCATTTTTGTACACTTATATGTAACCCCCAAATCAACTCTTGTGCACTTTTGTAGTCATTTATAGACATGCAAAAAGAATGGAAAAAATTGAGTGGCACAATGAGCACATTCCCAGCTGAGGTCAAACATGCTGCACTCAGTTCTCTGAAATATGAATCTTCTTTCCAGTCTATTTAGTGCCATATGTTTCACATTTTTGTGCCTTTTTTTGTAATTTCTCTCTTTATAATGTTCCCCTAAACATAGTACTAAAGTGTTATCTAGTGTCCCTAATTGCCAGATGGCTATGATGTGCCATACAGAGAAAAAACAAAACAAAACAAAACAAAACAAAACAAAAACACACAAAAACACAACACAACCAGCCAAATGTGTGTTTGATAACTGTGTTCAGGTATGAGTTACAGTACTGATAATGGTGAGTTCAATGTTTATGAAGCAACAGCACAGTCCTTCCAGAAAATGGAAGAGTAAATTCTCAGCCTTTGTGTGAGGCCATTCCGAAAAATATAGTATCCGATATGACCACCAATGAAGAAGTATAGTAAACAACCTGTGGTGAGGTTGAAAGCTAAAGAAATTCCAGCTGTGTTATCCAGGGACAGGAAAATGTCAAGCCCTTCTCAGTGAGTGCTGGTTGACAGACATTTCAGAAACTGGTACGGCATGAAAACGGTACATGTGCGGATGAGGCAGGTTCTGACGATCTGGAGGCTGAGGCTATAGATGGTTTTTAAAATACTTTCTGAGTGTTATACAGGAAAAGCACGTTTTCAATCCTGATGAAACCAAGTTGTTTTACAAAGCATTGGCAATATTAAAATCAGTTCCTCACTTATTTCCAATATTTTGAGGTGGGCTCGGAGTTAACCTTTTATTGAGATTTAGGCTCTAGTACTGGTTCTCATTGTGTTTAATGCTAAGCCACCAGCTTTTCCTTCCTCTCTCTCTCTCTTTCTCTCTCTCTCTCTCTCCTTTTCCTCCAGGTTTCTTAACTATTCTTTAGTATTTCTCTCTGTGCTTCATTTAAAGTAGTTTCCTCAGGTCTATCTTTAGATCACTAATTATCCTCCCCCATTTAACTTGTTTTTCAGCAAACTTACTGACATTCTATTTCAGTGATTATCCTTTTTCATTTCTAAAGATACAATCTGAATCTGGTTCTGTTTCAAATAAGCCAAATTATCTCTCACTATATATAAAACCCTAATATGCAAATTTACCGAACAGTGGAATAAATGAACAACCAGTTGCAGTGATGTGTGCTGACCACCAGGGGGCATATGGAGCATGGTGGGCATTGGCCACAGCCGGATGATAAAGCAGGTAAGTGTGGGCACCTGACCAAGGCAGAGTGCAGGTTGATGTCATCAGGGAAAGCCTTTGGTTGTTACTGAAAATTCTTTGCTCCCACATGTTGCAGTCCCACTGGGCGCTCACACTTGCTGCCAGTGCCAGCTGGTGTTGGAGTTGACACTTGCGCCTGCTGCTGGCACCTGGCACCGGTCCCAATCACTTGGTGCTGTCAGCAGGTGTGAACAGTGGTTGCCAGCCCCGATCACCCCTGAGGGTTTCTCCACCTCCCCCTGCTCCTGAGGAGGGATTGAGGCAGCAGCCGCCACTCACAACCACTGCGTTCTCTGGCCCCAATCATTCCATGCCGTCAGTAGGTGCTCAAGTCAGGAGCACTTCCACAGCCAGCCTATCCCCATAGGCCACGCCCCCCACCAGTGCATGAATCCCATGCACCCAGCCTCTAGTTTTCATATATACTTCTTGCTCTCTCAATTTTCCTGATTTCATTTCTTTCTCCGAACATTTCAGGATAGGCAAAGTAAAACCTGTATATAAGAAGTTTAATAAAAGACATTATAAGAGGGTCTAATCTGTCTTTGGTTTTCTATCTGTTGTTTGTCTATTTGATATATATTCTTTATTCTGAATTCATATTTAGGTTAATTCAACTTGTGGCAAATCTAAGGATCTAAATTTGGTATGTTTTTTTCTAAGCTGATTTTTCTTTTCTACTTTGTGTGATGAAATGATACTAACCTGGGACTATGGTGGGCATTTTAATATTCCTGGCCTAGTGCAGGAGTTTTGCGTGTATACACAAGCCCTGTCCACACATCCTACAGGATTTCCCCATTGCAATCTTGAGTGTTGTTTGTGTATGTATAGGTCCCTTGTCTACTTTCAGTAAGTTTTTAAAATAGGTTTTTCTTTATGAAGAAATTATGAAGCATTAAAACAATGAAGCATTCTGAATAATTTTAATTTAACCAGAATCTTTTTTGTTGTAATTAGTGGCTACTTCAGAATATCATTGTGTTATACTACTGGAAGAGGAAAAAATAAAAACCACTAAAATTCCTTGACACATTAGTAAGTTCTATACAAAGCATAACAAAATTGGCTTGAAATGTCTATACGTACTATTTTATTGAAGCATGATATATATGTTTATATACATATGCTTGTATATGTATATACATTTAAAACAAGTTTTGAATGTTCAATTAACTGAATTTTACATTTGTACATATCCTTGTAACCACCACGGGTATAGAGCATTTTTAGCATTATGGAAAGCTTTCTTGGATCCCCTCTTTGTCAATAGCTCCAATGGTAACTGCTATTTTAACCTCTTACCAAACATTAATTTTTCCTGTCCTTGAAAGCTTTCAAATGAAAATCTTAAAGTATATACTATTAGGGATTTTAGGAAGATGGCAAAATAGGAAGACCCTAAATTTATTTTCTCACATGGAAGCACTGAATATACAGCTACACATATACACCCCCTCTGAGAAAAATGCAAAAACTAGCTGAGTAAATCCTACATTGAATGACTAAGAAAACTCTTGTTATAAATCCCACCCTGGCACAGTGCCTTACAAATTTGGAGGGAACCTCCAACTTTGAGCTTCTCCATGAGGAGTGAAGGATTTGGACCACCAACTTTTCGGGTTTTCAAATGAGGGGCAGGCCCCAAATCACCTAGCTCTGAAAGCCTGGCAGGTTTGCAGGAGAAATATAGTTGCTCTACATTTTTTTAGGTTCCTTCTCCCCTCCCTCCCCCCCTCCCTCTCTTTCTTCCTTTCTTTTGTGCAAAGGTATAGTAGAATCCACTTGTGGTTTTAATTGACACTTCTTAATTACCAGTGGATTTCATTTTCTTACAACACATTCAGCCTGTTGTTTGAAGTGCCTGTGCAAGTATTTTGCTCACCTTCTTAAATTGGGTTGCTTGTTTCATGTTAACCTGGTCTTCTATAGTTCTTGAGAGCTGGAATGCGTATACTGTGTAGGTGATGCAGTAAAGTAGAGCCCGGAATCTGAAGGTGAGTTGGTACAGTATTGTGTTAAAAATGCCCCAGTTTTTACATTATGTAGTTCCATTGCCTCAGTTATTTTCCATTTGTGAACAATACTTGCAAAAGGTTTTATATGGACACATTAAATGTAGGAGAGTCTTAAAAATGCATGTCCCTAATGAATGGGGATTCAATTGGTGTAGGTTTTCAACCTGATAATTAAGAGTTCTAAAAGTAGAGGCTAACTGAATTCCAATTTACTTCTCTTTCTGCATCAACAGCATGCTTTTAGAAACTTTTAAGAAATAGCTATAATATTTCAAATATTTTATTATAGCTTGACAGTAATGATCTTGTAAGTAGGCTAACTGTAGATTGCATTTCAGACCTCCTTTGGAGATACTTCTGTTCAATGCTTAGAGCTGGTAGAATAGATTTGGTTTAAAAGTCCACCCTGGTATTTAATATATTTTTTACTTTCTTGAATCTACAAGAGTTAGAAATAAAACTTTGTGTATAGCATAGATGCCTTGTACAAGAGAGGTTTTTATATCTTTATATTATCTGGAAAATTATTTTGGGGTTCTTGTATATTTTGCATTAGGCAAAGCACATAACAATCCCCTATGTTCTCTATCCAAACTTGTAAAATGGCGTTAATAATTTGTACAACATACAATGCCAAAGACAAATTTAGGGGGTTCACAGAACTGAGGTCCATCTGTGAAATCTCTCTAAGTCCATGGATCCATGAGTTAAGAAGCACAGATCTAGAGGATTAGATCCTCCCTCCCTATTACAGAGCCTGACACAAGTGAGTGTCCACTTCCCTTCAAGTTCCACCAGAAGACAGTTCTGGGAACATGAGGAGCAGACATGGTGGCACGAGGAATGGAGGTGGAGGGAACTGTGTTCAGAGAGTGTTGACAGGATACTACAGTGATTTTTCTAAGCCCCTGTTTCCAACATTGTTGTAGAAACTACATACATTTAAGGATGGAAATTTAAATGTGATGAACTTCTTCAAAGATACAGTCTTCTGTTTTATAGTTCTATCAGCTTTAGCAACTCAAATTGGTGCAAATATTTGATGTGTTTCAGAAATGCATGAACCACTTTTCCCTCATTGTTTTAATAGAAGAAAAAATTAATCAAATGCCTAAAGAAAAAAATTATGAATAAAGAAAAAATCTATGTTCCTAAAACTTTTCTTCCAGAGATTAACAAAGAAGCATGGGAACTTCTAGCAGAAAGCTATTCTTGGGGTGACATTGCTGAATTTGTGGGAAATGCAAGGTTATGCAATCTAGGGATCCATTTGAATTTAAAACCCTTCATGACAATAAACTCTATATTTCAGAGATATTCCAAGATATGAGAAAAGCTTATTCTTGCTCCTTGTATGCATACTTTTATCAATTACATTGAGTAAACCCTCCTCTTATTGCCATATTTGATTTTAAATTTTTTTCCTGAAGTTTTTTAATCTTCATTTGTCATTGATGTAGAAAGTACACATAAATCTGTCTCCATCTCTCACTTTCTCATGTGTATATACAGGGCATCCCACCAAAATGTATACATATTTTAACAGCTGATAGCTCAATTTTGAAAATAAAATGTATTTTAATAAGCACTGCCTTTATAATATTCAAAATATGTGTATATATTTTTGGGGGATGCCCTATACATATTACATTTGAGACTGAAACCTGGACAAATAGAAATTTCTGATGACTTAAATATAAATGCATCAGAAATGTGGGAATCAAATTTTAATTATATTATCTCATTTAAAAAGGACAAAATAATTTAGTCAAATTTATTTTGACTTTGCTGTATATTAATTATTTTAAAGTGAGATGTTTGTTAAATACTTATTTAAACAAGATCCTCTGTTAATACATATCCCTTAAGGCATGGTCTCAACCTTTCTAATGTCGTGACCCTTTAATACAGTTCCTCATGTTATGGTGACCCCAATCATAAAATTATATTTTTTGCTGCTTCATAACTGTAATTTTGCTACTGTTACAAATTGCAATGCAAATGTCTTTGTTTTCCAATGGTCTTAGGTGACCCTGCTAGCGGTTCTTAACCTGTGGGTCGAAAACCACTGCCTTAAGGTAACAAGTCTCCCAACTAGTGCCACATACAGAGAAGATAATTATAGAGAGGGTCATGTTCAAGTTAATCTCATAAAGACTCTGAATGATTCTGCATTTGGTTGAATAGTGTCTCCCCAGAATTCATGTTCACCTGGAACCTGTGAATGAGATCTTAATTGGACAGTATTCTTTGTGGTTGCTGCCAAGTTACGATGAAGTCATAACTATAGTGGTAAGCTATAGTCCAGTAACTGATGTGCTTATAAGAAAGAGGACAACCCTGAGGGACTTGGAAAAGCATTATGCTAAGCGAAATAAGCCAGTAAAAGAAAGACAAATATCACACTATCTCACTTGTATGTGGAATCTAGTGAACAAAATGAGCTGGTGAATTAAATATGAATAGAGGAATGGAAACAGGACAAACTGATGAATCTTGGAGGGCAGGGGAAATGGGTATGGTAAGGGATTAACCAAAGATTTCTATGCATATATGCATTGCCCGTGGACACAGCCTGGGGGTGATGGGATCTGGGTGGAGGACAGCAAGAAGAAAAAAGGAGGGCACATTTGCAATACTCTCAACAATAAATTTTTTGAAAAGAAAAAAGACTTTTAGCCCTAACCTGTCTTGTGCAGTGGGTAGAGCACTGGCCTGCAACCTGAAAGGTCCCAGGTTTGATTCTGGTGAAGGGCATGCATCTTGGTTGTGGGCACATCCCCAGTAGGAGGAGTGCAAGAGGCAGCTGATCAATGTTTCTCATCGATGTTTCTAACTCTCTATCCCTCTCCCTTCCTCTCTGCAAAAAATATCAATAAAATATATTTTAAAAAAAAGAAAAGTAAAAAGACATTTGAATCCAGAGACAGTCAGAGCGAATATGGCAATCTGTAGATAGGGGCAGAAACTGGAGTGATGCTATCACAAGCCAAGGAACTTGAGGATGTCTGGCAACCCCCAGAGGTGAGAAGAGGCAGAAAGATTTTTTTTTTTTCAGGAGACTTCAGTGGGAACATGGCCCTGTCTACACCTTGGTTTTGGACTATTGGCTGCTAAAACTTGAGAGAATACATTTCTGTTGTTTTGTGTCACCTGCTCTTTGATCATTTGTGATGACTGTCTTTGGAGACTAATACAGATTCTAATTGTTCCTAGGTGAAGTCCAAAATCCTTCCTATAGCCTGTAAGGTATTTTGGATCAAGTCCTCCCTAGGGTCTGCAGTCCATCATCTTGCCTTACCCTTTCCTGTAAAGTTAATTGAGCAATGTTGTCATTACAGGTTTTGTTGTCAGATAACATTATACCCAGTATGTTCCAGTATATGTACAAATACCCATTTAGAAGTTAGAAAATTTTTGTAAAGAAAATACTATGCTGCCAGGTCTCTCACTGGAAATATGACTAGTACAGAAATGGTTTTGCATCTGGATTTTCAAGTCTGGGTGGCTACAGTGATGGTTTATCAATAGCCATGACTGCATCACTGTGGAGTCACTTTTATGTTCCTAATGATTCATGGGGGTAGAAATGGAAAAACAAACAGTAGCCCACCATCTTCACAAGTTTATTATATTGTAATTACAGGTTTGATTTATTTTAGGAGCATGAACCCTAAGAGTGTGACTAATATTTAAATGAATCTATCATAATTATATATGCTATAATTTTTTTACGGACTATTTCTCTGGCAAAAATCCTAAATTTTGGCAAAACACCTTCAATACAAGAAATAAAAAACATATTAAAATAGGCCTGTAATAATTAATCACAGCATTATAGTGAATAGAATAAATTTTATGATATTATATCCTAGTATAAAACTCAGTGTTTCTGACATGGTTCTTAGTAATGGTGCTAAATTCGTCTTTTTAACTGGGACAGGATAGTAAGAAATTAAAGACAGTGCTTATCAGTTAGCCACTGCTAAAAAAATGTTTCATAGCAAAAAAAACCCCAAACTTTTCAATAGCAATCATTTTTATCGCCATCAAACTGATCCAGTTTGGCCTCAGTTGGGAAGATTCAGCTATGCTCCCTCCCAAGGTATCTCTTCTCCTCCTGGTCATGTTCTTCTCATAACGGTGGCAGTGGTTCAAGAGATGGAAGCTGCATCAGCAGTGGTTTTCAAACCTCTGCTTGCATTGCATTTTCTAACATTTTGTTGGCTAAAACAAATCAAGGTGTGGGAAATCTGTCCCTACCAAAGGTAGGGGTGGGCGTTGAAAGGATTTCCAAATGCAATAGAGAGTTGGACATTTGAGCCATTATTGTGATGTACCACAGAGCCACTGGTTTTAAGCTGCTTATGATATCATTGAATAAGGACAAGATAAATCGTTTTAATCACAAAAAGACATTAGATGCAAAAAAGAAAAGATAGCATCAGTTGAGGTTTGGTGACAGACACACAAGCCAGTGAGTGATTATGAGGAGAGCCAGGGGCCACCCTCAGCCCCAGCCCTGCTCTGCCTGCACTGCCTCAGCCACACACAGCAGGGCCCTTTGCTACTGTGGACAGCAGGGAGCGGGGACGCATCGGAACTCAGCCTTCGGATTCCCGACTTTGGGAAGCACACATCAAGCACTCTCACCAGCTGTGAGCCTGCTAGCTGGCCTGCCCATAACTCTCTAATAAAAGTGTATGAAACTACAGAAAAAAAGAGGACTCTGCTTCTACCTCTGTAAGATATAACTCCAGGACCCGTAGGCAAACAATCAGCCAGTTATCTCAGACATCTTAAAAAAAAAATTCATTCCTAAGGCAGAAAGGAGCCTAATTATATACCATTTTTCCAGTTGCTATCATCTGGAAGTTAACAAGAAAAATAAAGGATTCTACTATCCTTGCATTGTACCACCTGAGGCTCACAACCGTTATTAAATAGGATGTAGCTTTCTGTATTCAACATTTCTGGGTGGCCTGCTATGATGGTGTCAGGCAGAGAAATAATTAATCTTTGAGGCTATGAATGCATGCAAGAACATGATTAAATGTATGTCAGAATGCATGGATCAAAATCTGTAGTTTCCAAATGGACATTATTGCAAGAACAAAGTATGCTTTAGAAGAACTAGATGATTAAAGGGCAGGACTCTCTCTCAAGGGAAGGGATATCATCACATTGCTTATCATTTAGGATGATGGTGGCAGAGTGGGAAAATTGTGAGGTTTGGGGAATCAGATGGCCCAGGTGTGTGTCATGTGACAGCTATGAAGATTTTATGGCCTTTTCGATCCCATTTCCACAGTTGTAAAATAGATATTATTATCTCTGACAAGGCTAAGAAAATCAATTGAAGTAATGTTTGTGAATGGGTTATACCAAGTGTAAGCTATTAATATTTTGTTGGTTGATATTTCTAATTAAAAGACTGATAGATATTATGGCTCCCAAATTCTGTCAGTCAACTTCAGGGAAAGAGTGGTACAAGAGGAAGGCATGATGGACTTGATCACAAAATGTAGGTCATGTTACAGATTTTTTGAACTTCATCCAGAAGGAAGAACAGCTTTATTCCTAGTTTCATTTTTTTAAAATATATTTTTATTGATTTTTCACAGAGAGGAAGAGAGAGGGATAGAGAGTTAGAAACGTCGATGAGAGAGAATCATCGACCAGCTGCCTCCTGCACACCCCTACTGGGGATGTGCCCACAACCAAGGTACATGCCCTTGACCGGAATCAAACCCGGGACCTTTCAGTCCACAGACCGACGCTCTACCACTGAGCCAAACCGGTGCCGGCCCTAGTTTCATTTTTATTCCTGGGCCACAGAGTGCATTGCTAATACTAAAGAGTAATCCCATAAACAGGGCTATTTTCCAGGAACATTAAGAGAAGTTGTTTAGAAGGAATGTTGTCAAGTCTCCACAATTCCCTTTGGCATTCATTTGTGTGTTGCGTTTCCACTTGTGTGTTTTCTAAAAGAATAATAACCTCAACTATAGTAAAGACCTGCAGAGGTAGACCCTGATGGTTACTTGTATGTGACAACTTGAGTAGGGGAAGGGATGTCCAGATATCTGGTAGAACATTATCTCTGAGTATGTGTGTGTCTTTCTGAAAGAGATTAGCATTTGAATAGACAACTGACATAGATAGAAGATTGCCCTCACCTATGCTGTGGAGCATCATTCCATCTGTTGTGGGCCCGAATAGCTCAGTGGAGAGAGTGTCGGCTTGCGGACTGATAGGTCCCAGGTTTGATTCTGGTCAAGGGCATGTGCTTTGGTTTTGTGCACATCCCCCAGTAGGGGATATTCAGGAGGCAGTTGATCAATATTTCTCTCCCATCGATATTTCTAACTCTCTATTCCTTTCCCTTCCTCTCTGTAAAAAATCAATAAAATATATTTTAAAAATGGTGGAGGAAGAATGAATTTGCTCTCTCAACTGGGACATGTAACTTCCCTGACCCTGGGAGCATTAGGGTTCCTGGTTCTCAGGCCTTCAGGTGATTAGACTTCCTCGTTATCCAGCTTACAGAAAGCTGATTGTGGGACTGCTCAGCCTTAATAAAGTGAGCCAATGCCTATGATAAATCTCATATCTAAGGAGTTTGGCTCTGTTTTTCTGGCTAAATTATAGACAAAACTGTGAGGCAACTCAGATACTGATGAGTTGCAATTCTAAATGTAGTTTGAGTTCATCTATTTCTATTTTCTTCTCTCATCATGTTTGTTTTGTGTCCAAGGGCAAACAGGG